>NC_083578.1:80788908-81095693 GCF_027579695.1 Neoarius graeffei
TACTACATATAAATAAAACCTCATACTTCATTCAATCTGGTCATGTTCATGAAATTCCTACTTTATGTCAATATCGTCGGTGATTGGAAATTTTAGATGATAGGCTGATTTTATACACAACGCAATCCTGACATCATTTCCTCCCAAGATATGGTCTGTTTTCAAATGAAAATATCATTTTGTTGTTAGGGGCGGCACGGTGGTGTAGTGGTTAGCGCTGTCGCCTCACAGCAAGAAGGTCCGGGTTCGAGCCCCGTAAGCCGGCGAGGGCCTTTCTGTGCGGAGTTTGCATGTTCTCCCCGTGTCCGCGTGGGTTTCCTCCGGGTGTTCCAGTTTCCCCCACAGTCCAAAGACATGCAGGTTAGGTTAACTGGTGACTCTAAATTGACCGTAGGTGTGAATGTGAATGGTTGTCTGTGTCTATGTGTCAGCCCTGTGATGACCTGGTGACTTGTCCAGGGTGTACCCCGCCTTTCGCCCGTAGTCAGCTGGGATAGGCTCCAGCTTGCCTGTGACCCTGTAGAACAGGATAAAGCGGCTAGAGATAATGAGATGAGATTTTGTTGTTATAAATATTGATACTTACACAACCAGTTCCCGTGTCCGGCGCACTTGTTTTCCCCACTCTTCGCGTCTGATGGGATCCTTGGGAAAGGTATACAGACTATACCCGGCTTCCCTGGTGTTGGAGCAAAATCCAGCCACACAACGAGCAGGGATATTCACCTAAATAAATAACTCAGGCGCAAAAATATTCACTTGCAAAGCACTGGTGAACAACGAGAAGTTGAGAAAATGTCTGTCAGCAGTTCTGCATGTGACATCATATCCGCCTTCTTCCTCGGCCGTGGGTTGGCTTGCCGTGATATCGATTTATCTGCGTGGCGGGCCATTCAAAACGATGTTTCTTACTATTCTGTCGCGCGATGTGTGAAGTAAATCTGTCATTTTATTCAACTCAATATGACGGAAATTAACAAATTAACATGTTTTTTGGTGTCCGGTGCACTTTAAGCATTGATTGAGAACTTGAACAGTATACTTGGTGATGTCTACGTGACTCTCCCTCTGCCCACAGATAAGCCTAGTCACATTTCTTCCAGGTGATTGAGTATTATGGCCCTTTTCCACTACCCTTTTTCAGCTCACTTCAGCTCGCTTCAGCCCGACACGGCTCGCGTTTCGACTACCAAAAACCAGCACGACTCAGCTCGCTTCAGCCCTGCTTAGCCCCTAAAACTCGCACCGTTTTGGAGTGGGGCTGAAGCGAGCCAAGCCGTGCCGAGTGAGGTTGGGGGCGTGAGCAGACACTCCCCTGTGCACTGATTGGTGAGGAGGAGTGTCCTCACATGCCCACACACGCCCCGCGAGCGCGCTGGGATCTGTAAACACCGCAAACCCGGAAGAAGAAGAATTACGAATTACGAGAATTTCTGAAGCCTTATGCGCCTCGCCTCATCTATACGCTCTTGCCAGTATCTGTTGGCGTTGTCGGTGACAACAAGCCACAGCACCAAGACCAGCAACACTAACGACTCCATGTCCTCCATGTTTATTGTTTACTCTCCGGGTCGTGAGACTACCGCTTAAAAGCTCACTGAATCAGTGACATACAGAGCATCGTGGACGAGTTCGCGGAGCGCAAGGCTCGTCGTATGCCCTTCAAATAATGCGCGCAGTAGGCTATTGATGTTTTATTATGAGCCATGTACAGTATGTCACCTAATGTTTTTTTGTTTCTGAGTTACATGTTCGTTTGAAGGACTTAATGTACAAAATAACATAGTTGCACCCCGTAGTGTTGAAATTGGTAAACACAGTGCATTCAGTGAGGTTTGCACCGCCCTCCTTTTATTTCTGACTCTTCCTGTCACCGTTGCAACCTCTGAGCGCTCATTCGTATGCCCTTCAAATAATGTGCGCAGTATAGGCTATTGATGTTTTATTATGAGCCATGTACAGTATCCTAATGTTTTTTGTTTCTGAGTTACATGTTCGTTTGAAGGACTTGATGTACTAAATAACATAGTTGCACCCGGTAGTGTTGAAATTGGTAAACACCGCAGTTGCGGACATTTTGTAGCCTAAAATGATGTTATGATAAGCTTTAATAAAGGGCCCGGTCATTTGCCCCGCCCCCGGCCCGGCTCTGACTTGTTCCGCCACTGTCACTGATGTCACTGTTTGCGCTGCTTAACGACATCACCTGACGTCCACCCACTTTCGCTAACTCCACCCAATGTGTCCACCCACTTCCAGCCAGCACGGTTCAGCGCGGTTGTAGTCGAAATGCAACTCCAACAGCCCCGCTCAGCTCGACTCAGCTCGACTCGGCACGGCACGGCTCAGCCGCGTTTGTAGTGGAAAAGCGGCATTAGTGCACAGCCTGAACGAGAACAGCTGTCCTCAATGACTTCCAGCCACAGTGGATACATGCCAATTGTCTGAAAAGGTCTCCTCCAGCATCCCTAACTCCTCTCATCTCCCCCAAAAAGATAGGAGCAATACAGCAATCAAAAAGTTCCTAGGGGACCTCATCTCATCTCATCTCATTTTTGACAGGAGCAATACAGCCATCAAGAAGTCTTAAGAGGACCTCTTCTCATCTCACCTTTTTACATACACATATAGTAAATTTTATATTAGCTTTCTTGACACAATCAAAACAAATTTGTATACCATACATGCCTATTCCTGCGTGATAGTGCATGTACGGTAGCATCTCAATACTGATTCTGACGTATGTCCTACATTACTTATTTTCTGGGCTGCATTACTGGTCACCAACTAGCCTTCACTGTTGTGGGTTGATACACTCTTGTCATACAGGTGAAATTATTCATCCCTCTTTTCCTGAGTTCTCCTCTTTCACTGGTCATGTGATATGTCATCCAATCCATGTTAGACGGTGAATTAACATTGTCAGAGTAGAAAAGGAACCAAGTGGGTTTGTTTCTCTTAGCAACTGTATGCTAAAAGGAGGCACATGTCAGGTTCTCAGTACTTCCTGCTGTTTCTATATTCATGATAACTTTCAGAATATTTCAAATCTCATCAAAGATACACGTCATGCATCATGCTTACTGTAGGTGCGCCCATGCTTTGTGTCCTGCTACTGGTGTGTGTGTATCCCATACATTATTTGATGTTGGCAATTACTTATAACCTGTACAATGGTATGAAGTATACTTCAACAAAAGAGTCTTCATGGTAAAACTATAATGATATATAATCATATATCATTATATGATGGTAAAACTATAATGATATATAATCATAATATAATCATGCTATCTGTTATCACCCAAGTGAGGATGGGTTCCCCTTTAAGGCTGGTTCCTCTCAAGGTTTCTTCTCCAAAGTAAGAGTTTGGAAAGAAAATGAAATAAATCAAATGAAATTGTAATTATTGTAATTTTCAAAATATTGTGACCAATTATTGACAGTTCCATAAAAATGTAATCATTATGAAACCCTAATAGATCAATATAAAGAAGCCAAATCACGAAATGATGCAACAAATATCACTCTTACTAAAATGTCTGTGAATGTTGAATATATAATCCTAGTACTTAAACTAGTTCTGCTCTAGAACTCCCTTACACTGCACCATTTTCCTGCTAACTCACACAACTCACGACTTGACAAAAAGAAAGTGATCTAAATACACCATGTGTATTTATTTCAGGATAAAACTAAAGTGGCATAACTACATGACTGGAAATGGGGGGAAATCATTGATAAAGCTATTTTGTAAGGTGCTTCAAGAGTTTGGGTTCTTAAATAGCTTTTCCATCATGAGGAATATATATGAGAGTATCTGTCATTAGTTCTACAATTAGAAATGAAAAGGTTTAAATTACTTTTTCTGAAGGAACCAGAACCTTATTAATGTTCTTTGGTTTTATCTGAAAAAACAGAAGGAAGATGAAGTTTATCAAAAATCAAGCAGTAGAGTTACCACTATGTGGTTTGAAGATCACATCAAGAGTATGTATGATGAGAAGTGCCAGTTCAGGGGAAACATTTTAGGAGTGCACTGTGGCTTTGTGGTTCAGCAGCCTGCTGAGAGATGTGAGAGTGAGAGAGAGAGAGGTTGCGCGATTGAAATGTAAAATATAGACATAAGCAAAAAAAGTACACTGGAAAGTAATATCCCTCAGTGGTTAACGGTTCAAGGAAGAACTGTCTCTAAATAAAGAACCTTGTGAAAAAGTGAAATATCGAAGAGTTGATTCCGACTTCATCGGGTTCTTATCAGCTCATTTAAAACAAAATCCTAAAAGGTGTTGGGGTTTTTTTTGGACTAGTAATAAGACCACTAGTTTATCTCACTCGCTTCTGTTAACCTCTTTTTCCTGGTCAGGGTCATGGTCGATACCACCTATCCCAGGAACACTGCATACACACTGGATGGGCTGCCAGTCCATTGCCAGGCAACATACACACACATTCACACAGTAACACTTGGGGGAAATTTAGCATAGCCAATAGTCCAGCTGGCATGTTTTTGGGAGGTGGGAGGAAACCGGAGAACTTGGAGGAAAACCGCACAGACATGGGGAGAACGTGCATAGAAACTCTGCACAGAGAGTAATGCAATCCTAAGATAGAACCAGGGACCCTGGAGCTATGCGGCAACAAGTATGCCCGCTTCATGGATACACCATGCATCCCTGTACTAGGTTGTACACCTGAAATTTACTTGTTGAGTACTTTTTTTAAAGTACCACTTTTTATATCACAAAGGTTCTCGTGACAATATTTCATGCAACTTTAAAATTGTGATGCTTTTTTAAGACGTTCTACTTGAAATTTTTCTGAAAGGACTCTCTCCTCAACCTTTTGTTGTTCCAATGTGTCATCTCTAATTTTGATTGCCATTATTATCTTTCCCACAGTTTACTCATCAAGACATTGTTTCTAACCTAATTCTAGGTAGAATTTAGTTTTTTTGTGATCTAGTGTATCCTTGTCAGTAATAGCACCGAAAAGCTGAGTTCAGAGCAGCATCCAAACATGGCCCCTACAGACTATACTTCCCAAGCACCACAGTGCCTCTCATCTCTTGAATTCTAGGAAGTACAGCTGTTTCCCATTTCCCCAGGAATCACCTCCCTATATAAACCCAGCAAACACAAATGCTCACTGTGAAGTTTCATTCTGTGTCTGCGTACCTGATCATACAAGCCTTGCATTCCAGTTCTGACTATTGGTGACTTTGACTATCTTTGCATGTTTACTTTGATTCTGAATTCTTTCCTAATGTCTGACATGACAGTTGTTCATCGACCTACCCTTGCCCGTCCCCAAATGTGCCTTCAGATTGCTGTTTCGGATTTGGTTACCAGTTTGCGACACACCTGCTCTCCCCTGTGTTTGCATCTGTAAATGCCTGCACGCTGACAGGATATTTCACCAGCAATGGGTGCAGCAGAGGAAGAAAAGCAAACTGTTCTCAATGGTCAGCAGTGATTGTGTTAGGATTTTGCTGGGATTCAAACCTGGTTCGCTGGTGTGATAATCCAGCAAACCCCCACTAGGCCACCAGGGGGATGGCGCAAATGCAGAGGCGTGAGGTGGAAGTAGAAAAGTATCAAAAAGTTTATTTACAATATATACAGTCCAAAAAGAAATAATCCAAAACGCTCAGAAGATGAAGGGAAAAATAAAAAATATCCAAAAGTTCAAAGTCAAAACAAAAGCCAAAAAAACAGAAAAGAAAAGGCAAAAATACCAACGCTCAGAAGATCCAAAAAACAGTAAATACTAAGTCCAAAAAGAAAAGCAAAGTGCAAAACCAAAAAGACAAAGGCAAGGAACACGGTACAGAGGTAACTGGAGCTAAACATAACAGCACAAAGACTCCGTGACAAGAGGACTGAACTCAGGGGTATAAATACACAAACTAATTAAGGACAGGGCGGGGCAGGAAACAGGCAATAAGACAAACACAAAACACAGAACACAGTGGCAACCTCTAGAGGCCAAAACAAACATGACCAAACAAAGGAAATAACAGCGGCCTCTAGAGGCCAAAACAGTCCCAGTCCTAACAGATTGTTAGGAGTGCACCAGCAAATGTTAAGTGAACTTAACACCAGAATGTTACAATTAACAGCTGTTGTCTCGCAGGCCATCCTGACATGTCCCTCATCCTCCACCAGTGCAGCCATGATGGTTCTCCGAACTGCGAAGTACTCCAGAGAGGTTTCAGATTATAAAGGGTTTCTTCAGTTTTCGTTATATTTCACAACCCTCACAGGAGCAACAGAGGAGCAGAAGCTCATGCAATTCCTCAGTCTCCTCACAGGCAAGGCCATGAAGTGGGCTAGTGCTGTTTGGGAGCGTGGAGGTGAACACACCTCCTCTTATGACCGATTTATTGAACTGTTTAAGCGAGTCTTTGATCATCAGCCTGATGGTGTTGAAGTAGGGGAGAAATTACCATCAGGCAGGGCGAGAGGAGAGTGGCCGAACATGCTCTGAAGTTTTGCATGCTGACAGCAGGAAGTGGGTAGAATGAGCCAGCCCTAAAGGACACCTTTCGCCAGGGGCTGTGCCCTGAGGTTCTCACCAAACTGGCATGCCACAACGAGCAACTCACTCTCAACTCCCTCATCGACCTGGCCATCCACCTAGATGACTTGCTTCAAAACAAACTCTTGTTACAACCGTTGCCAGCCCTTTGACCTACTCCACAATCCCTGACTCCTATGGAGGTCTCCCATGCTCACTTACAATGTTCTGAAAGGGACAGGAAGCATCATGAAGGGTTGTGTTTTTACCAAGGTGAATCAAGCCATCTGATAGCCAAGTACCCTGTTCACCCACCTAACCCTAGAAGGGAGGTTCTCACCAACATGGAGACCTGTCCGCCCAGCCCGGTGAGCCATGAATCCATTCACACACCACACTCTCTCAAGATTCATGTATTGTTAAAGCTCCCAGACTTAATCCATGTTCTCTCTACCTTCATAGACTCAGGGACAGAGAGCAACTTCATCAGTCTTGAGATCGTCCAGAGGTACAACTTGCCCATGGAAGAACTCCAGTGACCAGTGAACCTCAAGGTGATTGATGGAGGTCCCATCAGTGACAGGCTCATTACAACATGCATGTCACCTTTCAAAATCTAGGTTGGGGCTCTTCATTTCAAACATATCACCCTGCTAGTCACTCACACAGCACAGCATGCTATAGTTCTGGGTTTCCTGTGGCTCCAGCTTCAAAACCCCCTAATTTCCTGGCAACACAGAGAAATTCTACAATGGTCCCCATCCTGCTTCCAAAACTGCTTGAAACTTCTGCAAGTCACCCTTTCATCCACATCTGTAGAAAGCCCGTTGCCTGGAAATATCGACACTCTTCCCCCTGTTATCATGATCTCAAAGAGATTTTCAGTAAGGATAAGGAAAGCAGCCTACCTCCTCATCAAAACTATGACTGCGCCCTAGACCTTTTCCCAGGTATGACCCCATCTTGCAACTGCATATATCCTCTGTCCATCAGTGAACAAGCTGCCATGAAGGAGTATGTACAGGAGCTACTACAACAGGGGTACATTAGACCATCTATGTCCCCAGTCTCAGCTAGCTTCTTCTTCATGGAAAAGAAAGGGGGGGCTTCGCCCATCCATTGGTTACTGAGGTATTAACCAGATTATAGTCAAATACCCTTCTTTGCTTCCCCTGGTGCCATCGGCCCTGGACCAGTTAAGGTCAGCTAGAATCTTTACCAAGTTGTACGTTTGAAGTGCCTATAACCTGGTCAGAATTTGGGAGGGTGATGAGTGGAAGACCATCTTTAGCACAATGTCTGGGCACTTCAAATATTTGGTAATGCCTTATGGACTTTCTTGCACTCCCAGCATCTTCCAATGTCTACTCAACGACATCCTCAGAGACATACTGGAACACTATGTTATCACCTACATAGATGATATTCTGATCTATTCCCCCAATGAGGGCTCACACCACAAACATGTAAGGTCAGTGCTTGCTCGGTTACTTGAGAATCATCTTTATGTGAAAGCAGAGAAGTGCGAGTTTCGCATTCACCAGATCTTGTTCCTTGGGTACATCATCAGCATGGAGGGAGTAAACATGGACCACAGTAAAGTGTCTGTGGTCACCTCCTGGCTGATGCCAACTACCGTATAGGAGCTGCAATGCTTCCTGGGGTTTGCCAACTTCTATACTCACTTCATCCGTAGTTTCAGCATGATCACTGCACCTCTCACTGCCCTGCTGAAAAAGGGCCCGCAACATCTTCAGTGGAACCCAGCTGCCAAAGAAGCCTTTAAGCAGCTTAAGGTCACCTTCACATCAGGCCCCATTCTCAGCATGGAGGTAGATGCCTCTGAGACTGGAGTTGGAGGGGTGCTATATCAACGTTTTGGAGATAAGCCAAAGTTACATCCCATGGCCATTTTCCTCAAAGAAACTCACCACAGCCAAGCAGAATTATGACATTGGCAATGGAGAACTTCTAGCAATCAAGTTAGCTCTTGAAGAGTGGAGACACTGGCTTGAGGGTGCCACACATCCATTTACCATCCTCACCGATCATAAGAATCTCGAATATCTGAAGACAGCTAAACACCTAACTCCCCGCCAAGCCAGGCAGACACTCTTCTTCACCCAATTCAGATTCACAATTTCTTACCACCCAGGTCCCAGAAACACTAAAGCAGATGCCCTGTCCAGAATCCACACCACATCCAGACCCACTTCAGAGCCCACAGCAATCCTACCACCTGAGTGGTTTGTGCATGCCATTACATGGGAAGTAGACAAGGAAATAGCACAGTCCTAATTTCCAAGTCCTCCTGAGAACTGTCCTCCTGGACTCATGTATGTGCCTCCCAGAGTTCGAGGTCAACTCATCACCTGGGCCCACGCTTCTCCTGCCTCAGGGCACCCCAGCAGTCAACAAACCTATCAACTCCTCCAGAATAAGTGCTGGTAGGAAAACATGGTTTCAGAAATTAACCACTTTGTTTCATCCTGCCCCACCTGTCATGCTCCGCCCCAGACATCCACTCCGGAGATTACGGATCTCTCACACCAGCGCCGATCCTTCTCCCCTGAACTCACTTCCTGGTTTTCACTGCTGCTTATTTAAAGGCCATTCTCAGACTCTGTTTTTGCCAGAACGTCTCGTTTCTTGCACTAAGGGTCTTTTATTGTTTATGTTTTTTTGCGCTAGTGTTTTTTGTCTTTGCCTGTCTCATGTTTTTGTCAAGTTGTTTGTTCTCATTTTGTCCAGACTATTTTTGCTGTTTGTTTTTCGTCCTGTTTGTTTATCTTTTGCAACACCTTTTCTTCCCTGTATTAAATCATCTTATTTATTGGATTACTGTCTGTGTTCTGTTTTTGGATCTTAACTTCACCATACCTCCACCAGCCCTAACACCACCTGCACCCAAGCTAAAGTACCCCAGGCTCCACCTGCTGGAAAGCTCTGACTGCTCACGGTATCTCAATGACCCTGGTCACATATAGCCATAGATTTCATCACTGACCTACCCTGATCCCAAGGTAATACAGTCATCTTTGTTGTCATTGACCACTTCTCCAAAGCACTCAAGTTCATTCTTCTGTCCGGCCTACCCACTGCATTTGAAACTGCAGAACACCTGTTTTACCATGTTTTCAGATATTATGGTATCCCAGAGGACATCAACAGTGACTGGGGTCCCCAGTTAATCTCCAGGGTTTGGGCCAAGTTTATGGACAGATTAGGGGTCTCTATAAGCCTAACCTCAAGATATCACACACAGGCCAATGGCCAGATGGAGCACGCCAACAAGGAGGTCGGGTGGTTTCTCAGAATCTTCTGCATGAAGAACCAAAGGGATTGGGTGCAGTTCCTCCCTTGGGCCAAATACGCCCAAAACTTGCTGAAATACTCGGCTACCCAACGAACACCATTTCAGTGCATCCTCAGTTATCAGCCACCACTCTTCCCTTGGGATGACTCCCCAACGCAAATCCTGGCTGAGGATTCCTGGTTCAAGAGATGCGAGCAGGTGTGGGAGGGAGACCCAACATACCAAGTGCACAAGCTCCTCAATTCTCAGCACAGACAGGGACAATTAGAGTACTTAGTGGATTGGAAAGGGTACAGCCCAGAGGAATGCAGCTGGGTAAATGGTCAAGACATCTTAGACCCACTCCTCACCCAGGAATTCCACATTGAACACCCAAACAAGCCAGCACCGAGAAGAAGAAGCCATTCCAGAAAGGAGATCACTTCCAGAGTGAGCGCCTTGGGAGGGGGGTGTTCTCTCAGTAATAGCACCAAAAACTTGAGTTTGGAGAAGCTTCCAAACATGGCTGCTATGGATTACACTTCCCAAGCACCACTGCGCCCCTCATCTCCCGAATTCCAGGAAATGTAGCAGTTTCCCAGTTCCCCAGTAATCACCTCCTTATATGAGCCCAGCAAACACAAACACTCACTGCAAAGTATCATTCTGTGTCCGCATACCTGATCATACTGAGCCTTGCATTCCAGTTCTGACTATCCATGACTTTGACCCTCTTTGCGTGTTTACTTTGAGTTTGAATTCTCACCTAATCTCTGACACACTGTTTGTTCATCGACTGACCCAAACGTGTCCCCAACTATGCCTTCAGGTTGCTGTTTTGGATTTGGTTACCAGTTTGCAATGCACCCGCTTTCCCCTGCATTTGCATCCATAAATGCCTGCACCCTGATAATCCTACTACTTATGAGGGTTCTGGTCCAGGATACTTGGGAAGCAACAGTGTTTGTTTCTGTTACACTATTTCTGCTTTTAATTTGTTTCAAGTTTTACTTTTGTATTATTCTGCCTCTTCTTTCAGCATTTTCCTTCTCAGGTAGAATTACTTTCTTCACTTGGGATTCACTGCCTGGTGGTACTGAACAGATTGAAAAATACCGTATATAAGCTTTTCTGGATTGCTTTTCTGTATTTGTATTCTGTATTTTCCTTTCAGTCTTTGCTTTCCTGTTCACCTGGGTTTGTGGAATTATTTCCTCTCGTCTGATTGCTTCCAAAACAATATGCATTGGTGCATGCTGACCCACAATTTTTACTGGTGTGATCTAGTGCATCTTTGCTCTGTGGGTTTCATGGGAGTCTCATCACCATCACTCTGATTACACCACAGATCTGCAGAGCCACACTGCTGCATAAGCTCTGGTGACCTGTCATTTCCTTAAGGTCTTCAGTAACCTGACGTGTTGCATGCTGAGAATACGAGATTAACAGATTGAGGTTCATTAACCACAGGCTACACAAGCATCACCATGACATCAGAGTACTCTGCCAAACAACCTTGTACATTTAGCAAACCAATGGTAGGTACAGCATGTGCCTTTGCAACCACCAGAGAAAAACAGGATGCCATATGCTTGCTTTCTATAAGACACTTTAGCAACATCTCAGGTAAATAAGCAAATAAATAAGGAAATGTCTAATAAGATGTGTATTTTGTGTCCAGGACACTACTGAAAGCAACCCAAACTTTAAAAATCTGAGAAGAAAATCCATCCATCCATCATCTGTAGCCACTTATCCTGTACAGGGTCACAGGCAAGCTGGAGCCTACCCCAGCTGACTATGGGTGAGAGGTGGGGTACACCCTGGACAAGTCGCCAGGTCATTGCAGGGCTAACAGAGAAGAAAATCAAAATGGCCAACTATATCATTCAGAACAGTTTGGACTTTGTCTTGATCAATGTCTTCCAGAACAATAAGAGAGCCTCTTGATTTTCTTATATTGTCCACTTTGGAGATTGGGGTACACAAGTGATGGCAAAAAGCTATAATTGTTGCCCACTGCTTACAAAAAAAAAAATGCTCTGCAAATGCTTCTCTGATATCAAGACTGACAGCTGACCCCTGAAAAGCCTGGAAGCTGGAAAGAAGTCATTTAGGAAATCAAATTTATGACTAAGTCATATGTAGACTTGTCTTTGTAATATTTTAAGTTGTAATTTCAATAAGAATATATTGATGAGACAGCAGTAATCTGATGTGTCAGAACTTGTGCAATGATCTTGGGCACATTTTAGCATTTTACAGAGAAATGATCAATGTGTTCAGACCATGTGGCCAACAGGTAAATGTGTTGTTACTGAAAATTTTGACCGAACCCACCCACTCCCACACAATGCTGCACCTATCCTGCTCACTTCCACAGAAAGTTTAACCATTCTTCCCAGCTCCCTCAGAAAGTTTGTCCTGTCCTGCCCGCTTCTGCAGAAAACTCACTCAATCTTGCCCACTCATCTGGAAATTTTGACCATTCCAAACTGATACTGCAGTACATTTAACCACAGAAAGCTTGAAATCTTGACCAATCCCTCCCACTCATGCAAAATATTGGAGACATCCATCCACATTATTTCCTGAGTCATAATTCTGAAAGAAATCCTCATTGATTAAGGCAATACTTTTATGTCGCACACACTGTGCGAATTGTATGAATTATTGGGGATTAAATTGATTCATATTAGTGTTTATCACCTGAAAACAGACAGGCTGGTAGAAGTATTTAACCAAACCCTTAAAAACATGATTCATAAGTTCGTTCACGGAGACGAACAGATGAACTGGGATAGGTGGCTAGATCACCTATCTGTTGTTTGCAGTGTGTGAGGTCCCACAAGCCTCCACCGGGTTTTCCCCATTTGAATTGCTGTATGGACCGTTCATCTTTTATATCCATTATGTCATATTTTTGGTTTCCCTTTTTCTATTTGTATACAAATGAATTCTGGCTTCTGTAAATTATTTTTAAATTTCAAATTTTTATGTCATGGACAACCATAAATCATTTCACTACACAGCATATTGTGTATGGATGTGTGTGACCAAAAAAATGGAATCTGAATTGGAGAAATGGTAGCGCATATTCTTTACAATATAATTAATAAAAGAGTGACATACTGAGTCATGTGTTGACCAGGCCATGTGGCATCACTAAATGTTCTTAATGATCTGATTTACAGATATGCTTTGTCGTCTCATGCTCATTCACTAGGTCAGGATTTAGGGTAAGAAATTTGAAAAAAAAAAAAAGAAAGAATAAGTTACAAAGAGTGAATTTAAGTGGATTTAAGACAGCCAGTGATTCACCTGTTCAGACAGCCTGGGGAAGTTCATTCCACCACCTTGGTGACAGGATGGATAAGAGCCTGAGTACATCTCTTCTTTATCCTGGGAGAGATGGTAGGTATTGTATACAAATTAGAGGCTCATGTTAGAGGCTCAAAGGAAGCCATGTTAGAGGCTCAAAGGGAGCATGGTGCAGAGCAGGGTGTGATGTGCGTTAAGGTAGCTGGGTGCTCTTCAAGTTTTGACTTTGTAGGCTAGCATCAGCATTTTAAATATGAGGCAGGATATCCATTGCTACAGAAAGGGAATGGAGGGACCATGGCAATGGGGTGGAGTGGGAGAACCTTGGGACATTGGAAAAAGTCACACAGCTGCATTGTAGAACAGTTGCAGAGGTCAGCTGGTGAATAGGAGCAGACTTGCCAGGAGCATGTTGCAGTAGTCCAGTTTCAAAAAAGACAAGTGACTGAACAAACACCTGAGTGGCCTCTGTGGATAAAAATATTTGGATCCTGCTCATGTTGTGAGACAGTTTACCAATGTGTAGCAAGAAGGACAGTTTGTTGTCCATGGATAGCTCAAGGTTGTGTGCATTGACAAAGAGTAAGATCTGAGAGCTGTCTTGGGAAAACACAAGATCTTGACATGAAAATGCATTTCCAGAGATGTACAGCAGCTGCATTTTGCTGGGTTTTAGTTTCAGCTGATGAGCTGTCATCCACAGTGAGATGTCTGCCAGACATGCTGAGCTCTGAGTGGAAACATGAGTGTCCGAGGGAGGAAAGGGGAGAATGAGTGTCATCAGGATATCAAGTGGTATGAAAACCCATGTGAAGATATGACCTCACCAAGAGAGTTGGTATAGAGGGAGAACAGAAGAGGAACCAGCACTGAGTCTTGTGGGAAACCAGTGGAGAATTTGCATGGAGTAGATGTGGATCCCCTCCATGTCACCTGATATGACCAGCTCTCTAGGTAAGAAGCAAACCGCTGCCATGCTCTGTCATGAATTCCAAGATTCTGGATGGAGAGGAGAGTCTTGTCATTAACTTTGTTGAAGACTGCTTACAGGTTAAGGAGGATGAGGACTGGTGACACTTTGGGAGATCTAGAAGCACAAAGGTTCGAAGTAATGGCCACAAGGATATTCTTTTTTATGTACTGTTTCTGTGAAATGGACTGAGAATAAGTTGATAGAGCCACTTATTTTGAATAGTTGGGTCCACCTTTTTTTTAATTGCATCTCTGTCCACGAGGAAACAATGTTCTTGTGTTTGAGTGACAGCTTTATTGGTGGAACTGTGGTTTCTGTCCTTCTGACATTCTTTAGCAGTAAGGGAGCAATGTTTTGGACCCTGCTGCAGGGTAGATGAGGAGCATCAAATGTTTACCAGACATCTAAGGAAGGCAGGCTATCTGTAGCCATTGGAAGATGGAACTGGGATGTGGTTTAAAGGCATGATTAAACAGTCCATTTGGCTCTATTGGTTTTGTGATTCTTAAACCTGCACAAAACTATTTTGTGCTTCTTGGCAACAAGCACACAAGGTTGGTTCCTTCAAGTACACCTGGTGATGAGCATAAACCAAGCGAGAAGAAAGTTGCCCCAGATGTCCCAGGACTGAGGTGTCAATTAACTGCCTAACAGAAGGATCAATGTCTGCAGATTGGAGTTATTGATGTGAGCAAAAGAATAGTCAATATGTTTTATATATATATATATATATATATATATATATATATATATATATATATATATATATATATATATGGTCCAAGTGCACTAAAGCAGTGTTTTTCAACCATTGTGCCGCGGCACACCAGTGTGTCGTGAGAGATCGTCAGGTGTGCCACGGAAAATTGTTCAATTTCACTTAATCCGTTCAAAAAATTATTATTTTATAAATAATCTCATTGTTGAGCGTCTGTACCTGCAATGTAGTGGCTGGCTAAGTAATTAAATACTCTTCCAAGCCAGTGGGTGGCAGTAGGTTGTGCAATAATTATTAATTTAAGACAAATTAAAAGATGCATGGGAGAAGTTGCAGTAGGTTATAACACAACAGCGATGGATAAATTTTTGAAAAGGAAAAATGCAGACTATGAACTGGGTACTGGACAAAATTCAAACCCAGATGAAGCGCCTAGTAGGAGTGGTGATCAAAAGAAAACGAAAACCGTGAGCTCGAGGCAGTACAGCAAAGGCTATCTTTCGTTTGGATTTACTTTCACTGGGGATCCAGCTGCACCGACTCCGTTATGCTTGGTGTGTGGGAAAAAGCTATCCAACGGTGCCATGGTCCCAAGCAAGCTTAAACATCATCTCCAAACAAAACACCCATCACTTCAAAACAAGACCACGGACTATTTTGTTCACTTGCGTGAACAAACTGAGAAACAGGTAACTTTCATGAGAAAAACCATGAAGGTGTCTCAGAGAGCTCTCAAAGCTACCTACTTAGTAGCTGAACTCATAGTTAAAACAAAAAAGCCACACACTGTTGCAGAGACATTATACTACCTGCCTGCAAAGCCATTGTGACTGAGATGCTCGGCCCTGACACGGCTAATGAAGTAGGTAAAGTCCCTCTCTCCAATAACACAATTGCCAGACGTATTAGCGACATGTCTGCAGACATCGGAAGCGTTGTTTTGGAAAAGATACACATCAGTGGGAAATTTGCAACTTGATGAGTCCATGGACATTAGTCGACATGCTCAACTCTTGGCCAATGTGCGTTTTGTGGATGGGGACGTAAATCAGAGAAAACTTCCTATTTTGCAAGGTATTGCCAGAAAAAACAACAGGTGAAGAAATTTTTCGGGTCACATCAGAATACCTTGAACAAGGGGGGCTTAATTGGGAAAACTGCGCGAGTGTCTGTACTGACGGTGCAGCAGCTCTGGTCGGCCGCACCAAAGGCTTCGTTAGCAGAGTAAAAGAGCGACACCCAGACGTGATTGTTACGCACTGTTTTTTGCACCGTGAGGCGCTCATTGGTAAGACTTTACCCGCAGACCTAGCTCCTGTTTTGGATGATGTTGTGTGCATGGTAAACTTTGTAAAGACAAGACCTCTGAAAAGTCGCATATTTGCATCTTTATGTGAGGAAATGGGAGCGGAGCATAAAGCCTTATTGCTCCATACGGAAGTCCGATGGTTGTCGCGCGGCAAAGTGCTGGCTCGTGTATATGAGCTGCGGGAGGAACTAAAAGTGTTTTTGACTGATGAGAGGTGCAATGACGCAAAGCTGCTTGCAAGTGATGAGTGGTGTGCAAGGCTGGCTTACATGGCAGATATATTTCAGCATCTAAACAAACTGAACACGCGAATGCAAGGCCGACATGAAAACCTGCTCACAAGCATAGACAAAATAAATGGTTTCCGTTCAAAGGTGCACCTCTGGCAACAACATCTTGAAAGTGCCAACCTTGACATGTTCCCCCTCACCCAGAAATGGCAAAGAGATGTTAACACTGCTGCACTGTGTGAGGTAATAGGTAAACATTTGAAAGCACTGGAGGAGAAGTTGTCATTTTATTTCCCCTCCACATTCACTGAATGCCTTGACTGGGTCAGGGACCCATATAGCTCAGCAACAATTTTTGGAAAGGACATGACTTTGCAGGAGCATGAGCAACTAATTGAACTTAAGACCGTGGTTTAAAACTAAGCTTTGCTGAACTACCTTTGGACAGTTTTTGGTTGACTGCTGCCATGGAGTTCCCCATTCTGGCAAACAGGGCTATTTCGACACTGCTCCCATTTTCCACAACATATTTATGTGAGCTGAGCTTCTCAAGCATGACTGCTATGAAAACAAAAAACAGAGAAAGACTGAGAGCTGTTGAGGAAGAGCTTCGTGTGTGCCTTTCTTCAGTTCCTGCCAGGATTTCAGCTTTGTGTTCATCTAAACAGGCCCAGGTTTCACACTGAACGAGTGTTAACAGATTAAAAGACTAAATTGTCATTATATATGCTGCATTTGGCTACAATGTGTCATTTTGTAATTTTTTTTTGGTTTTGGTGTGCCTCAGGATTTTTTTCATGTAAAAAATGTGCCGTGGCTCAAAAAAGGTTGAAAAACACTGCACTAAAGGAGCTAACCAATAATGCTGGAAGACAAAGTTGTGTTGACATTTTTGTGAATGGTGTATAAAGAACATATAAAGTAATGCCAGACCTGATACAGACCCACATGTAATATAGCCACATGTAATATGTAATATAATCTTGTATGAGGCATACAGGTTGATGAAATAGAAAAAAATGGCTTCTTGTGCTGTATATCAAACTATAAGAGTTTTAGAGCCATACAGTTTAATAAACAGCATCAGAGCCATTTTTCATTCTGTCCATTCATCACAGAGCCCAAACAGATACAAAAACTTTTTTAGAAAACTAAAGAAAACAGTAATGTGAACAAAAATAGATAATTATACTTTTTGTAAATATTTTATGGGGTGGGGAAGTTTGATTCAGACTATTTCAGAAACATCTATGTCCACTGTGGCATTTCGAAATGAGGCAAACACAGGCAGATAAGGATTCAAATCCATAACAAACAAAGGAAAAGCTTCAAACCAGAAGTCGCACAAGATTATGAATAAGGAACAGGAACAAACCAAGGGAACCAATGCCAACTCTAGGAACGCAAAGAATTGCAGTCAGAAATGCAAGACTTTTCTGACTGTGAGATAAACAAAGAGCTTGATGACCATAAACAGAAGAAAAAGCAGGTTGGAAAGACTTTATGGATAATGTATGTGGACTAACGACATCAACTGGCAGGCTGCAAGGTGTCACATAGTCAACATGGAGTACTTCAGCCAGTTATAACAGAAAACATACACAATGCAGGGCTATATGGTTCTTGCAACTTTATATAAAATAGATTTTAAAAACAGCAGTTTGATGAAAGTAAATATTAAAATGAGCATGTATTGTCTAATATTTGGAGTACAACAACAACAACAACAATAATAATAATAATAATAATAATAATAATAATAATAATAATAATAATAAACACAAGACCACAAGTTTCCTCTTTACAGCAATATGTAAAACAAATAATGTGGTCAAAGTAAAACAAAATGATGGAACAGGTTACCATTAAATGTAATAACAACAGACTACGTCAATTGTTACACATATACACATTTTAGAAAATGAATTACAAAAGAAAAATAGGTTTTAAACTTCTTCATTCCATTAAATTTTAGAAACTCACAATTACAAATTTGATTTGTGGAAACAGTTTCACATTCTGCTGTTCCTCATTACAATAGATAGTATTTATAATTAAGAAAAATTCGTATTTAGCATGTTGCTATTTACGCTCATGCCAATGCTTTTCAAAATAATGTATGAAATTATCATAATCCAATTAAGAAAAATATCATTTTTCAAGCCTTTTTAAAAATGTTTTGAAGAACCTGAAAATGACCTTGATTACTCATCTTTCTGATGCTTGGCTTCATCATTTGAAACCAGTAATGGTGGCTCTAATGATAGACCAGGTATATCGAGCCTTTCTTTTTCCTCACTCACCACCGTCTGGGGTAAAATAACATCGTCATAGTCCTCCTGTGGCTCCACGTCAGCTTCGAATGTTACTTTGTCTGCAAAGGTGGTAGGAATAATATATCTCAGACAAGTTATGAACTCTTTTATAGAAAGAGCTTAGAAATAAGGAATGTTAGAATACCAAGTAAGTTGTCAGGTCTGGGAGGAAGGAGTGGCTCAGTGGGGTTGCTGTTTGCTGGTGGTTTGGCATTTTCTTCATCAGCTTCGTCATAGTCAGTGCCAGAGAAGCTTTGACTTGTGCTCATATTCTCCTTGTCATTTTCAGAGGCACTTACTGTCACACCAAAAATGAATAAGAACACAGAAGGATGTACAACTGTGACATAAGGATGTACAACTGTGACACAAGACACGGTGCAGCATATAGACTTACAAAGTAAAGAGGGGTCACAGCACCTGGGAGTACTTCAAATATTTGTACTTCACTAATATACTTAAACAGCATTTTAAGGGACTTGTACTTTACCTGAGTATAAATCAAAAGTAACACCTTGTATCCATATACTCTTTCATCTGTTGGGGGGGGTTGCATATATATCCACTTTTTAAATGAAATTTCACAAACTACTTCTACTTCGAATTGAATAATACACAGTAACCATCCTTTCATTACCTGAATGAGGCAAACACCTGGATCCACTGGAAGTTATTTAAATCACATTGTAAAAATTAATAAATGAAAAGGACTTACCTTCACTCTGGTTGTCCTCCATGGGGTTCACAATGGTACCAATATCGTCATAATTTTCAGAACCATTTTCAAGATTATCTGCTGTTTTTGGGATAAACTTATAGGTTAATGAAATATATATATATATATATATATATATATATATATATATATATATATATATATATATATACACAGTGGTGCTTGAAAGTTTGTGAACCCTTTAGAATTGTCGATATTTCTGCATAAATATGACCTAAAACATCATCAGATTTTCACACAAGTCCTAAAAGTAGATAAAGAGAACCCAGTTAAACAAATTGGATGAAAATCTTACACTTGGTCATTTATTTATGGAGGAAAATTATCCAATATTACATATCTGTGAGTGGCAAAAGTATGTGAACCTCTAGGATTAGCAGTTAATTTGAAGGTGAAATTAGAGTCAGGTGTTTTCAATCAATGGGATGACAATCAGGTGTGAGTGGGCACCCTGTTTTATTTAAAGAACAGGGATCTATCAAAGTCTGATCTTCACAACACGTCTGTGGAAGTGTGTATCATGGCACAAACAAAGAGGACCTCAGAAAAAGTGTGGTAGATGGTCATCAGGTTGGAAAAGGTTACAAAACCATCTCTAAAGAGTTTGGACTCCACCAATCCACAGTCAGACAAATTGTGTACAAATGGAGGAAATTCAAGACCATTGTTACCCTCCCCAGGAGTGGTCGACCAACACAGATCACTCCAAGAGCAAGGCGTGTAATAGTCGGCAAGATCACAAAGGACCCCAGGGTAACTTCTAAGCAACTGAAGGCCTCTCTCACATTGGCCAATGTTAATGTTCATGAGTCCACCATCAGGAGAACACTGAACAACAATGGTATGCATGGCAGGGTTGCAAGGAGAAAGCCACTGCTCTCCAAAAAGAACATTGCTGCTCGTCTGCAGTTTGCTAAAGATCACATGGACAAGCCAGAAGGCTATTGAAAAAATGTTTTATGGACGGATGAGACCAAAACAGAACTTTTTGGTTTAAATGAAAAGCATTATGTTTGGAGAAAGGAAAATACTCCATTCCAGCATAAGAACCTTATCACATCTGTGAAATATGGTGGAGGTAGTATCATGGTTTGAGCCTGTTTTGCTGCATCTGGGCCAGGACGGCTTGCCATCATTGATGGAACAATGAATTCTGAATTATACCAGCGAATTCTAAAGGAAAATGTCAGGACATCTGTCCATGAACTGAAGGTGGGTCATGCAGCAAGACAATGACCCTCAGCACACAAGTCGTTCTACCAAAGAACGGTTAAAGAAGAATAATGTTTTGGAATGGCCAAGTCAAAGTCCTGACTTTAATCCAATCCAAATATTGTGGAAGGACCTGAAGCGAGCAGTTCATGTGAGGAAACCCACCAACATCCCAGAGTTGAAGCTGTTCTGTACGGAGGAATGGGCTAAAACTCCTCTAAGCCGGTGTGCAGGACTGATCAACAGTTACCGGAAACGTTTAGTTGCAGTTATTGCTGCACAAGGGGGTAACACCCGATACTGAAAGCAAAGGTTCACATACTTTTGCCACTCACAGATATGTAATATTGGATCATTTTCCTCAATAAATAAATGACCAAGTATAATATTTTTGCCTTATTTGTTTAACTGGGTTCTCTTTATCTACTTTTAGGACTTGTGTGAAAATCTGATGATGTTTTAGGTCATATTTATGCAGAAATATAGAAAATTCTAAAGGTTTCACAAACTTTCAAGCACCACTGTATTTACACACACACACACACAATATATACATATATATATATATATATATATATATATACATATATATATATATATATATATATATATATGATATTAGATGGTTGTGCAAAGATACGAAGTTTATGTTCAAGTGTGAAACATATTCGTCAGTGAACAAAGTGGCCAAGTGAAAATACTTTCAACACAAGAAGATAAACTTCATATCTTCGTGCCACTGTGTAATTTTCTTTATTTTATATTATATGGACACATCCAGGGCGGCACGGTGGTGTAGTGGTTAGCGCTGTCGCCTCACAGCAAGAAGGTCCTGGGTTCGAGCCCCGGGGCCGGCGAGGGCCTTTCTGTGTGGAGTTTGCATGTTCTCCCCGTGTCCGCGTGGGTTTCCTCCGGGTGCTCCGGTTTCCCCCACAGTCCAAAGACATGCAGGTTAGGTTAACTGGTGACTCTAAATTGACCGTAGGTGTGAATGTGAGTGTGAATGGTTGTCTGTGTCTATGTGTCAGCCCTGTGATGACCTGGCGACTTGTCCAGGGTGTACCCCGCCTTTCGCCCGTAGTCAGCTGGGATAGGCTCCAGCTTGCCTGCGACCCTGTAGAAGGATAAAGCGGCTAGAGATAATGTGATGTGATGTGATGTGGACACATCCACAAAAAATGCAAGTTTATCAAAAGATTTTTTTAATTTAAAAGAATTTTAATTTTGAATCGGTTCACCATTCTGACAGAAAGAGAGACGACGAGGCTAATCCAGTGCTAGGTTTAAGCACTAAATATATAAACTGAAGCTAAAAGATGTGCTGAACACCCAAAAGGCTACCAAAACTTCATTATATATATGCTTCACGAATGTTTACAAGAGAAAACCATACCAATGGACATCAAAAAAATGGAAAAGAGACACATCAGAGATGTAAAACTTCTGCGCTAGCGAATGACTGAAAATTTGTAAACAAACATGGCTGCGAGGTTTGCTTCGTTAAAAGCGGAAGATTTGGAGAGAATTTTGGCTGCCAGGTTGCTCCATTGTGTGTAGTTGTCGCTGTTGATTTTTTAAAGTAACTAAGTAAATTACACAGGGAAAAACAAACAAATAAATAAATAATTGGCTTGACTGTGCAAGCATTGGTGTGCAGTAGCATTGCCCCACGCTAACATGACACCAGCTAGAAGGTAACTGGACTGCTGCGCTAACAGCACCGAGTCATGGGTAAGCTTGCGTTGGCCTTCGCTAACACTACTGCTACACCGGTTGGAAGCTAAGTGGACTGCCGCACTAACAGCACCGAGTAGTGGGTACACAGCAAAATCCCCAGTGTTGAATTAACACCCAGAGTGTTGATTTAACACCCTACTGTGTTTATATAGGTCCAATGGGACACAAATTAACTCTGAAGGTGTTAATTCAACACTGAGGAATTTGCTGTGTAAGCTAGTGTCAGCCTTCACTGATGCTACTGCTACGCTGGCTGGAAGCTCACTGGACTGCTGCACTAACAGCACCGAGTCACGGGTAAGCTCGCATTGGCCTTTGCTAACACTACTGCTATGCCGGCTGGAAGCTAAGTGGACTGCCATGCTAACAGCACCGAATGGCGGGCAAGCTTACGTTGGCCTTCGCTAACACTACTGCTACACCAGTTGGAAGCAAAGTGGACTGCCACACTAACAGCACCAAATTGTGGGTAAGCTAGCGTCAGGCTTTGCTAATGCTATGCCGGCTAGACGCTAACTGGACTGCCGTGCTAACAGCACCAAATCGCAGGTAAGCTAGCATTGGCCTTCACTAATGCTACTGCTATGCCAGCTGGAAGCTAATTGGACTGCTGGGCTAACAGCACAGAATCACGGGTAAGCTAGCCTTGGCCTTCAAGAATGCTGAAGCATGTGTATGTATAATAATAATCATATTGGCTAGCTTTTTTTATGGTCTATCAGATATATTCCATTCAACTAGCATGATATTGAACTCATCTTTGACTCATTCAATATCATGTTACCTGAACGGAATACAGTGGTGCTTGAAAGTTTGTGAACCCTTTAGAATTTTCTATATTTCTGCATAAATATGACCTAAAACATATCTGTGAAGAATCTCAGTCATCAAGGTACATAGTAATCTGTGGTTGGTTGAAGAGAGCAACTGGACTTGCTTGAAGATTCTTGAAAACGTTTCGCCTGTCATCCTAAAGGCTTCCTCAGTTCTGTCTGACTAATAGGGAGTATCAAGTATTTATCCTCTCATGGATCATCATAGAATCCGCGTCAGAATGCTGATGGCTGCATTGTAGGTGGCTGATAAAAGATGTCATAGACACCCACCTCTGTTCAGTGATGGTCATTCCAGGTTGACAAAAATGAACAATCCTCTCTGGCTAAGATGTCTGCCAGTTTTCTGGAAGTCCTCTCATACTCCCGCACCAGTCGAAGGGATCTCATCCCAAAGTGCGTGTTCCATCAATGATGGCAAGTCATCCTGGCCCAGATGCAGCAAAACAGGCCCAAACCATGATACTACCACCACCATGTTTCACAGATGGGATAAGGTTCTTATGCTGGAATGGAGTGTTTTCCTTTCTCCAAACATAACAGAAGAAACCTTTATTTATTCGTCACATGCACACTTCAAGCACAGTGAAATTCATCCTCTGCATTTAACCCATCTGAAGCAGTGAACACATGCACACACTCAGAGCAGTGGGCAGCCACACCAGAGTGCCCGGGGAGCAGTCAGGGGTCAGGTACCTTGCTCAAGGGCACCTCAGCCCAAGGCCGCCCCACGTCAACCTAACTGCATGTCTTTAGATAATAACGCTTCTCATTTAACCCTTTGGTGACTGACCCCTTGAAAATGGTTCCTCCAGGAACGATGACGTTTCAGTTGTCAAGACAACGGAAAAACTAAAATACAAAAACAGAAAGATATGTCACAATGCTCTTGTGCACAAAACAAAATGCTCTTGTATTTTAGTTTTTCCGTTGTCTTGACAACTGAAACGTCATCGTTCCTGGAGGAACCATTTTCAAGGGGTCAGTCACCAAAGGGTTAAACCAAAAAGTTCTATTTTGGTCTCATCCATCCACAAAACATTTTTCCAATAGCCTTCTGGCTTGCCTATGTGATCTTCAGCAAACTGCAGATGAGCAGCAATGTTCTTTTTGGAGAGCAGTGGCTTTCTCCTTGCAGCCCTGCCATGCACACCATTGTTGTTCAGTGTTCTCCTGATGGTGGACTCGAACATTTACATTAGCCAATGTGAGAGAGGCCTTCAGTTGCTTAGAAGTTACCCTGGGGTCCTTTGTGACCTCGCTGACTATTACACGCCTTGCACTTGGAGTGATCTTTGTTGATCCACCACTCCTGAGGAGGGTAAAAATGGTCTTGAATTTCCTCCATTTGTACACCATCTGTCTGACTGTGGATTGGTGGCATCCAAACTCTTTAGAAATGGTTTTGTAACCTTTTCCAGCCTGATGAGCATCAACAACGCTTTTTCTGAGGTCCTCAGAAACCTCCTTTGTTCGTGCCATGATACATTTCCACAAACATGTGTTGTGAAGATCAGACTTTGATCGATCCCTGTTCTTTAAATAAAACAGGGTGCCCACTCACACCTGATTGTCATCCCATTGATTGAAAACACCTGACTCTAATTTCACCTTCAAATTAATTGCTAATCCTAGAGGTTCACATACTTTTGCCATGCACAGTTATGTAATATTGGATCATTTTCCTCAATAAATAAATGACCAAGTATCATATTTTTGTCTCGTTTGTTTAACTGGGTTCTCTTTATCTACTTTTAGGACTTGTGTGAAAATCTGATGATGTTTTAGGTCATATTTATGCAGAAATATAGAAAATTCTAAAGGGTTCACAATCTTTCAAGCACCACTGTACATCTGATAGACCACTCAAAGCCAGTCAATATTATTTAAATACGTCACTCAGATCTGCAATGTATTTTGTATGAAAAATACAAGTTTTTCAACACGAGAAGATAAACTTCAGATCTTCAAGCCAACATGTGAATTTCTTTTTATTATATCGACACATTCACAAACAAAAAGTACCCAAATTTATCAAAACAATTAATTGATTTCCTCACGAGTGACATATAGAGATTTATGTCATGGTTTTGGTTCTTTATGTCCCGGATGTAGCTTGTCTGAAACATATGATTGGTAGCCTGGGAAATCCCATGCTGCTTTGCACAATCATTCCGATCTGAAAAGACAGCATGGAAACTATGGTCTAAAGGCTCGCCTGAGTTAGGGAGCCAATCAGAGAGTGGGGAGGGGTGGAAAGCCGGTGACGCGTACTACTCGACAAACGGAAGCTTGTAGTTTATTTGGGACTGTTTACGGATCACATTTAACATGGCAGCGAGCGATACAAACCAAACTTTCGATCAAGCTTTAGACAGTGTTCTGAATAGTTTAGAGTGAAAGTTTGTTTTAAAAAAAGAACAGCGTTTGGCGTTACAGTCTATTTTTGTTTTGCCTTCTCTTTCCTTTTCTTCGCCTCTTCGTCGTCTTCGTCACTCTAACTACGTCACTGGGTACAACTGCCATGATTGGCCATGGGCTACGTATACGCCAAATGATAGACATTCACAACGTCCAATAAACGGCCGTTGACAATCGTAAACCACACCTCCCCTACGAGAAATTCAATAGGCAGATTCCAGACCATATTTCACTTGTGATATGGTCTTGTGTTAACCAGACTATATGATTGGTGTATTTCCCAGTAAAACACGTGTCCATATAATATTATTATTATTATTATATATATAAAATACTACAGTACAATGTGGAATAATTTCACTGGAATTAAACCAATTCATAATCTGGAATTCTTTCTAATGAATCATATCAATCATCATTCTGAAAAGATTTAAAGACACTGTGCATCACCTTTTTCATTCAAGCTCTGCATTTCATTCTTGTTGATCTCCACATCATTGTCTTCAGAAGAAGATTTGAATCTCACTGGAAGGAAAATTGGGTGAAATTTGACATGTTTGAAAACAGAAGACAATACATTTCAACATGGGATTTCTGATCATCCACACTGTAAATTTTGTTGTAAAATTTTAGGGTGAGATCATGTCAATGTTTGCTTCAAGGCACAGGTATTTCACTAAATATTTCAGTTGATTTTCTGCTTCTTACTGACAGTGGCGATCCTAGAGTGATTTACTCCCCGGGCGAAACCCCCTGCTGGCACACCCCCCGCCCGTCTTTTTTTTTTTCGGGGTTTTTTTTGGGGGGGACCTTTTTTTTTGGGGGGGGAACGTTTTTTTTTTTTTCACGCCCGCGCTCATGCCTCCCCCCCCGCGTTGGGCTCTGTATTAGCCAACAGAATGTTAACAGCTTTACATGGTCATTTAAGCATTTCTCGTCGTGTGTTGTACGTCGCGGACACGGCCCGTTATAAATTTACTGTTACCAGAATGGCAATGATCAAGTCGTAATGTATTACTTCAGACTCTGTGTAATGTCATAGTAGTGTAGTACTATGGTAGTAAAGTCTTTTTGATGACTAGTACAACGTTCCGCTGGCGGGATTGTGCATATTATGGGGCTACGACAAGTTAGGCACACACACACACTGATGACGTCACCTGCGCAACTTTGGTACAGAGGGCTACCGCATGACGTCACTGTGCCGTGAGATTTTGTTAAGCGCCAAAGACCAAGTACACATCTGAGATTGATATTTTATATATGAGATTGATATTGATAATTCATAAAAAAGTACACACTTGGAAGACCAAGTACACATCTATGCAAGTACATACATTCATAAAACAAACTACACCTGAAATGTAGCCAGGGCCGGTTCTGCCCTAATCTGGACCCGGGTGCAACATCGCGCAACCCCCCCCCCCCCCAAAAAAAAAAAAAACAAAACACCAGTCTAAATCAGTTAGGACAACCATCACATAACTATAACTATAAACATTTTATATCAACTATTTTAACTAAATGGGCTATAATAAATAAGCCTGCAGGCAGCCACGGCGGGCTGCCTCAGAAAAGTAACCATTTGTCCTACCTTAAAACTCGTTTTGCATTTTCTACCTCCTTTTTTGTATTTTCGACCCTCCGTTTATTTTCTTTCCTTTTCTGAAAACCCGATTTGTGTCCAGACATTTTGTTCTGCTACCAACGATCTAACTCGTCAGGTCTCGTCTCTCAAGCCCGCGATGATTCCCGTGGGAAGGGCAACAATTGATACATTTTTACAAATGACCAATAAACAGCCAATAGGGAGGTTGCAACGTTCAGGCTCTCCTTTGCTCAGAGACACTCAGTAATGCACTTATTCTCTGTCTCCTGGCAGAAAGCTCCTTGGTTTGCTTGTGTCTCAATCACAGCTGGTATAGAGATCTTGCAGTCACGTGACCGGAAAGTACACAGACGCCATCTTGTCGGGCAACAACACAGCTGAATACTGCTGCACTCGTGTACAGAATGGTTCAATTTCAACTGACGGACTACACGGCTCATTTTTCTAATGAACAGAAAACTAGATATATGTCTAAAATAAACGACCTACAGATTAGTGACCCTTATGGCTTTCCGGACGGAGTTTTCACGACCGTGTCAGTGGATGTTGAACTGCCAGCGGAATACCCGGACGTTTATAATTACCTCATCAACATTCCCTCGCTGTTCAGTGGTGAAGCACTGCGTGCTTATAAATCTCTGGACAGTTATCTTTACAGAAATTCAGGATTTGTCAGTGACTCAGATGTGGCATCTTGTAAACAAGAAAACAACAGTCCTCATTGGATGGGTAAGTCACTTAAGTATTACTAGTATTGCACTGACCAGCCGATTATAGAATAGAATAAGGTAATTCCAGCTGTAATTCCAAATCGTCCATTTTGTTTACATGGATCTGGCGTTGGAGAGATAGAGGCTTAGCAGTGGAGGTTTGAGTGGCTGTTTTCTGAGCTTAGTCAACAGGCCGGCTCTACAGCCTCGCTTTTGCTTCCTCTCCCGGCGCCGCCTCCTTCGCTTTGCTTCCGATAACAATCCACGGAGACCCCGCTGGTCTCGCTATCTCGTCCGGAATGTTTTTTTTTTTTTTTCTCGTCCGGAATGTTGTGCATGCGATGGAAATCACTACAAACCGTCATTTTCTGCTGGAAACCAATGTCCAGTAAGTCCATACGGTTGTAGTGGATATTGAAGTCCGGTACAGACGAACAACACGCAAAAATACACACAAAAAACAAAAAAAACGTGCACAGGTAGGGAGAGCTTGTAGCCGCAGCCGTTGTAGTAGAATTGTATATAGTAGGGTTTTCCAGAAGAAAAGGTAGAAGTAGAAGCAGAAGTAGAAGGCGGAAATATGGCGTTTGATCGACAAGATGGCGTCTGTCACAATCTGGATCGGCTGTGACGTCACATGCAAGTGCTCCATTCTGTAGAAAGACTTCTTTTCTCCTTTCCCATCAGCTTTGTTGGAACACCCTAACACAGCACAAAAGTTTACCATTGTAGGTTTATGATGAATCAAGTGCCTCGTGGGTTTAAATATCGCGCGCTGCCGTTATTTCCCCCTAATCACGAGTTTGTTGGTCTTCCAAAATGGCGCAGGGTTTGTTTACTTCCGGTTTCCGGTGACGTCAGTGAAAAGGGTCTATTGGGCTTCCCCATCCAAAATGTTCACACACACACACGCCCGTCTTGTTTTCTTTTTGAACATCTTTTAGATGCTTTGGATCTTCAAGCAGTTAGTTTAGCTTGGTTAAAAATAATAATAATAATAATAATAATAATAATAATAAAATTAAATTTTTAAAAAATCCAAAAAAATGTGTAGCCCAAATCATTCTGGTTCAACCCATAGTCATCTCATCTCATTCATCTCATTATCTCTAGCCGCTTTATCCTGTTCTACAGGGTCGCAGGCAAGCTGGAGCCTATCCCAGCTGAGTACGGGCGAAAGGCGGGGTACACCCTGGACAAGTCGCCAGGTCATCACAGGGCTGACACATAGACACAGACAACCATTCACACCTACGGTCAATTTAGAGTCACCAGTTAACCTAACCTGCATGTCTTTGGACTGTGGGGGAAACCGGAGCACCCGGAGGAAACCCACGCGGACACGGGGAGAACATGCAAACTCAGCACAGAAAGGCCCTCGCTGGCCACGGGGCTCGAACCCGGACCTTCTTGCTGTGAGGCGACAGCGCTAACCACTACACCACTGTGCCGCCCCAGCCATAGTCATATTATAATATTTTCTGTTGATTTAACTTGTTGTACAGGAGTAGCTCAGGGGTCATGCTTGTGCACTTGTGCCTTCACTTACAGAAAATATTGCATTTATTTTATTGTATTTAACTGTAACATAAATGCATTAATATATCATACTATTACAAACATATAAGGACATGCAACAGTGAGTTATAAATTAACTGTATAGTATCCTGTATTTTCATATATTATTAATATTTTAGTTCTGTTATTTCTTTGGACTTAACTGTGATGAATTGTCAGCCTAAATAAAGAGTACCGGTTATTAGAAGGCATGGCTTATAAACCAAGAACGTTCATTTTTATGTGAAATATGTAATTTTTAGATTTCTTCCACAAAAATGGGTCCTTTTGATGCAAACAGAACAGGTCAATTCTCAAATCTCTTCAGATAACATTTATCAATAATATTTAAGGAGAGCGGTATCATGGTGGTGTAGTGGTTAGTGCTGTGGCCTCACAGCAAGAAGGTCCGGGTTTGAGCCCCGTGGCCAGCGAGGGCCTTTCTGTGTGGAGTTTGCATGTTCTCCCTGTGTCCGTGTGGGTTTGCTCCGGTTTCCCCCACAGTCCAAAGACATGCAGGTTAGGTTAACTGGTGACTCTAAATTAACTGTAGGTGTGAATGGTTGTCTGTGTCTATGTGTCAGCCCTGTGATGACCTGGTGACTTGTCTAGGGTGTACCCCGCCTTTCGCCCATAGTCAGCTGGGATAGGCTCCAGCTTGCCTGCGACCCTGTAGAACAGGATATAGCGGCTACAGATAACGAGATGAGATTTAAGGCGAGCAGGATTTCTAATTTTATACTTTTTTGTAAAAAAAAAAAGTGGTATGTGGTCATCATGATAAAATTAATTGTATTTAATATAGTTTTTCATGCATGCAAGTGGGATTTTTACAAGAGTGACTTTCATATCACTTTTCATCACAAAGTTTTTGCTCTCTTTTTCTGCACAGCAAAACACCTAAGGAGGATGGCCTGAGATTTCCACCTAGTGGTTGATTGTAGGTAGCACGGTGGTGCAGTGGTTAACACTGTTGCCTCACAGGAAGCAGGTTGTGGTTTTGAACCTGGTCCTGCTGATCTACTGCAAGGGGAGGATCCAGGAAAACAGGAAGGGGGAGCATCAGCCCAATAAGGCTGGAGGTCCAGGGGCCGCCAGAGGCCCCTGGAACCTCTACAGTTTTTAAATGCTCGGAGATGCATTTTGAGCTGTCAGACACATGTTGTAAATGAAATCTCTTAAAGAAAATCACCATTTCAAAAATGTTTTAAAAGTAGGAACTTTCAAAACCATTTTATTAGTCACTGAAAATTAAAACACAAAAAACAGGTCAGAGTTGGAGGTATGTGCGTAGAACATAATTACAACTGATATATGGTAATATTTTAATGAATCCAAGATGGCGGCACGTACACATGCAGCGGCTCCTCTCCATCCCGACAGAACGGTGTTTTCGTGTTTTTTGTGTTTTAAAAACAGCGTGTATCTGTTCGTCTTTGTCGCATCCATCAGTCTTAAGGCGCACATACTCCCGTGAATTTCTGCTCGACATCCGCAGAACTATATTCATGGATATAAATCCAGCGGACGCGGAAGTGCTATGCGACTACGGTTTGCTCCGGAGGCCTGCTCAACCACCGACCCCCACTCCTGCATCCAGCCCACAGTGGAGACGCCACAGGCGGAACATGCAGAAGCAGAAGAGGGGCAAGTGCGGAGGTATCCGGGCTAGGCTAGCGGCTAGCCCTCACCGGCCAGCTATCCCTACCTCTGGCCAACGTACGCTTGCTGGACAACAAGCTGGATTATGTCCGCCTACTCGGCTCATCTTCTAAGTCTGTGAGTGTTGTGTCCTTGTGTTTGTGGAAACATGACTTAACGACATCGTCCCGGACTGTGCCATTCAGTTAGCCCGGCTAACATGCTACCGGTCAGACAGAGTGCTAGTCAAGGCGGGGGGAGACTCGCGGTGGAGGACTTTGTGTTTACATCAGTGATGCCTGGTGCCGTGATGCTGTTGTGGTCTGCAAACACTGCTCACCACTGGTGGAGTTTATAATTATTAAGTGCCGGCCATTCTACCTGCCGAGGGAATTTACAGCCATATTGCTGGTAGCATTATACATCCCTCCCGGCTCCAATAACAACAGGAGTGAAGGACTGAATGAACTCTATCAGCACATCAGTGAGCAGCAGACAGCCCACCCAGATGCTTTCCTCATCCTGGCTGGGGATTTCAACCATGCAAACCCCAAGAGCATGTTTCCAAAACTCTATGGACATTTCAACTTTCCCACACGTGGAAACAATACTCTGGACAATGTTTACACCATGCATAAAGGTGCCTACAAAGCCCTCCCCCTCCCCCACCTTGGTGCCTCAGATCACTCCACTGTTATGCTAATGACAGCATACAGGCCGCTGGTTAAAGTCACCAAACCAACTACAAAGCAGGCACGGGCTATTGCTCTAAGGCCAAGTTTACATTAGACCGTATCTGTCTCGTTTTCTTCGCGGATGCACTGTCCGTTTACATTAAAACGCCTGGAAACGCCGGGAAACGGGAATCCGCCAGGGTCCACGTATTCAATCCAGATCGTGTCTGGTCCGGTGTTGTGTAAACATTGAGAATACGCGGATACGCTGTGCTGAGCTCTAGTTGGCGTCGTCATTGGACAACGTCACTGTGACATCCACCTTCCTGAATCGCTGGCGTTGGTCATGTGACGCGACTGCTGAAAAACGGCGCGGACTTCCGCCTTGTATCACCTTTCATTAAAGAGTATAAAAGTATGAAAATACTGCAAATACTGATGCAAATACTGCCCATTGTGTAGTTATGATTGTCTTTAGGCTTGCCATCCTTCCACTTGCAAGTGGTAAGTGACGCGCATGCCCGATATGCACTGAGATCACACACACAGCGGTTCAGTCCTGAATCACTGCTCGTGCACTTCACTCGTGCACTCTGTGAGCTGCGCAGGGCCGGAGTGCGCACCCTCCAGAGGGCACTCGCTGTTCAGGGCGGAGTGATTTGGAGCGCAGGATGCCTGCGGAGCCGAGCGTATCCGTGTATTGGCGTTGCTGTGTGCACGCGAATCATGTATTGGCGTTGCTGTGTGCACGCTAATCGTTTTAAAAACGTTAATCTGATGATCAGCTGATATGGTCTAATGTAAACCCCACCTAAGACAACGAGGGAGGCTCAGCCTCCTCTAAAAATGACGAACATCGTGTAGGATGAATTGCGCTAGGCTTATGTTATAGCCGACCTTATAACATTGCTATTTCAGATCCAGAATCATAGAAATATATGTGCTCAACCCAACTACAGTGTGAAATCATTCCGTTATAACTTTCCCCAGTTTGCCTAATGTGTGCGTGAGTTTTTCCCCCTCGTGACAACGCGATGCAGCCCAGCCTCAGTGGACTTCAGTGGCATTTGGGAGCTATGCGCTTTTCAATATCAAAATGCAAGACTATTATTGGACAAATACTGCGAAAACGCCCGCCCACGGACTCCCATGGACTCCCAGCCTCACAGTGGGAGGGACATGGCAAAGCTTTCCGTGAGGAGACTGGTGATTGGTGAAAGCGGCCGGATATTTTCTTTGATTGACAGCTTGTTTCAAATATAGACAGGCAGCGGTGAATCTCAGTTCAGTCCCATGCGGATTCGCAAGTGGTGTGGTGTATTGTAAGAGCTCAGCTTATATTTCGATTTAATTCATTACATACGGTTTCTATCAGCTTTTTTAGTTTGCATATATTTTCATTGTAAATAAAGTGTAAATATTTACAATGTATATAAGTTTGCTATCTTAGTTCCAGAAATTTCATTTGAGTGACTGAACTTGAACTTGAGGGGGCTAGTCAGCTAGCAAGAAAGCTGTGCACGGATGCCAAGCATTGTTGATTTAATTTTGGCGAAGCCATTTGCCAGTCTTCCTTTCGAGGAAAAAGTTAAAATTAAAGAGCAGGGTAGACCAACGCCTCAAATTGACTTGGTGAAAAAGGTAGGGAATAATACTCGTTCCTTTCAGCTCTCCTGGTACGAGAAAGTGAATTGGCTAACAGCAAGTGACCCACATCAACAACAGTAAATAGGCTACTTTAGTAATATGTCATGGATGGACCAAAAATATAGAATCTATTTAAAATGTTTATGCTGAGTATATTATATTGGAATATATATTTCTCTGGATATGAATTAAACACAGCTACAATTTGGAAAACATTTTTAAACAAAAACACAGCCGAGAACATTTCACACTACAGACCTGGATTAAAAGTGAAGGGTTATCAAAATTGTCAATAAAACATTTCTCAGTCAAAATAAGTATAATATAGGGAAAGTGTCATTGAATGAAATGTGTGGCACCCAGCTCTATGTTTGGCGCCCCAAGGCCAGTGCTTGTGCCTATTCCAGAACACTCTGCTGTTACTGCTGAGGTTCCTGACAAAGAGCTGCTTTCAATAATGATCAATTTTTAAACAGTATGCCACATGCCACAATTTTCTCGTCTCGTCTTCTTCCGCTTATCCAGGACCGGGTCGCGGAGGCAGCAGTCTAAGCATGGAAGCCCAAACTTCCCTTTCCCCAGACACCTCGGCCAGCTCCTCGGGAAGAACACCGAGGCGTTCCCAGGCCAGCCGAGAGACATAGTCCCTCCAGCGTGTCCTGGGTCTTCCCCGGGGCCTCCTCCCGGGGGGACATGCCTGGAACACCTCCCCAGGGAGGCGTCCAGGAGGCATCCGAAAAAGATGCCCGAGCCACCTCAGCTGGTTCCTCTCGATGTGGAGGAGCAGCGGCTCTACTCCGAGCTCCTCCCGAGTGACTGTGCTTCTCACCCTATCTCTAAGGGAGCGCCCAGCCACCCTGCGAAGGAAACTCATTTCGGCCGCTTGTATCCGCGATCTTGTTCTTTCTGTCATTACCCAAAGCTCATGACCATAGGTGAGAGTCGGAACGTAGATCGACCGGTAAATTGAGAGCTTCGCCTTTTGGCTCAGCTCCTTCTTCACCACGACGGACCGGTAAAGCGACCGCATCACTGCGGAGGCTGCACCGATCCGCCTGTCGATCTCACGCTCCATCCTTCCCTCACTCGTGAACAAGATCCCGAGATACTTAAACTCCTCCACTTGAGGCAGGACTTCTCCACCAACCTGGAGAGGGCAAGCCACCCTTTTCCGGTCGAGAACCATGGCCTCGGACTTGGAGGTGCTGATTCTCATCCCAGCCGCTTCACACTCGACTGCAAACTGCCCCAGTGCATGCTGAAGGTCCTGGTTTGAAGAAGCCAACAGGACAACATCATCCGCAAAAAGCAGAGATGAAATCCTGTGGTTCCCAAACAGGATTCCTTCCGGCCCCTGGCTGCGCCTAGAAATTCTGTCCATAAAAATTATGAACAGAACCGGTGACAAAGGGCAGCCCTGACGGAGTCCAACATGCACTGGGAACAGGTCTGACTTACTGCCGGCAATGCGAACCAGACTCCTGCTCCGTTCGTACAGGGACCGGACAGCCCTTAGCAAAGAGCCCCGAACCCCATACTCCCGAAGCACCCCCCACAGAATACCACGGGGGACACGGTCGAATGCCTTCTCCAGATCCACAAAGCACATGTGGACTGGTTGGGCAAACTCCCATGAACCCTCGAGCACCCTATGAAGGGTATAGAGCTGGTCCAGTGTTCCGCGACCAGGACGAAAACCGCATTGTTCCTCCTGGATCCGAGGTTCGACTATTGGTCGAATTCTCCTCTCCAGTACCCTGGAGTAAACTTTCCCTGGGAGGCTGAGAAGTGTGATTCCCCTATAATTGGAGCACACTCTCCGGTCCCCTTTCTTAAAAAGAGGGACCACCACCCCAGTCTGCCACTCCAGAGGCACTGTCCCCGACCGCCACGCGATGTTGCAGAGGCGTGTCAACCAAGACAGCCCCACAACATCCAGAGACTTGAGATACTCAGGGCGGATCTCATCCACCCCCGGTGCCTTGCCACCGAGGAGCTTGCAAACCACCTCAGTGACTTCGGCTTGGGTAATGGACGAGTCCACCTCTGAGTCATCAGCCTCAGTCTCCTCAGTGGAAGACATGATGGTGGGATTGAGGAGATCCTCAAAGTATTCCTTCCACCGCCCGACAATGTCCCCAGTCGAGGTCAACAGCTCCCCACCCGCACTGTAAACAGTGTTGGCAGAGTACTGCTTCCCCCTCCTGAGGCGCCGGATGGTTTGCCAGAATTTCTTCGAGGCCGACCGATAGTCCTTCTCCATGGCCTCCCCGAACTCCTCCCAGTTCCGAGTTTTTGCCTCCACAACTGCCCGAGCTGCAGCACGCTTGGCCTGCCGATACCCGTCGGCTGCCTCAGGAGTCCCGGAGGTCAACATGGCCCGATAGGACTCCTTCTTCAGCTTGACGGCATCCCTTACTTCAGGTGTCCACCACCGGGTTCGGGGATTGCCGCCACGACAGGCACCGGAGACCTTGCGGCCACAGCTCCGAACAGCTGCGTCCACAATGGAGGTAGAGAACATGGTCCACTCAGACTCAATGTCCCCCGCCTCCCTCGGAAGCTGGGAAAAGCTCTCCCGGAGGTGGGAGTTAAAGACCTCCCCAACAGAGTGCTCGGCCAGACGTTCCCAGCAGACCCTCACCATACGTTTGGGCCTGCCAGGTCTGTCCAGCTTCCTCCTCCGCCAGCGGATCCAACTCACCACCAGGTGGTGATCAGTTGACAACTCAGCCCCTCTCTTCACCCGAGTGTCCAAGACATAGGGTCGGAGATCAGATGACACGACTACAAAGTCGATCATCGACCTCCGACCTAAGGTGTCCTGGTGCCACGTGCACTTATGGACACCCCTATGCTCGAACATGGTGTTCGTTATGGACAAACTGTGACTAGCACAGAAGTCCAATAACAAAACACCACTCGGGTTCAGATCGGGGAGGCCGTTCCTCCCAACCACGCCCCTCCAGGTGTCACTGTCATCGCCCACGTGAGCATTGAAGTCCCCCAGTAGCACAATGGAGTCCCCAGTCTGAGCACCCCTCAGTACCTCTCCCAGGGACTCCAAGAAGGCCGGATATTCTATACTGCTATTTGGCCCGTAGGCACAAACAACAGCAAGAGCCCTCTCCCCAATCCGAAGGCGCAGAGAGGCGACCCTCTCGTTCACTGGGGTAAACTCCAACACATGGCGGCTGAGCTGGGGAGCTATAAGGAAGCCCACACCAGCCCGCCGCCGCTCACCACGGGCGACTCCAGAGAAGTGGAAAGTCCAGCCCCTCTCGAGGAGCTGGGTTCCAGAGCCCAAGCTGTGCGTGGAGGTGAGCCCGACTATCTCTAGCCGGTACCTCTCAACCTCCCGCACAAGCTCAGGCTCCTTCCCCCCCAGCGAAGTGACATTCCATGTCCCAACAGCCAGCCGCTGTGTCCGGGGATCAGGTCGTCGAGGCCCCTGCCTTCGACTGCCACCCAATCCACACTGCACCAAACCCCTACTGCTACCTCTGTGGGTGGTGAACCCACAGGAGTGCCACAATTTTAAAATATAAAATGTTTAAATATACCCCCCCCCAAAACCACCATCATGTATATTGGACAGTAGGCTAATGGGCCAAAAGAACCTGTTATTTCACAGTTTGTGACCCTGCCAACAATCAGCCAGATCAGAGGCAAGAGTATGGGCAAAATTGATGTGTTTTTTCTTTTTTCTTTTAAAATCTGGAAATGGGGCGGCACGGTGGTGTAGTGGTTAGCGCTGTCACCTCACAGCAAGAAGGTCCAGGTTCGAGCCCCGTGGCCGGCGAGGGCCTTTCTATGTGGAGTTTGCATGTTCTCCCCGTGTCCGCATGGGTTTCCTCTGGGTGCTCCGGTTTCCCCCACAGTCCAAAGACATGCAGGTTAGGTTAACTGGTGACTCTAAATTGACCGTGAGTGTGAATGGTTGTCTGTGTCTATGTGTCAGCCCTGTGATGACCTGGCGACTTGTCCAGGGTGTACCCCGCCTTTGGCCCATAGTCAGCTGGGATAGGCTCCAGCTTGCCTGCGACCCTGTAGAACAGGATAAAGTGGCTAGAGATAATGAGATGAGAGGAGAAAATCTCGAAATATCGTAACCGACCAGCCTCCCCTGTTTGAAAGACTACCAGCCGCCACTGAAAGCAGGTACATGTGTGGCCAGAGGGGTCCTCAGAGGCACTCCAGGACTGTTTTTCCACCACTGACTGGAGCATGTTCAGACAGGCGGCCACCTACAACAACACTACAGATCTCCAGGAGTATACGGAGACCATCACTGCCTACATGAGGAAGTGCATGGATGAAGTTACAGTCACCAGAACCATCTCCATTCAGGCAAATCAGAAGCCATGGCTGACAGGGGAAGCCCACAGGCTCCTGAGGGCTCAGAACACCGCCTTCAGAGCTGGGGACAAGGTGGGCCTGAGGACAGCTAGGGCCAACCTGTCACGAGGCATCAGGGTGGCCAAGAGACAGTATTCCAGGAACATTGCTGACTACTTCAACAACAGCAGAGACACCAGGAACCTGTGGCTGGGGATTCAGACCATCACAGAATACAAGCCCTCGCCACAGACCTGTGATAACTCCACCTCTCTGCTGAATCAGTTGAACGACTTCTTTGCTCCCTTTGAGACAGACAACAGTACCATGGCACAGAAGACCCCACCACCTCCTGGCGACCAGGTGTTGACGCTGTCCCCAGACAGCATGAGGAGAGCTCTCAGGATGACAAATGCACAGAAAGCCCCGGGTCCTGATAACATTCCTGGTCGTGTCCTGAGAGACTGTGCTGAGGAGCTCACAGATGTCTTTACAGACATCTTCAACATCTCGTTGAGCCAGGCTGTTGTCCCCATGTGCCTCAAAGTCACCACCATCATCCCGGTCCCGAAGAAGCCGTCTCCCTCCTGCTTCAATGACTACCACCCAGTCACACTCACTTCCATCCTCATGAAGTGCTTCGAGTGGCTAGTCATGCGGCATATCAAGTCTGCCCTCCCCCCCGCCCTTTCCAGTTTGCATATCAGTCCAGCCATTCGACCAATGATGCCATCTCCACTGCCCTCCACTCAGCCCTCACCCACCTGGAGACAAAAGACTCGTATGTCAGAATGCTGTTCATAGACTTTAGCTCAGCATTCAACACAATCATTCCTCAGCAGCTCATTCATAAACTGGACCAGCTGGGACTCAACACCTCCCTGTGCAAATGGCTGCTGGACTTCCTGACGGGGAGACCACAGGCTGTACGGGTTGGCAGCAACTCCTCCAGCGCCATGTTTACCTGCTATACCTCAAGTGCCCTTGACTGTTTATTTTATGTCCTTTTGCTCCAATTTATGTGTATATGTGTATGTATATACCAGTGTGTGTGTGTGTGTGTGAGAGAGAGAGTGTTTAGTCTATGTCTATTTCTTATCTAGAGTGTTTATACTGTTTATATTGTTTATTTCAATTATTCTATTTTTATTTATTGCATTGCCTGTTTGCACCGTGGGTCAGAGAGGACTGAAATTTCATCTGTGCTGTATGTCGAGCATGTATAGCATATTTGACAATAATGTTGACTTGACTATTTATGAAAGTTGCATTGTCATATAATGTAGTACACTGACCACAAAACACCTTATATCAATAAATTATTACTATTTTAGCAACTGCAATCTGAGCTCCTGCTCAGGACATTCAGTGTACATATTGAGGTATTTCACCTGACGTCACAGGGTCATGTGACGCCCCGGTGTCCGCCATTTTGAACGTCAAGCTACATACTAACGCTGCAGACAGAGAGGGAGAACCGTCTTGAAAAAAAACATGTTACAGACACTTAGAATAGATTAATTTGTCAGTAAGCACTCTATAAATAACCATGGTGTTTGCTTGTTGTGCTGTGGGCTGCCACAACAGACAGGGACAGCGTGCAGGACGCTCCTTTTACCGGTTTCTAGTGATGGGAATTTCGGCTCTTTTGGCTCTTCTTACTATAAGGAGCCGGCTCTTTCGGCTCCCGAGATTTTATTTTTGATTTAATTGCTGCAATTAACTCATCTCATCTCATTATCTCTAGCCGCTTTATCCTGTTCTACAGGGTCGCAGGCAAGCTGGAGCCTATCCCAGCTGACTACGGGCGAAAGGCGGGGTACACCCTGGACAAGTCGCCAGGTCATCACAGGGCTGACACATAGACACAGACAACCATTCACACTCACACCTACGGTCAATTTAGAGTCACCAGTTAACCTAACCTGCATGTCTTTGGACTATGGGGGAAACCGGAGCACCCGGAGGAAACCCACGCAGACACAGGGAGAACATGCAAACTCCGCACAGAAAGGCCCTCGCCGGCCACGGGGCTCGAACCCGGACCTTCTTGCTGTGAGGCGACAGCGCTAACCACTACACCACCGTGCCGCCGCTGCAATTAACTAGTTAATTAATTACATTATTATTTATATTTTATCAATAGGATGTTTTCCATTTTATTTTTTAGTTTTTGTAGCCATTGTAAAGCTTTGTAAAGTATAGCAGTGTAACAATGTTCTAGCTATAGAAATAAAACTTACTTACCAATTTATAAATTATTTTCTCACAAACATAATGCAAAACTGTGTTATATTACCAATATAAAATACACAGCTGATTTTCCCCTCCTCAGGTGCCTCACAGACTCCTCTCCCCTACGCTCCACAGCTTTAAGCATTACACCAATTTTCGTATTTTCGCAGCTGTGAATGACATCAACCCCCCCAACCAAAAAAAGTAGGCGTACACCATGCTACTTTTTTCCTTTGAATGGTAATAGACAACACAAAGACGCAATTGGACAGCAACTTTTTTTGTGAAAGTCTCTCTCTCTCTCTCTCTCTCTCTCTGAGGCACCTAAGGACAAAAAACTAATTCGGCTCCCCAACTTGGCTCCCACCGAAGAGCCGGCTCCCGTCGTTCACTTCAAAGAGCCGGCTCTTTGAACCGGATCGTTCGCAACCGGCACATCACTACCGGTTTCCTACTGACCCAGACAAGAGGGCCAAATGGATTGCAGCTGTGAAGAGACAGGATTTGGAGTCAACAGAGTACTCCAGACTTTGCAGTGATCATTTCATTTCAGGTTAGTTTATCAGTTAACGCAATTTTGATAAAATATATAGCAAAAAGTAAATGGGTCAGTGTTTGTTAACCCATCTGAGCAGTGAAACAAGGCAGTGTTAATTTGTCTAGGGTTGCATGTAGCAGACATCAGACATAAAACGCAATAACAGAGGCTAGAAAGAAACGGGACACAGAAATAAATAAACAGGGCTCCATACCAAGGCTGGGTACAGTGTTTGTGATAAAAGACAGATCCAATTTAACACGAATCACAGCTTACTTTCTTGTTAAAATGTGCAGAGATCTCCACCATCTCATACCGCCTTGCGCTGAAGGACTTAAGCGTGCCGTCCAAAATGGCTGCGTCACGTGACTTGGTCATGTGGGTGAAATACCTCAATAAGCAGAGGTGGAAAAACCCGGGTGCAGAAAGTAAAAACCCCGCCACATTTTTGCTCCAGCCAATTCAGTGAACCAGCTGATCCTAATTACCACATCCCCTAAGCCAGGTTGATGAGCTAATTGGTGAAATCATCTGTGTTGAGAGCACAGGCAGAAGGAAAACCTAAGCAGGACTTTTACTTTGTCAATCCAGTTTTTCCACCTCTGCATATAAGACAGTGAATATACCCAGGTAAACTGAGGTAATGTAAGTGGCCACTTAAGACAGAGCTTAATAGATAGATAACTATCAACAAAGATGGCAAGAACTGCATGTCTACAATACAAAGTCAGTAACTGCAATCTGAGCTCCTGAGTCTAACAGATTGAGATAACTATACAATGATTGTGTGAGTTGCATGTGAACAAGTCCGATAATACGTCTTCATTCTCAAGATTCAGGAGATTTCAAGCAGATTTTCTTCAGAGCCATTGCAAAAATCAACATTTCTCACAAACCTATCCAGCTGCTGTTGTAAAAATCAAAGTGAGGCTCACCCTCAAAACAGCACGCGTACCATGTACATACACAGGGTATAGTAAGTACGGGGATACCCGATTAATGAATATGAGCAGTAGCCAGACAGCTGACATGTTTGTGTATATACAGTAAGGCTGCTGCAGCATCTTATAATTTTGGCTTGTGAACATGCGTGTTAACAATACCATAAACATAAAAGGATGGCGGACACCCTTTACATGCAGTCTACAGTGCAGTCCAGTAATACAGTATGTTATTATGTTGATGCATGAAGTTCCCACACCCTGTTAAAGTCCAACAGGACTTGCCCAGCTTGCTTTTCACTGCATTCATGTCACAAGTGAAAACAATTTAGCTAGGACCTACGATTAAATATAAATTTATTCCATAAACTCTTCAGCTCTACATAATGGTTTATTTTTTAAACCTTATTAATTAAAAAACAACAGGCATATCTTGGTATCTGCAATACAATCAAGTCACAATTCCAAATAGCCATGCACTAAAACTTTTTTTTTTGGATGGGGGTGGGGGGCAGGTGCACCTCCCTTAAATCCGCACCAGTACTGGAGTCTTTCTGTGTGGAGTTTGTATGTTATTGAGGTATTTCACCCACGTGACCAAGTCACGTGACGCAGCCATTTTGGACGGCACTGACCCATTTACTTTTTGCTATATTTTATCAAAATTGCGTTAACTGATAAACTAACCTGAAATGAAATGATCACTGCAAAGTCTGGAGTACTCTGTTGGCTCCCAATCCTGTCTCTTCACAGCTGCAATCCATTTGGCCCTCTTGTCTGGGTCAGTAGGAAACCGGTAGTGATGTGTCGGTCGCGAACGATCTGGTTGTCCTGCCGTCCTCTGTGCTCCACCCACACGTTATTCGCGCTACAATCCTATTGATAAAATATAAATAATAATGTAATTAATTAACTAGTTAATTGCAGCAATTAAATCAAAAATAAAATCTCAGGAGCCGTTTGGGAGCCGTAAGAGCCGGCTCCTTATAGTAAGAAGAGCCAAAAGAGCCGGCTCCCGAAAAAGAGCCGAAATTCCCATCACTAGAAACCGGTAAAAGGAGCATCCTGCACGCTGTCCCTGTCTGTTGTAGCAGCCCACAGCACAACAAGCAAACACCATGGTTATTTATAGAGTGCTTACTGACAAATTAATCTATTCTAGGTGTTTGTAACATGTTTTTTTTTCAAGCTGGTTCTCCCTCTCTGTCTGCAGCGTTAGTATGTAGCTTGATGTTCAAAATAGCGGACACCGGGGCGTCACGTGACCCTGTGACGTCAGGTGAAATACCTCAATACTCATACCTGTGGGGCTCTGGTTTCCTCCCACAGCTCAAAGACGTGGATTAAGTCAACTGGCTACTCTAAATTCCACATAGGTGTGAATGGTTGTTCATCTCTATGTAAGATGAAGAATGCTGTTTTGTGTTACATTGTTCGATTCTGTAAGGTTACCATAAGTGTGTCTACATGCAGAGATAGAAGAGAAGACACCTCTGGCCGTTAAATGAGATAACAGGGGAACATCTGATATGTCAGTCATGCTAAACTGTATAAAAAGGTGTGTTGATAACAGAAGCATGGCCGTAACTACCATTGAGGACACCGAGGTCATGTCCTCGGTATTTTTTCAGAAATTTAAAATTGGTCTACGCTGAATTCGAGCAGTGATCAATGTAAAACGCAGCATCCACATCCACATGTCATCTGTATTTCCCCCCAATAAAATTCACATTTGTCTAATGTCATCTGAAATCTCTCAGCCTCTATCTCTATCGTTGCCGTGTCTAACGCAGCGTCACGCGACGTAGCCTATACTAGTGTCGGCCGGGGAAGTTGGGTTTTGGATAAAACAGGCAGGGTGTAGTCTAAGCTCTATCACATATGCCTACCTAACCTAACGTAGGCTAATAGTAGGGCTGCACAATTAATCGAATTTAATCGAAAATCGCGATTTTGGCTGCCACGATTAAATTAAATGAAAATCGCGATTTATTTCCATTTAAAATGCGAGCTCTGCTGCATATCTGATCAAGCACTTTGACCAGTACTCCGCCAAACCATTAGGGGGCGAACCGACGCATGTAAGGTTTCATTACTCCGCCTAAATAAGCAAGCAAGCCAAGTGCGCAGAGCTTCAGTGCAGCGGTATCTTCAAGGGGTGATAGCGTGAGAGTAGGTAACAGATTGAGGCGAGAGAGAAAAGCTAACTATGTCGGAACAACAGACTATTTAGCACTGGAGCCAATGTTGTGACCTGCCTTCGCTCATGTTTAAAGCCAGAGCATGTTGATAGGCTGGTCTTTCTAGCTAAAAACTTGTAGGCCTCAGTATAATGCTATGTAATTGTTGCAATTGAGTTTTCAGTTCCTTCATCCTTTGGTAATTTCTTGGATAAATTTCATTTATTTGTCATTTGGAAATCAGAATTTCTCTTTTAAATTTCATTCTGCACTGAAAGCTGTTCATATTGTTTGTTTGAATATAGTGAAATAAAATTTAAGTGATTTCCCTAACATCAAGAATAATCGTGATTAATAATCGTGATTACAATTTTGATCAAGATAATCGTAATTATCATTTTTCCCATAATCGTACAGCCCTAGCTAATAGTCACATCGCATTATAGAGCTTTATCTGAGTGCAAAATGAAAATGTTGCAACAACAAACTAAATTAAGGTTTGGACAGCCAACAGAAGAGCAGGGAAAGAGAAGGAGGGAAGGTGAGAAAATATTGTCAGTGCAGTGGCAGACCGTTCAGCGATGTCATGCCAACTTTCCAAGGGGAAACGTTTCATTGTCATTGCCTATTACATTTTAGTTAGCATTTCGAGAAACATTCAAAACTACGTTGTCACAGGCAGCCCTGTGCAGGGCTTACTAAACGGGCTTGTTTGAGTAACTCTCTCTCTTTCTCTGATAACTCTCTCTCACTCACTCACTCACTCACTCACTCACTCACTCACTCACTCACTCACACAGACACACACACACACAAATAATACACTCTCACACACTCTCTCTAATACATAGTCTTCACACAGAACTAATAGCCCTACATTCTAATGTAATTTAAGATAATGAAATGTAAATAATGCCAATACTTCAGGTAGCTGAGCAATACACTCAGTTCAGTTCAGTTTCGACTTTTATGTCAGACAAAACTCCACAGTTATGATGGCACAGTTTTAGAATTGTTGAAGTAAATGTGTTATGAGCCAAACTTACATTACAGGCAATGGTGAGAACACTCTGTTTCAGAGAATGCATACAAATGGATCGCAATTCAAGACAGCCAGATAGACTGATGCCTTTACATTACTGCTCAGAATGTCTCTACACATACAGACACCCACAAATAACACACAAACTCTCAGCCCATGTTTACATTAGACCGTATCAGCGGATCATCAGATTAACGATTTTAAAACGATTAGTGTGCACACAGCAACACCAATACACGTTTCGCCTGCACACAGCAACGCCAATACACGGATACGCTCGGCTCCGCAGGCATCCTGCGCTCCAAATCACTCCGCCCTGAACAGCGAGTGCCCTCTGGAGGGTGCGCACTCCGGCCCTGCGCAGCTCACACAGCGCGCGAGTGAAGTGCACGAGCCACGATTCGGGACTGAGCCGCTGTGTCTGTGATCTCAGTGCATATCACTTACCACTTGCAAGTGGAAGAATGGCAAGCCTAAAGACAATCATAACTACACAATGGGCAGTATTTGCATCAGTATTTGCAGTATTTTCATACTTTTATACTCTTTAATGAAAGGTGATACAAGGCGGAAGTCCGCGCCGTTTTTCAGCAGTCGCGTCACATGACCAACGCCAGCGAATCAGGAAGGTGGATGTCACAGTGATGTTGTCCAATGACGACGCCAGCTAGAGCTCAGCACAGCGTATCTGCGTATCTCAATGTTTACACAGCACCGGAGCTGACACGATCTGGATTGAATACGTGGACGCTGGCGGATTCCCGTTTCCCGGCGTTTCCAGGCGGTTTAATGTAAACGGACAGTGCATCCGCGAAGAAAACGAGACAGATACGGTCTAATGTAAACTTGGCCTCAGTCTCTCTCTCTCACACACACACACACACACACTCACACTATTATTATAAGGTGTAATACTAAAGCTTACAATTCAGCAGTTCACACCCTTTCTGTCATGTGTATGCTGCAATGTAAATAATGCCAATACTTTAGGTAACTGGTACTTTAGGTATGTATACTCAGTTCAAGAGTTCTCTACCTTTCTACTTTTATGACAGATAAAACACCACAGTTATGGTGCCACAGTTGTAGAATTGTTAAAATAAATATGTCCACCACCAAACCTATCCTTGGTTTGTTATTTATTCATTTAAGTTGTGCCGGGGGGGGGGGGGCCTTCGGTGCTGTCAGCCATGCTTGACCTCTGTATTTGAAAAATCCTGGTTACGGCCCTGAACAGAAGGTGCTTGTCTGGGTGAAATGCTTTGCGATTCTCATTCTGGAGAAGCCAGCTCTTGTGAGAGAGTATAATAAACTCATATTTCTGTCCGCTTTTTCCTAACAGTCTTGAGGTGTTGAATTATTCCACTTTTCCACCACACTAATAAACACTGAGGACTTGAAGGTACACAAATGCAGTCAACATTCTCGTAACTTCACACCTTTCCTTTTAATTTCAGTTACTATATTTTATGCTTCTGTAAGAATAAATAAATAATAAACAAAGTGTTCAGGGTCTATTAAATGGGTGATTTTGATACAAAAAGAAATGTTTTAAAAAGGGTCATCTTGTTCACTTGTTTTTCTCTCTGATCATAGTGGACTTGCAGATTTCTCACAGTATCAGTATTTTTTTTAATCATATATTATTTGATAATATGCTGTCTGGACTGTTAAATGAGCTACTTACATATGGCGAGGAAAGTTTTTCTCTTCCAGTACACAATCAGTGCAGCCACCAGCAGCAGCACGAGTCCCACCACAACCCCAATAATATATCCAATGTCTGCTTTTTCTTTCTTCACTGGAGGAACATAATCTGGAATTGCAACCATATAGAAAGAAAGGCTATAGCATGACACACAATGCAAGATACTGAAATAATGACTATGCATAATTAAGGAAAAAACACAACAGGGTGTACTGGTACAGGAAAATAATCAACATTATCACCCCAGTTACTGTTACCACCCAGAAGTTAATATTTATTTTAATATTAGTTTATTTCCTCTTGTACCACAACAATGTGCCAATATTTCTGTAACAATTTTCATACATTTTATCTGTTTCAAGTTACATTTATTGTTGTGGAACTTCTGCAAAACAAGTTCTTGTTATCATCTACAGGATGTTATAGCAGTTATAAAGAGTTGTTCTGAAGACTTCCCTTGACTTTCTTGACTGTTACAAAGCACTGACACTGGAGAGTCCTTCCATAACTGTTAAATAAGCATCTCCTTACAGAAACCTTCACCATATTAATTATATGTTTTCTTGCAAAAAAAAAAAAAAAAACTGATGTGAGAATTACAAATCAGATGTGAGAATTCAATAGTGTTATAAAAGACAGTAATAAATTTAGTACAGTCCAGGACAAGATGTGGAACATAATTACATATACTAATTTTAGCAAATTCAAACACCATCCAAAATGTAGAAATAAATACGATGACATTGAAAACCTGGCCAAACAAAAATCAATTAAAAAAAAACCCTATACCATCCACAAAGACGATCAAAATAAAGTAATTTTCATGTCAGTGCTGAAGACAGTGTCCAGCCACACTTCCGGACTGCACTTCACAGAACACACTGCAGCACACCTGCTTCATGCTTGGACATAATAAGCACATTTATTTAAGCTTGATTTTCTGTTTAGTTTATCATCTTGCTTTCAAAGTCTATTCTTCATGTTATGTTTGCACTTTGTCTCATGCTCATAGTTTTGTTTTGTTTGAGTCACATTTCTGTTTTCACCTTATTTAATAAAAACTTCTGCATTTACAAGTAAGATGGCGGCACCCTGCTCGGCTGCAGCTGCAATGGCTCATGATAGTGGAGATATAACGGCAGATATCCCAACCAGTTACTTCAATGGAAGTCAGCAATGTAGTTACTCCAGACCAGCATACGACCGTCAGGCAATCCTAGATCTACGCGAATCCGGCAGCAGAGTACTCGTAGAGGTGACCACTCTGGATCTTCTCTCTTGGACTGCTACGTCAGCTACATCCAGCGGCCTACAGAGCAGCAGAACCTCATACCAGAGGAGTCTGCCAGCGGAGGAGATGGAGACGGTGTGACAGAAAGCGGAAACGGGGATACCACACAGGGCTAACAGCTAAGCTAAAGGCTAACCTGTGTAGAACACTGCTTCCTTCCATCCTGCTGTCTAATGTCCACTCCTTAGAGAGCAAACTGGACTACCTGAAGCTAGAATTAAAAACAAAATGAGAGGTGAGAGACTGCTGTGCCATAATTCTCATAGAGACATGGTTAAAACCATCCATCCCAGACAACGCCATTAGCATAGAGGGGCTAACAACATTCCGGTCGGACTGATGGCATACCAGGATGGGTGCTCAAAGAATGTGCTGATCAGCTGTCTGGGGTTCTCACGGACATCTTCAACACCTCGCTGATCCAGGCTGTGGTACCAACATGTCTAAAGACTGCTACAATCATCCCGGTGCCTAAAAAACCCATAATCTCCTCCCTCAATGATTACCGCCCCGTAGCACTCACCCCCATAATGATGAAGTGCTTTGAGAGGCTGGTAAAGGACCACATTGTCTCCAGACTCCCCCACACATACACACATTTGACCCATACCAGTTTGCTTATCGCCCTAATCGCTCCACAGAGGATGTCATCTCCTCTGTACTCCATCTGAGCTTAGAACATCTGGAAGGGAAGGACACACATGTGCGGATGTTGTTTTTGGACTTCAGCTCAGCTTTCAATACTATCATCCCACAGCACCTAGTGAGCAAACTGGCCCCTCTTGGTTTCAGCTCCCCCCTGTGTAACTGGCTGCTTGACTTTCTCACCAACAGATGTCAGTCTGTGCAGGTGGGCAACAACACCTCCAGTGTCATCTCCCTGAGCACCGGCTCCCCTCAGGGCTGCGTCCTGAGCCCGCTGCTGTTCACACTGATGACCCATGACTGCTGTCCCAGGTCCACTACTAACCATATCGTGAAGTTTGCAGATGACACAACAGTAGTGGGCCTTATCCAGGGTGACAATGACATGGCCTACAGAGAGGATGTGATACACCTAGTGGACTGGTGCAAAACCAACAACCTGGTCCTGAATGTCACCAAAACCAAGGAGATCATCGTCAACTTCAGGAGGAGCCGGCCCACTCACACACCACTCATCATCAATGACACAGCCATGGAGAAAGTCAGCAGCACAAAGTTCCTGGGGGTGGAGATAACAGACACTCTGACCTGGTCCCATCATACCGGGGCCCTTGTAAAGAGGGCTCAGAAGCGCATGCACTTTCTATGCTGGATGAAGAAGGCACATCTCCCCCCTCCAATTCTCACTACCTTCTACAGAGGCACTATAGAGAGCACACTGACTTGCTGCATCTCTGTTTGGTCAGGAGCCTGCAGGGCCTCTGACTGGAAGTCCCTGCAGAGGGTGGTGAAGACAGCAGAGAAAATCATTGAGACTTCACTTCCTCCGATACAGGATATTGCAGAAAAACGCTGCCTGACCAGGGCTCGCAACATCAGCAGAGACACCTCCCACCCCCACTATGGACTGTTCTCGCTGCTGGTTTCTGGAAAGAGGCTATGCAGCCTCCAGAGTAGAACAGCCAGGTTCTACAACAGCTTTTTCCCACATGCCATAAGACTGTTGAACCAAATTAATCCCACCACCACCACCTAGGCAATATACTTTATATTCAGGCAATACACTTAATATTGTATATAGGATTTTATACACAGTTTTCTTTTATATATTTTTTTTCTTTTTTGCGCATTTTTTAGGTAATATACTTGCTGCTGTTTTGTTTCTGCACTACACTGAGCCAAAGCAACGAAATCTTGTTCTGATGTGTATTGTTTGATGCAAATCTGAATGACAATAAAGAAAGTCTAAGTCTAAGTCATTTGCATCTGCCTCCCTTTCCACTTGCTGACAGGAATAATGACCGTATCGTAGCATAGAAATATAAAATAAATACTATAGCATACCCAAAAGATCACCACAAAATATAGAAATAAAGACCTGAAACAAATGAACACTCGCCTCCCTAGAGATCATGAACAAAACTTTGCATCCTTAAACTTTGCACTTACTGTCACAATAAATTATAGCCTTCCTTTCGCAGTTTTCTGGTCTGAAGCAGTGCATTAGATACTGATGGTCTTTTGTACACTGAAATCCAACATCTGGATTTGGTTCATTTTCTACAGGCTTTGGTATAACTTTACTGGCATTTCCACATTTCAGGTTCATACATATCCTGTCCGCATTGTCCTTCTCCAGAGGACAGACGGGTTCCCACTTTCCACGGTACTTCACTTGAAATTCGCCCCCACAAGTACCACTGAGTTTCCAGTCAATTGTCCCTGTAAATAAATGGTAAGAGTTTCTGAAATGAACAGTAATGGCACAAAGGATAAAGTGTATCAGATTCAGTCCAAAAAAGTCAGCAACATTGAAATGAACAGGGGAAACAAAAATTCTTTCAGTTTTAAAAGTCCATCCTGAATCAGATTAAATATCATATCAGCCATTTTGTACCTAGAGGAGAATAACCAAAGTTTGCTGTTAGCTCAAAGAAAGAAAGAAAGAAAGAAAGAAAGAAAGAAAGAAAGAAAGAAAGAAAGAAAGAAAGAAAGAGAAATACATTCTTTTCTCACTCATTATTTTCCAATGATGTTGAACATCACATTAACAAGAAATCTGTTCCGGAAGTCGGAGAGACATTGGTGCAAATGCTGGACTCCAATGCAGTGAAACACATTGAAGCAACATAACACATTTACAGTGGTGCTTGAAAGTTTGTGAACCCTTTAGAATTTTCTATATCTCTGAATAAATATGACTTAAAACATCATCAGATTTTCACACAAGTCCTAAAAGTAGATAAAGAGAACCCAGTTAAACAAATGAGACAAAAATATTATACTTGGTCATTTATCTACTGCGGAAAATAATCCAATATTACATATCTCTGAGTGGCAAAAGTATGTGAACCTCTCGGATTAGCAGTTAATTTGAAGGTGAAATTAGAGTCAGGTGTTTTCAATCAATTGGGATGGCAATCAGGTGTGAGTGGGCACCCTGTTTTATTTAAAGAACAGGGATCGATCAAAGTCTGATCTTCACAACACATGTTTGTGGAAATGTATCATGGCACGAACAAAGGAGGTTTCTGAGGACCTCAGAAAAAGCGTTGTTGATGCTCATCAGGCTGGAAAAGGTTACAAAACCATCTCTAAAGAGTTTGGACTCCACCAATCCACAGTCAGACAGATTGTGTACAAATGGAGGAAATTCAAGACCATTGTTACCCTCCCCAGGAGTGGTCGACCAACAACGATCACTCCAAAAGTAAGGCGTGTAATAGTCGGCGAGGTCACAAAGGACCCCAGGGTAACTTCTAAGCAACTGAAGGCCTCTCTCACATTGGCTAATGTTAATGTTCATGAGTCCACCATCAGGAGAACACTGAACAACAGTGGTCTGCATGGCAGAGTTGCAAGGAGAAAGCCACTGCTCTCCAAAAAGAACATTGCTGCTTGTCTGTAGTTTGCTAAAGATCATGTGGACAAGCCAGAAGGCTATTGGAAAAATGTTCTGTGGATGGATGAGACCAAAATAGAATTTTGGTTTAAATGAGAAGCATTATGTTTGCAGAAAGGAAACCACTGCATTACAGCATAAGAATCTTATCCCAGCTGTGAAACATGGTGGTGGAAGTATCATGGTTTGGGCCTGTTTTGCTGCATCTGGGCCAGGACAGCTTGCCATCATTGATGGAACAATGAATTCTGAATTATACCAGTGAATTCTAAAGGAAAATGTCAGGACATCTGTCCATGAACTGAATCTCAAGAGAAGGTGGGTCATGCAGCAAGACAACGACCCTAAGCACACAAGTCATTCTACCAAAGAATGGTTAAAGAAGAATAAAGTGAATGTTTTGGAATGGCCAAGTCAAAGTCCTGACCTTAATCCAATCCAAATGTTGTGGAAGGACGTGAAGTGAGCAGTTCATGTGAGGAAACCCACCAGCATCCCAGAGTTGAAGCTGTTTTGTTCAGAGGAATGGGCTAAAATTCCTCCAGGCTGGTGTGCAGGACTGATCAGCAGTTACCGGAAACGTTTAGTTACAGTTATTGCTGCACAAAGGGGTCACACCAGATACTGAAAGCAAAGGTTCACATACTTTTGCCACTCACAGATATGTAATATTGGGTCATTTTCCTCAATAAATAAATGACCAAGTATAATATTTTTGTCTCATTTGTTTAACTGGGTTCTCTTTATCTACTTTTCAGACTTGTGTGAAAATCTGATGATATTTTAGGTCATATTTATGCAGAAATATAGAAAATTCTAAAGGGTTCACAAACTTTCAAGCACCACTGTATGCTGCATTAATTTACAGCAGAGCCAGTTAGCAATCTATAAGTTGATCAGTGCGATTTCAAGGAAGCCAGTATTAGTATGAAGGTTGAAGCTTTGGAAGCTGATCTGTTTAAACAGTGTGTACAAATGAGGAGGTAAGAGATGGACAGGCTAAAGGACTAAAGCACTGCTGCATCGTTCTCTTTAGGTAAAGATGAATTGAGGGCTAAACCCCACTGCACCACTATAATCAGATATTTGAATAGCACTGGGGTAATGTACGTTATTGGAAACCTTTAAACAAAGTGAAAATAAACCAACATATCAAGGAAAGAAGTTTAAACCAAAAAATATTAATTACAAAATAAATGTTCTGCATCACTGAGAATCACATTGAGAAACCTGGTGATTGTAAAGCACGTGGCACAGTGATGTTCGTGTCTTACCTGCACATGCCAGAGAGATGACATTTTCGCATGTATCTGTCCATGAGCTGCACTGCCATAGTTTGTTTTCCATTCCTATGCAGTTCAGGTAACGTGCTTTACTATTTTTCTTGGTGGGCCAGGTTTTGAAAAGCATGCTGCAGCCCAGTTCCTGACAGAACTCTTTGAACACTCTGCCCGTGTTCTGTGACGTGAAACACACATGCTCATTCTTAAGCTGCACCTCACCTGTACATTTGCCTGTGAGGTTCACTTGTGGCTCGTCTGTGGGAACACACACACACACAAACTGAAGATGTTTTTCTAAACTTATTACTCCAATACACCTGCAAGAAAATGATCAACAATGGCCAGACACCACTATTTGTTGTACTTCTCTTATACCACAACAAATTGCCAATGTTCACAATTATTTTTATTTATTAAACAATGAAGAATCATACTTTCATATTTTATTCAGCTATATTTAATATGGGGGAACATATAACAGCTTTAAGCAGTCATTCCTCCACCTGTCAGTAACCGCGCTGAAAACCTGAGTTCGGAGCAGTCACCTTCCCTATATAAGCTCAGCTCTCACACTAACTTTGCGAAGTATTGTTCTGTGTCCTCTTGCCTGAATTTACCGAGCCATTTGACTATCTGCCTGACTTCCCGTTATTGAACAATGTTTATATTTATTTCTGACTTCGTTCTCTTGCCTGATCTCTGATATTCTGCTCACTGATTGACTGACCCTTTCCCGTCCCTGACTACATCTCCAGTTTCCTGATTTGGCTTTATTTATAGTTTGTGACGCACCTGCTCTCTCCTGCATTTGCATCCATAAGTGCCTGCACCCTGACACCACTGGCCTCTCTTTTACCTCTGTCTTTTAGTTAAACCTCTGAGGTCAAGAGCAAAAATAAATACAGTTTGTCTATCCATCCATTATCTGTAGCCGGTTATCCTGTGCAGGGTCGCAGGCAAGCTGGAGCCTAGCCCAGCTGACTATGGGCAAGAGGCGGGGTACACACTGAACAAGTCACCAGGTCATCACAGGGCTGACACATACTGTAGACACAAACAACCATTCACACCTATGGTCAATTTAGAGCCACCAATTAACCTAACCTGCATGTCATTGGACTGTGGGGGAAACCGGAGCACCGTGAGGAAACCCACACAGGCAACATGCAAACTCCACACAGAAATGCCCTCGTAGGCCGCTGGGCTCAAACCCAGGACCTTCTTGCTGTGAGGCAACAGTGCTTAACCACTACACCTCTGTGCCACCCAATACAGTTTGTCATGTTACAGGGGGGAAGGGAAAAAAACTTCAAGTCTTCAATCCTTAAGATGTTTCTGTCATGGAAAATTTCAAAATTACAGCTTTACTGTTGACTGCTATGAAGCACTCACACTGGAGACTCCTTCCAAAAATGCTAAATGCACAGAAGTTGGAGAATCTGTGTAAGTTGCTATGAGAGAAATAATAATCTCATCTCATTTCATCTCTAGCCGCTTTATCCTGTTCTACAGGGTCGCAGGCAAGCTGGAGCCTATCCCAGCTGACTACGGGCGAAAGGCAGGGTACACCCTGGACAAGTCACCAGGTCATCACAGGGTTGACACATAGACACAGACAACTATTCACACTCACACCTACAGTGGTGCTTGAAAGTTTGTGAACCCTTTAGAATTTTCTATATTTCTGCATAAATATGACTTAAAACATTGTCAGATTTTCACACAAGTCCTAAAAGTAGATAAAGAGAACCCAGTTAAACAAATGAGACAAAAATATTATACTTGGTCATTTATTTATTGAGGAAAATGATCCAATATTCCATATCTGTGAGTGGCAAAAGTATGTGAACCTTTGCTTTCAGTATCTGGTGTGACCCCCTTGTGCAGCAATAACTGCAACTAAACGTTTGCGGTAACTGTTGATCAGTCCTGCACACCGGCTTGGAGGAATTTTAGCTCATTCCTCCGTACAGAACAGCTTCAACTCTGGGATGTTGGTGGGTTTCCTCACATGAACTGCTCGCTTCAGGTCCTTCCACAACATTTCAATTGGTTTAAGGTCAGGACTTTGACTTGGCCATTCCAAAATATTAACTTTATTCTTCTTTAACCATTCTTTGGTAGAATGACTTGTGTGCTTAAGGTCGTTGTCTTGCTGCATGACCCACCTTCTCTTGAGATTCAGTTCATGGACAGATGTCCTGACATTTTCCTTTAGAATTTGCTGGTATAATTCAGAATTCATTGTTCCATCAATGATGGCAAGCCGTCCTGGCCCAGATGCAGCAAAACAGGCCCAAACCATCATACTACCACCACCATGTTTCACAGATGGGATAAGGTTCTTATGCTGGAATGCAGTGTTTTCCTTTCTCCAAACATAACGCTTCTCATTTAAACCAAAAAGTTCTATTTTGGTCTCATCCGTCCACAAAACATTTTTTCCAATAGCCTTCTGGCTTGTCCACATGATCTTTAGCAAACTGCAGATAAGCAGCAATGTTCTTTTTGGAGAGCAGTGGCTTTCTCCTTGCAACCCTGCCATGCACACCATTGTTGTTCAGTGTTCTCCTGATGGTGAACTCATGAACATTAACATTAGCCAATGTGAGAGAGGCCTTCAGTTGCTTAGAAGTTACCCTGGGGACCTTTGTGACCTCGCCGACTATTACACGCCTTGCTCTTGGAGTGATCTTTATTGGTCGACCACTCCTGGGGAGGGTAACAATGGTCTTGAATTTCCCCCATTTGTACACAATCTGTCTGACTGTGGATTGGTGGCGTCCAAACTCTTTAGAGATGGTTTTGTAACCTTTTCCAGCCTGATGAGCATCAACAACGCTTTTTCTGAGGTCCTCAGAAATCTCCTTTGTTCGTGCCATGATACACTTCCACAAACGTGTTGTGAAGATCAGACTTTGATAGATCCCTGTTCTTTAAATAAAACAGGGTGCCCACTCACACCTGATTGTCATCCCATTGATTGAAAACACCTGACTCTAATTTCACCTTCAAATTAACTGCTAATCCTAGAGGTTCACATACTTTTGCCACTCACAGATATGTAATATTGGATCATTTTCCTCAATAAATAAATGACCAAGTATAATATTTTTGTCTCATTTGTTTAACTGGGTTCTCTTTATCTACTTTTAGGACTTGTGTGAAAATCTGATGATGTTTTAGGTCATATTTCTGCAGAAATATAGAAAATTCTAAAGGGTTCACAAACTTTCAAGCACCACTGTACGGTCAGTTTAGAGTCACCAGTTAACCTAACCTGCATGTCTTTGGACTGCGGGGGAAACCGGAGCAAACCCACACAGACACAGGGAGAACATGCAAACTCCACACAGAAAGGCCCTCGCCAGCCACAGGGCTCGAACCTGGACCTTCTTGCTGTGAGGCAACAACGCTAACCACTACACCACCGTGCTGCCCCAGAAATAATAATCTCATCTCATCTCATTATCTCTAGCCGCTTTATCCTTCTACAGGGTCACAGGCAAGCTGGAGCATATCCCAGCTGACTACAGGCGAAAGGCGGGGTACACCCTGGACAAGTCGCCAGGTCATCACAGGGCTAGAAATAATAATGTATTTGAAAATATATAATATAATATAAACAGATGATTTGTCTTTGCAGGCAGAGCTTTATTCTAGGAAATTAATCAACATCTTTACACCAGTCAGTATTTCAGAATTCAGCAGTGCTGTGGTAAAAGTAAAAACAAAACAAAAGAAACATATAGCAGTGACGTGGGCCGGACCTCCTGTGGGTTCACCACCCACAGAGGTAGCCGTAGGGGGCCAGTGCAGTGTGGATTGGGCGGCAGTCGAAGGCAGGGGCCTCGACGACCTGATCCTCGAACACAGCGGCTAGCTGTTGGGACATGGAATGTCACTTCACTGGGGGGGAAGAGCCTGAGCTTGTGCGGAAGATTGAGAGGTACCGGCTAGAGATAGTCAGGCTCACCTCCACGCATAGCTTGGGCTCCGGAACCCAGCTCCTCGAGAGGGGCTGGACTCTCCACTTCTCTGGACTCGCCCATGGTGAGCGGCAGCAGGCTGGTGTGGGCTTGCTTATAGCTCCCCAGCTCAGCTGCCATGTGTTGGAGTTTACCACAGTGAACGAGAGGGTCGCCTCTCTGTGCCTTTGGATCGGGGAGAGGGCTCTTGCTGTTGTTTGTGCCTATGGGCCAAATAGCAGTATAGAGTATCTGGCCTTCTTGGAGTCCCTAGAAGAGGTACTGAGAGGTGATCAGACTGGGGACTCCATTGTTCTACTGGGGGACTTCAATGCTCCCGTGGCTAATGACAGTGACACCTGGAGGGGCGTGATTGGGAGGAACGGCCTCCCTGATCTGAACCCGAGTGGTGTTTTATTATTGGACTTCTGTGCTAGTCATGGTTTGTCCATAACGAACACCATGTTCGAGCATAGGGGTGTCCATAAGTGCATATGGCCCCAGGACACCTGAGGTCGGAGATCGATGATCGACTTTGTTGTCGTTTCATCTGATCTCTGGCCCTATGTCTTGGACACTCGGGTGAAGAGAGGGGCTGAGCTGTCAACTGATCACCACCTAGTGGTGAGCTGGATCTGCTGGCAGAGGAGGAAGCTGGACAGACCTGGCAGACCCAAATGTATGGTGAGGGTCTGCTAGGAACATCTGGCCAAGCACTCTGTCGGGGAGGTCTTTAACTCCCACCTCCGAGAGAGCTTCTCCCAGCTTCAAAGGGAGGTGGGGGGCATTGAGTTTGAGTGGACTATCTTCTCTACCTCCATTGTAGAAGCGGCTGTTCGGAGCTGTGGCCGCAAGGTCTCCGGTGCCTGTCGTGGTGGCAATCCCCGAACCCGGTGGTGGACACCGGAAGTAAGGGATGCCGTCAAGCTGAAGAAGGAGTCCTATCAGGCCATGTTGGCCTCCAGGACTTCTGAGGCAGCTGATGGGTATCGGCAGGCCAGGCGTGCCACAGCTCAGGCAGTTGCAGAGGCAAAAACTCGGAACTGGGAGGAGTTCGGTGAGGCCATGGAGGAGGACTATCGGTCGGCCTTGAAGAAATTCTGGCAAACCATCTGGTGCCTCAGGAGGGGGAAGCAGTACTCTGCCAACACTGTTTACAGTGTGGGTGGGGAGCTGTTGACCTTGACTGGGGACATTGTCGGGAGGTGGAAGGAATACTTTGAGGATCTCCTCAATCCCACCATCACATCTTCCATTGAGGAAGCAGAGGCTGATGTCTCAGAGGTGGACTCGGCCATTACCCAAGCCGAAGTCACTGAGGTGGTTTGCAAGCTCCTCGGTGGCAAGGCACCGGGGGTGGATGAGATCCGCCCTGAGTATCTCAAGTCTCTGGATGTTGTGAGGCTGTCTTGGCTGACATGCCTCTGCAACATCGCATGGCAGTCAGGGACAGTGCCTCTGGAGTGGCAGACTGGGGTGGTGGTCCCTCTTTTTAAGAAAGGGGACCAGAGAGTATGCTCCAATTATAGGGGAATCACACTTCTCAGCCTCCCCGGGAAGGTTTACTCCAGGGTACTGGAGAGGAGAATTCAGCCGATAGTCGAACCTTGGATCCAGGAGGAACAATGCAGTTTTTGTCCTGGTCGTGGAACACTGGACCAGCTCTATACCCTTCATAGGGTGCTCAAGGGTTCATGGGAGTTTGCCCAACCAGTCCACATGTGCTTTGTGGATCTGGAGAAGGCATTCGACCGTGTCCCTCGTGGTATTCTGTGGGGGGTGCTTTGGGAGTATGGGGTTCGGGGCTCTTTGCTAAGGGCTGTCCGGTCCCTGTACGAACGGAGCAGGAGTCTGGTTCGCATCGCCGGCAGTAAGTCAGACCTGTTCCCAGTGCATGTTGGACTCCGGCAGGGCTGCCCTTTGTCACCGGTTCTGTTCATAATTTTTATGGACAGAATTTCTAGCTGCAGCCAAGGGCCAGAAGGAATCCTGTTTGGGAACCACAGGATTTCATCTCTGCTTTTTGCGGATGATGTTGTCCTGTTGGCTTCTTCAAACCAGGACCTTCAGCATGCACTGGGGCAGTTTGCAGTTGAGTGTGAAGCAGCTGGGATGAGAATCAGCACCTCCAAGTCCGAGGCCATGGTTCTCGACCAGAAAAGGGTGGCTTGCTCTCTCCAGGTTGGTGGAGAAGTCCTGCCTCAAGTGGAGGAGTTTAAGTATCTCAGGATCTTGTTCATGAGTGAGGGAAGGATAGAGCATGAGATCAACAGGTGGATCGGTGCAGCCTCCACAGTGATGCGGTCGCTTTACTGGTCCGTCGTGGTGAAGAAGGAGCTGAGCCAAAAGGCGAAGCTCTCGATTTACCAGTCTATCTAAGTTCCGACTCTCACCTATGGTCATGAGCTTTGGGTAATGACCAAAAGAACAAGATTGCGGATACAAGTGGCCGAAATGAGTTTCCTTCGCAGGGTGGCTGGGCGCTCCCATAGAGATAGGGTGAGAAGCACAGTCACTCGGGAGGAGCTCGGAGTAGAGCCGCTGCTCCTCCACATCGAGAGGAATCAGCTAAGGTGGCTCAGGCATCTCTTTGGATGCCTCCTGGATGCCTCCCTTGGGAGGTGTTCCAGGCATGTCCCCCTGGGAGGAGGCCCCAGGGAAGACCCAGGACACGCTGGAGGGACTATGTCTCTTGGCTGGCCTGGGAACGCCTCGCTGTTCTTCCTGAGATGCTGGCTGAGGTGTCTGGGGAAAGGGAAGTTTGGGCTTCCATGCTCTGACTGCTGCCTCCGCGACCCGACCCCGGATAAGCGGATGAAGACGAGACAAGATGAAAAACATATAGTAAGTATAAAACCAAAGAGAACGACATAAATGACAGCAGTGGTCTACGAATTTTGGTAGCTTTTTAAACAGTATTGAAATGGAAACTTTCAGGTTTTCTCAGTGCCTTATAAATATTAACCCAATTTAAATATAAGAATTCAGAGTCCGTCATCAGATCTCCAATACTCTATAAATCTACAAATTTTTGGTCAAGAATTAAACTTGTGAACAGTAACACTATCTTGAAAAGCTCAAAACTGTTGCAGTAAAGATTACCCTTACCAGTACAGTTGATGTGGAGATGACGCTTCTCCACAGGTGCCTTGTCCTTCTCACATTCCCAGATGTTTTTGGGGTTCCCTGAGCAATTGTAGCTCCTGCCCCAGCAAGGCTGTGCTTTATTCATATGTTCTTCATCCACAGTTTCAGAAACATTCCCACACTCCAGATAGTTACACAGCTTATTATGTTCCGTTTCACTCCAACCATCACTGCTCACTGTGTTGAGGCCTGATTGATTCTGGAGGTAGACTTTCCCCGTACAAGCGGTTTTAGTGCTGGTGAGGAGCAGCCTTCTCCATTCTGAGAAGCAAAATAAACACTAAGGACACATCTTTCAGGGATGGTTGCATCTGTATAGAATTTGGTGTAGTTTGTGAAATCTTGAAATACATTAAGGGTATGCCATCGATTTACAAAATTACTCAACAATTCATTGGAAACATAGGAAGTACAAGCTTAGGGGGACCAACTTTTGGCGCAAAAGGTTTATATACTTATTTTGTGAGTGTACTAAAGAACTAAAGAAACAAAATACAGGAAAAATGTTCTTTTCATAAATATCAATGTTTGCTGTATAGATTTCTTTTTGGGCCTGCCATAGTTTTTCATATGGACTAGCATACACCGATCAGCCATCACATTAAGACCACTGACAAGTGAAGTGAATAACATTGATAATCTCATTACAGTGGCACCTGTCAAGGCGTGGGATATATTAGGCAGCAAGAGAACAGTCAGAATGCTGTTTCCTTCTTGAGCCTCCTGGTTCTTCAGAACATTTTTGAAGGTAGCAGGAAGTGCTACAAAAAGCCATGGAAATTGTTGGGTGTCAGCATATTCCAGCATAAGTATTACAAGGAGTACAAGAAGATATGAGTAAATAAAGTGTGGATTCAGATATTTAGATTTTTATTTAGTCATGTTTTCTTAAAGAAACTTTTACCAGACAACTGAAAGTGATTGGGCTGAGTGTTGTCCTCCAAGCAATAATGGAACTATCTGTGAAGGTAAATTTATGACTGGAGAAATAAGATGAATCTCCGAAACTGGGTTAAATACACTGATCAGCCATAACATTAAAAAACACTGACAGGTGAAGTGAATAACACTGATAATCTCATTACAGTGGCACCTGTCAAGGTGTGGGATATATTAGGCAGCAAGAGAACAGTCAGTTCTTGAAGTTGATGTGTTGGAAGCAAGGAAAATGGGCACTGAGTAATGCTGACAAGGGCTAAAGTGTGATGGATAGATGACTGGGTCTGAGCATCTTCAAAATGGCACATCTTGTGGGGTGTTCCTGGTATGCAGTGGTTAGTACCGGCCAAAAGTGGTCCTAGGAGGGATAACCAGTGAACTGGTGACAGGGTCATGGGTGTCGAAGGCTCATTGATGTGATTTGCATGGGGCATGAAGGCTAGCCCATATGGTCCAATGCAACAGAAGAGCTACTGTAGCACAAACTGCTGAAACATTTAATACTTGCTAAAACAGAAAGGTGTCAGCATTAACTTTATCAGTTTGTGCTACAGTAGCTCTTCTGTGGGATTGGACCATATGGGCTAGCCTTCCTGCCCCATGCAAATCAATGAGCCTTCGACACCCATAACCCTGTTGCTGGTATTTTTCATACAAGCTACATCTGGGAAATTGAGAGCCAAAACCATGACAGATCTCTATATGTCACTAGTGAGGAAATTGATAAATTATTTTGATAAATTTGGGTACTTTTTTGTTTGTGAATGTGTCTATATAATAAAAATAACATCACAAGTTGGCTTGAAGATATGAAGTTTATCTTCTCGTGTTGAAAAACTCATTTTTCATACAAAATACATCGTGGATCTGAGTGACATATTTTCCGATATTTCACTCCGATGATGTCACTCCCAGTGTTTTCCCGCTGACTGTGTTGTTTTCCCGTGTTGTCAAAATGGCGAAGCGGTTCAAAATTGAAATTCTTTTGATTAACTTGTGTGTTTTTTTGTGGATGTGTCCAGATAATATCAAAAACATTACATGGTGGCTCGAAGATATGAAGTTTATCTTCTCGTGTTGAAAAAATTTTCACTCGTTTGCTTTGCTCAATTATGAATATGTTCACCACTCGAAGATAAACTTCATATCTTCGCTCAACCATGTAATATCCTCTTATATATATTTTTATGTCATGAAAATCAACAAAAAATGTTCTCAACAAGATGATTTACTTCAGCAACTGACACATAAGGATGTAAAATTAAACAGTGTTGGATGTGTAAAATGTGTGAATACCTGTGCAGTTGAGATGGCCAACTTGGCACCTTTGTACTTCAGTGTTCGAGAAATCACAGTTGGAAATGTTGCCATCTTGACAAGTGATGCTTGTGAGTCCATAGCTGTCAAACATGTTGATAGACTTGTTGAAACTGACGGCTTCTCCACATCCCAAGTTTGTACAGATGGCATTCTGTGTCTCCTGATTGATGCCTGTACACACTGATTGCCATTTTCCAGAGTAAAATAGCTGAAGGTTTCCAGCACACTTATCTCTCAGGTCATGCAGCTCAGCTTTCACACTCCCTGTGGAAAATGTCATGAAGAGAAAGAGCAACATTTTGTGAATCCTCAACCAGGCAATTACCAAACAGGTGATTTATTATTACCTCCACCAACTGTCTTGGATGAGGTTATGTTTTCACCTCTGTTTGTTTGTTTGTTTGTTTGTTTGTTTGTTTGTTTGTTTGTTTGTTTGTTTGTTTGTTTGTTTGTTTGTTTGTTTGATTGATTGTTTTTTGTTAGTTTGTCATTTCCCAATGTAACTCAAAATGTCGTGAAAGGACTTTGATAAAATTTTGAGGAAAGGTGGGCCATGGGCCAAGGAACAAGTTATTAGATTTTGATACAAATCCAGTTATGTATATGGATCATGGATTTCTTTGACTTTTCCCAATGTAACTCAAAAAGTAGTGAATGGATTTTGATGAAAGTTGGTGTACAGCTTTAGTATTATCCTGGTTAAAGTTATTTGATTTTGATGTTGATAATATGTGGCTTGGCAGAGGTATGCACTCTACTGAGTGCCCTTCTACTTTCACAATACTGTAAATATCTAACAAATTACGGATTAATTTTCATATTTATTTTTAAAGTACATAGTAATGTTTAGGAACCAGATGTACTTAAATATTTCCTGCTGAAAAGTAACACAAATGTCATCTGTGCCAAAATGATGTGATTAATATATGCAAATATAACTATTTAAAGGAACCATTAAGAACAGACATTTTTGAATTATTTATACAGTATGCTCACAATATTATATAATTGTTCAACAATGACATTCACCTGAAAGTAAATAGTTATTGATATGCTGAACTATGGATTTTAATAGTTTGTCACATTAGGTACTATATACAGTACCAATCAAAACTATGAAATAACATTTAGAACATATATGGAATTATGTGGGAAACAAAAAAGTATTAAAAAACAAAATATGTTTCATATTTTAGATAATTCAAAGTATCCAGTGTTAGTCCCCTGTAATGCTTTTCAATTAACAGCTGTGCCTTGTCAAAAGTTAATTAGTGGACGAGTTTCTTGCCTTCTTCATGTGTTTGAGATCAAACAGTAAATAGTAAATAATAAAAGTACAGTAAATAGCCCTATTCCACAACTGTAATAATCAATATTATGTCAAGAATCACTCAACTAAGTAAAGAGAAACGACATCCATCAGTACTTTAAGACATGAAGTGTCTTTTAAATAATAAAAATAAAGACAAACCATCGAATTAGAAGGTGTGTCCACACTTTTGACTGGTACTGTACTTCTATTTCCCACTTGCAAAATTGGCACCATATTCACTTTATTTAACAATCATGTGCCAAAGGCAAAATGAATATCAGTGAATAATAACCGAGGCAATGATGAGATTTCATCTCAGTTATTTTTCATCAAGGCTCACTGAGCCTGAGGCGGATAACTGTTTTAGTATAAATACACAGGTGATTATTTTAAAAAATTGTCTTTAAAAAATAATTTATTTCAAACTTCAAAAGCCTTGCAAATGTACTAAAGGCGCAGTGCAGGGTTGATACTTCGTGTGATTTGGCGTAGATACTTATCTATGCCAAATTACATAAAATACTTTGTTTTTAAATTGATAAAATAAATTACAATTCCACCTTACCTTTGAATAGTTTTAGACCAAATTTCATTTTTTTAAATATTTGACCTTGCTGGTTTATTCCAATATCTCATCAGTTCTTCTGCTGACTTCAATGTTAATCCTTATAAATCCGACCAGCATTCAACCACTTACTCTTGAGATCTCGAACTAACGAGAATCTCTGACAGACAGACAGATAAGATCTGTCCTAAATAAAGTTTTCAGATCAGTTGTTGCATTTATGAACATCCCAAGGGCAAAAGTGATGAAAAGTAATTACATATCTTTTAGTATAGCTTTATTTTAGCTTTACATTTTGTACCTCACACTAATTCTTCTCACACTATTCATTGAATCTTTCAATTTATCATACTTATACCTATTTGTAGACCAATCTGTCTTTTTTTTAAATTAAAATTTGTCATGCTTGTTATATAAAGCCCTTTCATTTGCATTTAAAATGCAATGGTACAATACTCATCATCATTTTTAATTTTGTTCTTTTTTCTTTAGAGAGAACAGAATCATTACCTGTGCAGGAAACATAAGCTGGATTTTGGCAAAAGGAAGGATTTTTAAGTTTGAAGAAGTTGCACTGGCTAAAGTTCTCAGCTGTTTGAGAACAGTGTACACTGGTCAAACTCATTCCAGGCTCTTTCTTCCCACTGTACTCCTGTTTGATCGTCATTCCACAGCCCAGACTTTTACACAGCATTCTTGACTGCGCTTCCATCCAGGTGTCCTCACATATATCCATACAGTTTTCATTTGAACACACCTGCACCTTCCCATGGCACTTGTTCTCCAACTGCACCCTCATGGAGCCTAAGAGGGAAGAAGGAAATACATCTGCGTATATTAAATGAAAAAGAATGTACTTTATTCCATCTGAAAGCATGACCGCATATCAGAGAGCACAGTCACAAGAGTAAATGCAATGCTTCTGTCATGTACCAGCAAATTGTGCATTCAGACATTTAACGGATGTTGGTTTATCCCAAATGGGAGTGTTTGAGAAAATTATCTGAATTTGTTCCATGAAGCAATATCAATAAAGTGACAAATAAAGCAGCTCTCAGTTATTCCTTCTGGATTGATTCCAATATGTAGTGTTATTTAGAGGGGTTTTTATGTTTAGAGAAATTAAGAGAATTATTTTTGCACACTATCAATAATTTTACCATAGCTGACTGTAATTACCTGAGCATTTCACATAGGCAAACTGAGGTTCTGTTGATGTGGTTGTGTTCTTTATGGAGCAGTTGAATGGTGTGGTTGCATTTTCAGGGCAGACAGAGTACACCATGTTGCTGGTGTAATTTTTTATAGTTCCGCAAAGATTTCGTGCACACACTTCGTTAGCCTTTTCATTGGTGATGGATATTTGCAAAACACCAGTTTTACTCTTTACTCTCCCTTCACATGGTGAGTCGCCCTGCAGAAACCAGAGCTCATACTCTGTTAGGAAAAAGGGGACTCAAATCAAAGCACTATAAAAGCACATTATTTTTACTTCACAGTGGCACATATGAATAACAGTCAATGCCGAAAACATTCTTCCATCATAAGGCACAGCAGTAAAAGATTTCATGACATACGTGACTTGTCCAAGGGCATTGAAGGAGTTAACGTCATACAACCCTGATTCCAAAAAAGTTGGGACAAAGTACAGATTATAAATAAAAATGGAATGCAATAATTTACAAATCTCAAAAACTGATATTGTATTCACAATAGAACATAGACAACATATCAAATGTCGAAAGTGAGACATTTTGAAATTTCATGCCAAATATTGGCTCATTTGAAATTTCATGACAGCAACACATCTCAAAAAAGTTGGGACATGGGCAATAATAGGCTGGAAAAGTTAAAGGTACAAAAAAGGAACAGCTGGAGGACCAAATTGCAACTCATTAGGTCAATTGGCAATTGTTCATTAACATGACTGGGTATAAAAAGAACATCTTGGAGTGGCAGTGGCTCTCAGAAGTAAAGATGGGAAGAGGATCACCAATCCCCCTAATTCTACGCCGACAAATAGTGGAGCAATATCAGAAAGGAGTTTGACAGTGTAAAATTGCAAAGAGTTTGAACATATCATCATCTACAGTGCATATTATCATCAAAAGATTCAGAGAATCTGGAAGAATCTCTGTGCGTAAGGGTCAAGGCCGGAAAACCATACTGGGTGCCCGTGATCTTCGGGCCCTTAGACGGCACTGCATCACATACAGGTGTGCTTCTGTATTGGAAATCACAAAATGGGCTCAGGAATATTTCCAGAGAACATTATCTGTGAATACAATTCACCGTGCCATCCGCCGTTGCCAGCTAAAACTCTATAGTTCAAAGAAGAAGCCGTATCTAAACATGATCCAGAAGCGCAGACGTCTTCTATGGGCCAAGGCTCATTTAAAATGGACTGTGGCAAAGTGGAAAACTGTTCTGTGGTCAGATGAATCAAAATTTGAAGTTCTTTATGGAAATCAGGGACGCTGTGTCATTTGGACTAAAGAGGAGAAGGACGACCCAAGTTGTTATCAGCGCTCAGTTCAGAAGCCTGCATCTCTGATGGTATGGGGTTGCATTAGTGCGTGTGGCATGGGCAGCTTACACATCTGGAAAGACACCATCAATGCTGAAAGGTATATCCAGGTTCTAGAACAACATATGCTCCCATCCAGACGACGTCTCTTTCAGGGAAGACCTTGCATTTTCCAACATGACAATGCCAAACCACATACTGCATCAATTATAGCATCATGGCTGTGTAGAAGAAGGGTCCGGTTACTGAACTGGCCAGGCTGCAGTCCAGATCTTTCACCCATAGAAAACATTTGGCGCATCATAAAATGGAAGATATGACAAAAAAGACCTAAGACAGTTGCGCAACTAGAATCCTACATTAGACAAGAATGGGTTAGCATTCCTATCCCTAAACTTGAGCAACTTGTCTCCTCAGTCCCCAGACGTTTACAGACTGTTGTAAAGAGAAAAGGGGATGTCTCACAGTGGGAAACATGGCCTTGTGCCAACTTTTTTGAGATGTGTTGTTGTCATGAAATTTAAAATCACCTAATTTTTCTCTTTAAATGATACATTTTCTCAGTTTCAACATTTGATATGTCATCTATGTTCTGTTCTGAATAAAATATGGAATTTTGAAACTTCCACATCATTGCATTCTGTTTTTATTTACAATTTGTACTTTGTCCCAACTTTTTGGAATCGGGGTTGTATTTTGAGACATGTTAAGCTACTATATTCATTCCATTTATTTGGCTTCAGTAACTGCTTTATTCTGGTTTGGGTCACAGTATATCTGGAGTCTATCCACTGGTCTTGGGGAAGGAATACACCCTGGATTGAAAGCCAGTCCATCATAAGGCACACATATTAACACACTCAGCCACACTTCAGGGCAATTTTATTGTAGCAAATCATTGCTACATTGGTAGGTAGGAAAAAAAACCTAAAACCCACTTGGGCATGGGAGAACACACAAAACTCCATACCGTAAATACAGTAACCCAAACTCAGGATCAAGCCAGGGACCCTGGAGAAGTGAGACATGAACACTACCCACTGTGCTACCATGCACTACATTCCAAATATAAACAAAAATAAAATCCAATATACTAAATCCCATACTGTTGCAGATGATGTTGACTACTGCATCATTTTTATTATATTTCTTTCTTTCCAAGCTGCAGTTTGAGATATGAGAGCTCTTGCATGCCAACTTCCAGTCCAGTATACGTGAGTTGCTCTTCACAAAGCGATGTTGACTATTCTCCTCCAGAGCTCCACATTCAAGATGTTGACACACCATGTCTGAATTTTGCTTTGACCAGCCATCAGAGCTCATGCTCCACCAGGAATCCAGTAACTTCACCTCCAGTTGGCCTGCACACTTATCCAGATCATTGCTCAGACGCATAACCAGAGAGCCTGTCAGTGAAGAGGAATCACAAGTCAAGTATTCAATTCAACTCAGTTCATTTCAATTCAAGAAGTCCTTAATGATTACTGAGAAACAAGAACAATTTTTGAAAAAAAATCTCCAGTGGGGCATGTTCCCACTAAATGGGTAGAGACTTTAAGTCCCCCCAATGTTCAACCCAAAGCTAATGATAGGGTTGGGACTATAGGACACTAAAACCTCTGAGAGAGACTGGTGAAAATTAGGGAAACCTGGAAGAAACTGTAGGAAAGACTAAATGAGAGACTGGGGAGGAAAGGCTGATGGAGAGACTGGAGAAAGACTGAAGGAACGATTAAAGAAGAGGGTGAAGAGAAAGATTGGGTGAAATGATCTAGAAATTGGTAGTGGCACTAATGGAGAGACTGGGCAGAGATTAGGACACTGAAATAAAAAAAAAAACAGGAAGACACTGGAGGAGAGAATGGGGATAGATTGGCAGTAAATTAAAGGTAAACTGGATAAGACTAAAGGAAAGACAAGGCAAAGAAACTGGAGGTAAGACTGAAGAAGAGACTGTCAAGAAAAGACTGAGGGAGAGAGTGAACGAGAGACTGTCAAGAAAAGATTGAAGGAGAGACAAGGGAGAGACTGAAGGAGAGACTGGGGGAAGCTGAACTAGAGATGGAAAGAGAGATTGGGGCTGAAGGTGACACTGGAAAAAGGCTGAAGGAGAGACTGGGGAGAGACTGAAGGAAAGATTGGAAAGGGTAAGAGGGTGAACACCAGAAGAGAAACCACAAGGCATTGAGAGAATACTGGAGGAAAGAACAAAGGACAGGCTGGGGTGGAGGAGACTGGCGGAGAGACTTTGGAGAGATTGGCAGATCAAATTAAGACAGAGGCTGTTGAGAAAGAAGTTGGCTCTCAGGGCCTGGAGCTGGACTAGAGAGGATAAGAGAATTTTGGAAAGTCTAGGAAGACATTATTGTGTTGCCATACTTGAAATCTATCCTATTTTTATTTACCATCACTGTTCCAACTTTTGTAAAGAAATATACAGCATTTCAGCAGTTTGATCAGTTGAGGTTTGTGAACATTGCATGTCTTTATTATTGCACTGCAGTTACCTGAGCATATAACATTGATGGTTTTACACTTGCCAATGGTGTCATGTTTGTAGATGCATTCCCACACAGATTTCTCCTGTCCATAACATTCAGCATGACTAAATTGTCCAAGCTGTGGTGAGGAGCCCTGCGAAACACTGAGTGGGGTCCCACAGTCCAACTCTCGGCACACCACCTCACCAATCTTCTGATAAGAAGTGGCATCATTGACGCACACAGCTCTGGGAGAGCCATTCGTGCTTACATAGATGTCCCCGTAACAATTTGTTGTCCTTTGCCCACTTTGTCTTAGCTCTACCTTGACACGAGCTGAAAGGCATGGTGTAGTCAAGAGACACTTAGCTTCAAATGAATGGTCTGCAAATCACTTACATGGGTTTATTTATTATTTTTAAAATGAATTATACTTTGTTAATTTGTTAATTTGGAAATGTTATAACAAAACAAAAAACAAAGAAGACATATGATGTATAGAGCAAAACAATGAAAATGTGGCTAACAAAGAATGAATGTTTATTACAATTGTCAATTTCATTTTAATATTACAGACTGGAAAGCCTTCAGTTAAGGCCTGGCCCCACAATACCGATAACTATAGCTATAAATATAACTACAACTATAATGATAATTATAAATAAATCGGTCCCCTGCAGTTTGTGTGGTTGGTGGTCACATCAGACCGATAACGATACCTATAGCCCAGGCCTGGGTTTATCCGTATTGGTGAGATTGCTTCTGGAGTGATTTTTCCAGGCCTGGACCTGATCTGATAAAACATCTGACCAGTCAGGTAATTGTTTACATGTGACATTGTCTGAACATGTGCTATTTTTCCCAGGCATTTTTGTACATCCTTGTTGCATAATGAAGTCACGGAATATTGATTCATGGAAAATAAAAATATGTAATACAAAGCATGGATCTTTTATTCACGGATATGTGATTTTCCATGAAATATCAATCATAAATTAAAAAAGTAAACATATAAATGCAGGTAAGATATTTTAATTATGAACTTTGGCAAACATTTAATTGTTTTAGACTTCTTAATTTTTTTTCTCCGTGATGCATCATCTGTATGAAATCGGTAACCAATCTGTAATATATTGAAACATCCGTGACCAATCTGTAAATTATTAGCATCCCTGATGCATCCATATTAAACTCCATAACCACACCGTATTTTGTCTCCTTTTTTATTATATTTCCGTAGTCCGTGACCTATCCGTATTATGTCAACCACCGGAGTATGTGCATGGGTTGTTTTGAAGTCCAAATTGTACAGTATGACCAGGAATAATGTACTACTACTTGGAAAAAAACTTCCATGACTATTCCTAAGTTGCATGCATTTATTTACCTGAGTGTCAGGACCAACCGATATTATAGTCGGGATTATAGTTGTGGTGTGACTGCTCCACGCTGGAACTAAATTCAGGCAGAGGTATTATCATAGTTGTAGCTATAGGTATAGTTATAGTTACCAGTGTTGTGGGACTGGGCCCTTAGCATTATGAACTGACTCACTAGCCAGTTTAACAAACACATCTGTCAAATGGTTAGTGTACCAAAATAATATGTTTTAGTTGCTAGTTTGTTAGCTTGTTGAGCTTTATTAATGCAATGAATGTCATGATTTTGATCAAGTTGTTGGTTATGTGCTTTAGAAAAATGGATATAAGTCTAATACAACCCTAATTCCAAAAAAGTTGGGATGCTGTGTGAACTGGAAATAAAAACAGAACACAAAAATTTGCAAATCATGGAAACCCTATATTTCATTGCAAATAGTACAAAGACAACATATCAAATGTTGAAATTGAGAAATGTTATTGTTTTTTTTTTAATATATGCTCATTTTGAATTTGATGTCAGCAATAAGTTTCAAAAAAGTTGGGACCGGGCATGTTTACTACTGTGTCGCTTTTAACAACACTCTGTCAATGTTTGGGAACTAAGGAGACCAATATTGCTGTAGTTCTGAAAGAAAAATGTTGTCCCATTCTTGCCTGATAGACAATTTCAGTTGCTCAACAGTTCGGGGTCTCCTTTGTCATATTTTGCTCTTCATAATGCACAGAATGTTTTAAATAAGAGACAGGTCTGGACTGCAGGCAGGCCAGTTTAGCACCTGGACTCTTTTACTACGGAGCCATGCAGTTTTAATATGTGCAGAAAGCAGTTTGGCATTGTCTTGCTGAAAGAAGGAAGGCCTTCCCTGAACAAGATTTTGTCTGGATGGCAGCATATTGCTCTGAAATGTATTTGTCATTCAGCATTAATGATGCCTTCCCAGATGTATAAGCTACCCATGTCATGTGCACTAATGCACCCTCATACCCTCACAGATGCTGGATTTTGAACTGCACACTGATAACAAGCCGGATGGTCCCTCTCCTCTTTAGCCTGGAGGACATGGTGTCCATGATTTCTAAAAAGAATTTCTACTTTTGATTCATCAGAGCTTGGGACAATTTTCCACTTCGCTTCAGTCCATCGTAAAAGAGCTCGGGCCCAGAGAAGGTGGCGGTGTTTCTGGATCTTGTTTATATCTGATTTTACCTTGCATTTGTGGATGCAGTAATGAACTGTTTTCACACGCAATGGTTTTCTGAAGTGTTCCTGAGCCCATACAGTGATTTCCACCACAGACACATGTCTGCTTTTAATGCAGTGTCTCCTGAGGGGCTGAAGATCACAGGCATCCAGTGTCAGTTTTGAGCCTTGTCTCTTGCATACAGAGATTTCTTCAGATTCTCTGAATCTTTTCATGATATTATGTACCATAGATGATGTGATCCCCAAATTCTTTGCAATTTTACATTGAGGAATGTTATTCTTAAATTGTTGCACTGTTTGCCCACGCAGTCTTTCACAAAGCAGTGGAAACCCCCATCTTTACTTCTGAAAGACTCCGCCTCTCTGGGATGCTCTTTTTATACTCAATCATGTTACTGACCTGTTGTCAATTAACCAAATTCTGGGGGGGGGGGTTAGCATTACACAACTTTTTTAGTCTTTTGTTGCCCCTGTCCCAATTTTTTTGAAATGTGTTGCTGACATCAAATTCAAAATGAACAAATATTTTTCAAAAAACAATAAAATTTCTCAGTTTCAACATTTGATATGTTGTCTTTGTACTATTTTCAATGAAATATAGGGTTTCCATGATTCGCAAATCTTCACATTCTGTTTTTATTTATGTTTTACACAGTGTCCCAGCTTTTTTGGAATTGGGGTTGTAGATTCAGCTTGTAAACAAGTAAAAAATGATTCGTGATGCACTGATGTCAAATTATTTGTGATGCACTGATTGGCTTTCACTTAGCATTACTGACCTTAAACTAGTTTTCAATCATTGTTAGCTTGATTATCACAGCGTATTCAAATTGCCACATATAAATCTGCTTACTTGAGCATTTAAGCCAGGTGTTCTTGCTTTCATTGCATGGTTTCACACTGACAAATGTGCCGCACCCCAGCTTAACACACACATTATTAAACATGTTAGAATCACTCTCTTGACATGCTACATTAGCCCATTGTCCTTCAGTGCTGGACTCCAAAGTTCCTTGACAGGCATCAACACCACCCTGCAGACGTTCAGGTTTATGATCTGTTAAATAATACTCTGATTAGAATTGCATCAACAGGTATACACTCTACTCACATTGAACGAGATTATAAAATTCTGGAGAATCTGTGTAAAAAAAAAAAGAATTTAGCCAGGATATAGTCTAAGATTTCAAACCAGTTCCTATAGAATACACACAAATGTAGTTTAGACTTTGACAAGGGTCCTCAATCCTCAAGTGAATCAATTGTACATGTCTGGCAAGAAGGAAAAAACACAGTAGATGCTACTGATTGCTTGTTTTAACCATTATTTAAGAAATAATGGTTCCTCTAGTAGTTGTTGTTTTTTCAAGGATGGTTAATAATGGGTTTCTGTGGAGATTCTACTTATTAAAACATTTTAAGGATTCCTCAAGGAGAAAAAGAGCTACTAGATGGAATTTAGAGTATCGCTTAGGTAATGTCAGGCAACAATCTTACTTGCACAGATAACAGTTATTTCTTCTTGGCATGTCTTCGACATGGCAGATTCCCAGTCCACGCACTGCCATAAGAAGTCTTCATTGCCAACACAGTTTAAGGGAATGTTTTTTAAAATTCCACCTGAATTGAAGGTGCTGGACGTGAGTATCTTCTTATGTTCCCCACAGTTAAGTTCTTTGCACACCTTAGTTGCAATGTCTTTAACTGAAGGAGATAAATATTTCACATGTTAGACCATGGTTTTAATCTGGAATTTCTGAGTGGATGTGCCCTGCTAAAGCAACAATGGAAGAAGTTAAAAAGAGCACAGACAACATGATGCACAGATTATACAGTACATTCCCTATGTGCACCGGGACTCATTACATTTACAGATATGTACAAAGACTTCATTCATTCATTCATTATCTCTAGCCGCTTTATCCTTCTACAGGGTCGCAGGCAAGCTGGAGCCTATCCCAGCTGACTACAGGCGAAAGGCGGGGTACACCCTGGACAAGTCGCCAGGTCATCACAGGGCTGACACATAGACACAGACAACCATTCACACTCACATTCACACCTACGGTCAATTTAGAGTCACCAGTTAACCTAACCTGCATGTCTTTGGACTGTGGGGGAAACCGGAGCACCCGGAGGAAACCCACGCGGACACGGGGAGAACATGCAAACTCCGCACAGAAAGGCCCTCGCCGGCCCCGGGGCTCGAACCCAGGACCTTCTTGCTGTGAGGCGACAGCGCTAACCACTACACCACCGTGCCGCCCTGTACAAAGACTTATAGTATAATAATAGACATGTACAGTGGTGCTTGAAAGTTTGTGAACCCTTCAGAATTGTCTACATTTCTGCATAAATATGACCTAAAACATCATCAGATTTTCACAGAAGTCCTAAAAGTAGATAAAGAAAACCCAGTTCAACAAATGAGACAAAAATATTATACTTGGTCATTTATTTATTGATGGAAATGATCCAATATTACATTTCTGTGAGTGGCCAAAGTATGTGAACCTTTGCTTTCAGTATCTGGTGTGACCCCCTTGTGCAGCAATAACTGCAACTAAACGTTTCCAGTAACTGTTGATCAGTCCTGCACACCGGCTTGGAGGAATTTTAGTCCATTCCTTCGTACAGAACAGCTTCAACTGTGGGATGTTGGTGGGTTTCCTCATATGAACTGCTCGCTTCAGGTCCTTCCACAACATTTCGATTGTATTAAGGTCAGAACTTTGACTTGGCCATTCCAAAACATTAACTTTATTCTTCTTTAACCGTTCTTTGGTAGAACGACTTGTGTAATTTGGGTCGTTGTCTTGCTGCATGACCCACCTTCTCTTGAGATTCACTTCATAGACAGATGTCCTGACATTTTCCATTAGAATTCGCTGGTATAATTCAGAATTCATTGTTCCATCAATGATGGCAAGCCGTCCTGGCCCAGATGCAGCAAAACAGGCCAAACCATGATACTACCACCATTATGTTTCACAGATGGGATAAGGTTCTTATGCTGGAATGCACTGTTTTCCTTTCTCCAAACATAACGCTTCTCATTTAAACCAAAAAGTTCTATTTTGATCTCATCCGTCCACAAAACATTTTTCCCATACCCTTCTGGCTTGTCCACATGATCTTTAGCAAACTGCAGACGAGCAGCAATGTTCTTTTTGGAGAGCAGTGGCTTTCTCCTTGCAACCCTGCCATGCACACCATTGTTGTTCAGTGTTCTCCTGATGGTGGACTCATGAACATTAACATTAGTCAATGTGAGAGAGGCCTTCAGTTGCTTAGAAGTTACCCTGGGGTCCTTTGTGACCTCGCCAACTATTACATGCCTTGCTCTTGGAGTGATCTTTGTCGGTCGACCACTCCTGGGGAGGGTAATGACAGTCTTGAATTTCCTCCATTTGTACACAATCTGTCTCACTGTGGATTGGTGGAGACCAAACTCTTTAGAGATGATTTTGTAACCTTTTTCCAGCCTGCTGAGCATCAACAATGCTTTTTCTGAGGTCCTCAGAAATCTCCTTTGTTCGTGCCATGATACTCTTCCATAAACATATGTTGTGAAGATCAGACTTTGATAGATCCCTGTTCTTTAAATAAAACAGGGTGCCCACTCACACCTGATTGTCATCCCACTGATTAAAAACACCTGACTCTAATTTCACCTTCAAATGAACTGCTAATCCTAGAGGTTCACATACTTTTGCGACTCACAGATATGTAATATTGGATCATTTTCCTCAATAAATAAATGACCAAGTATAATATTTTTGTCTCATTTGTTTAACTGGGGTCTCTTTATCTACTGTTAGGACTTGTGTGAAAATTTGATGATGTTTTAAGTCATATTTATGCAGAAATATAGAAAATTCTAAAGGGTTCACAAACTTTCAAGCACCACTGTATGAATGTTGGACCTACAGCTTTTGAAGAATTAGCTCAAAAGCCTTCAAGCCAAGCCAAGTCAAATCAAACCAGAATATCTCAATACACATTTATTTTATAAGTTATCCAAATGATGGGTATAAGTTTTTCTTCCATTTTTGGCTGTGGGACTGTAAATAGGAAGTACATGCTGGGGGGGTGGGGAAACATTGGGCCACACGTGCAACAGGATTAGGGAGAGGAACAATAATTTGGATTTATCGCTTTACCGTGTCATACCTAATTTGCAATTCAAATATCATTTGATGCTTTTCTGCTTTGTTGCTTGCAGCTATGAAGGCCCTGTGTTGAAACTGAATCATCATCTGTCACATGCTACTGTGCTCACAGGCTAAGGTAACCAAAACAAGAATATAGACAGTACTGGTTATATAGCATATATTTGCTCTGAACTTCTGTATTCTTCTACATACAACATTATATGGCCAAATGTTTGTGGACAAATGTTATATGGCCAAATGTTTGTGGACACCTGATCATCACATCACACCCATATATGAGCCTTACCCCAACTGCTGCCACAAAATTGGAGGCACACAATTTGCCTAGAATGTTTTTATATGCTTGAGCATTACAATTTCCCTTCCCTGGAATGAAGCCCAAACCTGTTTCAGCATAACAATGCTCCTGTGCATAAAGTGAGCTCCATGAAGACATGGTGTGTTAAAGATAGATGGCCTTTCGATTTCATAAAATCTGTGAAATTTAGTTACCTCTGAAATTTGGTCATCCACAATGTTGCATTACTGCAATCTACAGGTTTACCTTTGACCGTGCACTGACAGTTACATCAGTCTGTCGCTAAACAAACAGCTGATCATACCAAGGTGCTCACTGACTGCCGATATTTATTAGTTTGGGCTTGCGTTTCCTTTCCTTAATGACATAACGTCTTTTCTTCTCACTTTCTGTGACTGTAGTTCGTCTTTCACGTTTCATTCGCACACTCACGTCCTCCATTTTTCTCTCCTGTTTCAAATTTGTATCCAACAATGCCTTGCATGAACAGGGAAAGTCCACCACGCAATGCATGACGTAGTATCTTGAATTGGGCCATGGTGAAACAGGAAAAAATAGAGAATTTAGGGCCACATGGCCCTAAATTCATGAATTGTTCTATTTAAAAAAAAAACCTAATAAAATTGGGAGTCTGTGATTCGAATTCAATAGCTTTCCGTCCACTAAACAAAAATAATTGGGTGTCAGGGAAAATTATTTTTAGGACCTACACTTGAAATATCTGAAAGGCAGTCTACCTTTAAAGTTGGAATGGAAGAACTTGAGTGTCCTGCACAGAGCCCTGACTGACCTCAACCCCACTCAACACCTTTGGGATGAACTGGAACTCCAATTGCACCCCAAACCTCCTTACCCTACATCAGTGCCTGCTCTTGTAACTGAATGGGAAAAAAAAAAACAGCCATGTTCCAAAATCTTTCCAGAAGAGTGGAGCTTATTATACAGTGGTGCTTGAAAGTTTGTGAACCCTTTAGAATTTTCTATATTGCTGCATAAATATGACCTAAAACATCATTAGATTTTCACACAAGTACTAAAAGTAGGTAAAGAGAACACACTTAAACAAATGACACAAAAGTATTATACAACCCCAATTCCAAAAAAGTTGGGATGCTGTGCAAACTGTAAACAAAAACAGAATGTGAAGATCTGTGAATCACAGAAACCCTATATTTCATTGAAAATAGTACAAAAACAACATATCAAATGTTAAAACTGAGAAATTTTATTCTTTTTTGAAAAATGTATGCTCATTTTGAATTTGATGTCAGCAACACATTTCAAAAAAGTTGGGGCAGGGTAACAAAAGACTGAAAAAGTTGTGTAATGCTAAAAAAGAAAAAAAAACTCATTTGGTTAATTGGCAACAGGTCAGTAACATGATTGGGTATAAAAAGAGCTCACAGAGAGGCTGAGCCTCTCGGAAGTAAAGATGGGGAGGGGTTCACTGCTCTGTGAAAGACTATGTGGGCAAACCGTGCAACGATTTAAGAATAACATTCCTCAATGTAAAATTGCAAAGAATTTGGGGATCGCATCATCTATGGTACATAATATTATTAAAATATTCAGAGAATCTGGAGAAATCTCTGTATGCAAGAGACAAGGCTGAAAACTGATATTGGATGCCTGTGATCTTCAGGCCCTCAGGTGGCACTGCTTTAAAAGCAGACATGTGTCTGTAGTGGAAATCACTGTATGGGCTCAGGAACACTTCAGAAAACCATCGTTTGTGAAAAAAAAAGTCTAATACTGCATCCACAAATGCAAGTTAAAACCATATATAAACAATATCCAGAATCCAGAAATACTGCCACCTTCTTGGGGCCCGAGCTCTTTTACGATGGACTGAGGCAAAGTAGAAAATTGTCCCGAAGTCTGATGAATCAAAAGTAGAAATTTTTTTTCGAAATCATGGACACCACATCCTCCAGGCTAAAGAAGAGAGGGACCATTCGGCTTGTTATCAGTGCACAGTTCAAAAGCCAGCATCTGTGATGGTATGAGGGGGCATTAGTGTACATGACATGGGGAGCTTGTACATCTGGGAAGGCATCACTAATGCTGAATGCTATATACACGTTTCAGAGCAATATGCTGCCATCCAGACAAAATATTTTTCAGGGAAGGCCCTCCTTCTTTCAGCAAGACAATGCCAGACCGCTTTCTGCACATATTAAAACTACATGGCTCCGTAGTAAAAGAGTCCAGGTGTTAAGCTGGCCTGCCTGCAGTCAGACCTGTCTTCCATTTAAAACATTTGGCACATTATGAAGAGCAAAATATGACAAAGGAGACCCAGAACTGTTGAGGAACTGAAATCGTATATCAGGCAAGAATGGGACAACATTTCTCTTTCAAAGCTACAGCAATTGATCTCCTCAGTTCCCAAACGTTTACAGAGTGTTGTTAAAAGTAGACGTGCTGCAACACAGTGGTCAACATGTCCCGTCCCAATTTTCTGAAACATGTTGCTGGCATCAAATTCAAAATGAGCATATATTTTTCAAAAAGCAATTAAATTTCTCAGTTTCAACATTTGATATGTTGTCTTTGTACTATTTTCAATGAAGTGTAGGGTTTCCATGATTTGCAAATGATCACATTCTGTTTTTATTTACAGTTTACGCAGCGTCCCGACTTTTTTGGAATTGGGGTTGTACTTGGTCATTTATTTATTGAGGAAAATGATCCAATATTACATATCTGTGAGTGGCAAAAGTATGTGAACCTCTAGTTTTAGCAGTTAATTTGAAGGTGAAATTAGAGTCAGATGTTTTCAATCAATGGGATGACAATCAGGTGTGAGTGGGCACCCTGTTTTATTTAAAGAACAGGGATCTATCAAAGTCTGATCTTCACAACACGTTTGTGGAAGTGTATCATGGCATGGACAAAGGAGATTTCTGAGGAACTCAGAAAAAGCGTTGTTGATGCTCATCAGGCTGGAAAAGGTTACAAAACCATCTCTAAAGAGTTTGGACTTCATCAATCCACAGCCAAACAGATTGTGTTCAAATGGAGGAAATTCAAGACCATTGTTACCCTCCCCAGGAGTGGTCAACCAACAAAGATCACTCCAAGAGCAAGGCATGTAATAGTTGGCGAGGTCACAAAGGACCCCAGGGTAACTTCTAAGCAACTGAAGGCCTCTCTCACATTAGCTAATGTTAATGTTCATGAGTCCACCATCAGGAGAACACTGAACAACAATGGTGTGCATGGCAGGGTTGCAAGGGGAAAGCCACTGCTCTCCAAAAAGGACATTGCTGCTCGTCTGCAGTTTGCTAGAGATCATGTGGCCAAGCCAGAAAGCTATTGGAAAAATGTTTTGTGGATGGATGAGACGAAAATAGAGCTTTTTGGTTTAAATGAGAAGCGTTATGTTTGGAGAAAGGAAAACACTGCATTCCAGCATAAGAACCTTATCCCATCTGTGAAACATGGTGGTGGTAGTATCATGGTTTGGGCCTGTTTTGCTGCGTCTGGGCCAGGACGGCTTGCCATCATTGATGGAACAATGAATTCTGCAAATACCAGCAAATTCTAAAGGAAAATGTCAGGACATCTGTCCATGAACTGAATCTCAAGAGAAGGTGCATCATGCAGCAAGACAACAACCTTAAGCACACAAGTCATTCTACCAAAGAATGGTTAAAGAAGAATAAAGTTAATGTTTTGGAATGGTCAAGTCAAAGTCCTGACCTTAATCCAATCGAAATGTTGTGGAAGGACCTGAAGCGAGCAATTCATGTGAGGAAACCCACCAACATCCCAGAGATGAAACTGTTCTGTACGGAGGAATGGGCTAAAATTCCTCCAAGCCGGTGTACAGGACTGATCAACAGTTACCGGAAACATTTAGTTGCAGTTATTGCTGCGCAAGGGGGTCACACCAGATACTGAAAGCAAAGGTTCACATACTTTTGCCACTCACAGATATGTACAGTAATATTTGATCATTTTCCTCAATAAATAAATTGTCAAGTATAATATTTTTTGTCTCATTTGTTTAACTGGGTTCTCTTCATCTACTTTTAGGACTTGTGTGAAAACCTGATGATGTTTTAGGTCATATTTATGCAGAAATATAGAAAATTCTAAAGGGTTCACAAACTTTCAAGCACCACTGTAACAGCAAGAGGGGTGGGGACTCCATCTGGAATGGGATGTTCAACAAGCACATACAGGTTTGGTGGTGTTGCACAGAAATATATTGCTCTAAAACACAAAAAAGACTGCTGTCAGTGACAAAGACAGCATTATGTTTGTGTCATTGGAATGAACTTTTTTTTTTTGCCCTGCATATAATGTTAATGTTTGTCACGTTACTGATGCACTGTAGTCATATAACTATAGCCACAAGAAGATGCTAGTTTATTACACATACATGAGCAGTACTAATATATGAAACTCACCGGTGTTTGTGCACACATTAACTTTTCCTTTCAGTGTTGTGAACTGGACCACCCCGGCACACACATCTGCTACTCCATTTCGATTCAGAGTCAGAGAAACGTTCCCTGTGTTGATCAACAAAAACTCAATTTACTGTATTGTATTTAATCTGTCACATTAAGCAGAGAACATGTTCATAGTGATGAGGGCAAGACATTTAGAAAGGCTAGCAACAAAAATGCATATGTATGTTTTCACTTTGCATGTTCTGTTTGCATTATGAACTGACTTAGGCTACATCCACACGACAACGGCAACGAGATTTTTTTTTTTAAATATCACGTCCACATGGGCAACGGATCAGTAAAATATCAGGTACATATGGCAACGCAACGCTTGCTGAAAACGATGCAATACACATGCCACACCTCTACATGCGCTGTAAGATGGTCCCATCGGAGACACCAGAACAATAGAAGAAGTAGACGCATGCGCATAAACCCCTTCTTCTGTAGCATCAGCCACATAAAGTTTTGATTATTAATCAGTAGCGTAAAACGAAAGACGCAGAAAGAGGAATGAATGGGGATAGATGGAAGCCGGTACGCCAACATTCTGATATCCTCCAGAATTCTTTAATGGTCCGGAATAAATTGAATGCTACACGTTGATGGATTACTTTGTTCTTCTACGCCCTTTTTGAGGAATGTATTGTCGGACTTAAACCAACATCTGAAGAGGTGAGATCGCTCCTTTTTTTCCCTATTTTTGCTGGCGGGATTGCTTTTGTTTTTGGAAAGCGCACGGGCGGTGCGCGGTTTGGTACTCCTTCCGCAGTGTTTGGACTAAAGACTCTGCCCTAAGGGCTATTCTCTCACTCTCTCTCTCTCTCTCTCTCTCTATCTCTCACTTTGCACCATTACACAATAAATATTCACAGTGAAAATATTTTGTAAGTGCATTTCATGAACCAAGTTATAGGATTTGTTGACAACTCACATCAAGTTCGTTACACTTCTACCCGGCGTGAAGCACTGACAGTCATGTGGTTGTGATGTCATCATAAACAAATCTGTTCTACTCATCCAGACGACTTCGCAACGGTGCCATTGCCAGATTTTTCCAATCTGGAACCCATTCTCAAAAGATTTCATTTTGGAGCACCCAAAACGCCGGTGCCGTGTGGACGCCAGGCCGAAACGATAAACAATTTTATCAGATTCACCTGAATCCGTTGCCATGTGGACAGGGCCTTAGCTCTCTATAAATATCTTCCACTTTTGACACTATTAGCATTCTGTACTGACTTGTTTTCCATTAGCATGATTGACTGAACAGCATTATTAACAGCTTCGTGTTCCATTAATATTAGTGAATGACACAAGCTAATCACTTGTTAGCCTTTCTATATTTAATGCTTAATGTGGCATATACTGAAATCTCTGTTGTATATTATGTTTTTTATCACAGCACTATTGAAATCTCATTTCTGATTGGTCAGAAGGTGTTGATTAATTTTTTTCATAAGAGCATGTCTGATGGTAGTTCTGGCTTCAAAGTAAATCACAGCTTTATATTATTGTGCTAGTTCTATAACCTTTATCACCAATACACAGGAACATGTTCTCATAAATTCTTTTATTTATTTATTTATTTATTTATTTATTTATTATTATGTGTAATCATTGATGGGTAAGTTCTCTGTGTGGAGACGTTTACTGAACATTTTTGAAAGCAGTCTCCCGTTTTAGTTCTTTGTAACACTCAGAGATAAAACTTCCCGCCCCAGGAAAGTCTTCAGGATGATGGGGTTGAAGTTTGCTTTTCTGTAACATGCAAAGCTGCATTTTTTTTTTTTGTCTTATTAACTTCAAGAGAGAGAAAAAGAATGGCTGGTGATGGAATAACTGTTTATTGCTGCTGTAACATATGCTTTAACTTGTTTTGTGACTCTGCCACAACATGTAACTAAACGTAACTATAAATGGATAAATGGATAAATGAATAAATAAATAAAAGGGCATTGGTGTTTCCAATTTTCCTTGCATTAAGAGGGATAAAACACCTTTGGGCCTGTTGATTAGTTTTCTCATAGTGTTCACAGTGCTCAGTTTTATCATCTGCATTTTACCTGTAGATATGTTTCACCAAATGAAAACACAACCAGTGCAATCATGCTAAAACCCTGAAACCTGGTACTCACCTGAGCAATTAACTGAAACATAGTTGTCGTTTTGGCATTGAGTGACATTCCATCCGCTGAAATTGCATTCCCAGAGCTTGTCCTCTGTCCCGTTACACATGATCTCATCCATCCAGAAGGTTGTAAGTAGAGGAAGGTTTTTGTAGTTATGGTATAAAACCCCAGAAGCCACATGATCACCACAGTCTAAGGATTTACACACTACCTCACCGTTTTTGGGCTCCCACTTATGATGTCCCACCAAACCACACTGCTGCTCGTAGTACACCTCCAGTCGGCCCTCACATGGGTGGGTCGACCCCCGTAAAATTATTCTTTGTGCTGTGGAAAATAAAGGACTAAGAATAATAATGCACTCACTTGACACAAACTACATTTCTTTTTCATAATAATAATCATTAATACAGTAAAACAGTATGTCAGAATTAAAAAGTGAACATAAAATACTCTAAAAAAATTATAGAATTTCATTTTGCAGTTCAGAAATGTGTAACGCTTATTGCACAGTACAATATATACCTGGAATTTAATGTAGGTAATCATTTGGTAAGTACTAGAACATTCTTCACATACAGTGGTGCTTGAAAGTTTGTGAACCCTTTAGAATTTTTTATATTTCTGCATAAATATGACGTAAAACATCATCAGATTTTCACACAAGTCCTAAAAGTAGATAAAGAGAACCCAGTTAAGCAAATGAGACAAAATATTATATTTGGTCATTTATTTATTGAGGGAAATGATTCAATATTACATGTCTGTGAGTGGCAAAAGTATGTGAACCTCAAGGGTTAGCAGTTAATTTGAAGGTGAAATTAGAGTCAGGTGCTTTCAATTAATGGGATGACAATCAGGTGTGAGTGGGCACCCTGTTTTATTTAAAGAACAGGGATCTATCAAAGTCTGATCTTCACAACACATGTTTGTGGAAGTGTATCATGGCATGAACAAAGGAGATTTCTGAGGACCTCAGAAAAAGCATTGTTGATGCTCATCAGGCTAGAAAAGGTTACAAAACCATCTCTAACGAGTTTGGACTCCACCAATCCACAGGCAAACAGATTGTGTACAAATGGAGGAAATTCAAGACCATTGTTACCCTCCCCATATCTGTAAGTGGCAAAAGTATGTGAACCTTTGCTTTCAGTATTTGGTGTGACCCCCTTGTGCAGCAATAATTGAAACAAAACATTTCCGGTAACGGTTGATCAGTCCTGCACACCAGCTTGGAGGAATTTTAGCCCGTTCCTCCATTCAGAACAGCTTCAACTCTGGGATGTTGGTGGGTTTCCTCACATGAACTGCTCGCTTTAGGTCCTTCCACAACATTTTGATTGGATTAAGGTCAGGACTTTGACTTGGCCATTCCAAAACATTAACTTTATTCTTCTTTAACCATTCTTTGGTCGAACGACTTGTGTGCTTAGGGTCATTGTCTTGCTGCATGACCCGCCTTCTCTTGAGATTCAGTTCATGGACAGATGTCCTGATGTTTTCCTTTAGAATTTGCTGGTATAATTCAGAATTCATTGTTCCATCAATGATGGCAAGCTGTCCTGATCCAGATGCAGCAAAACAGGCCCAAACCATGATACTACCACCACCGTTTTTCACAGATGGGATAAGGTTCTTATGCTGGAATACACTGTTTTCCTTTCTCCAAAAATAACGCTTCTCATTTAAACCAAAAAGTTCTATTTTGGTCTCATCCATCCACAAAACATTTTTCCAATAGCCTTCTGGCTTTTCCACATGATCTTTAGCAAACTGCAGACGAGCAGCAATGTTCTTTTTGGAGAGCAGTGGCTTTCTCCTTGCAACCCTGCCATACACACCACTGTTGTTCAGTGTTCTCCTGATGGTGGACTCATGAACATTAACATTAGCCAATGTGGGAAATGCCTTCAGTTGCTTAGAAGTTACCCTGGGGTCCTTTGTGACCTCGTTGAGTATTACACACCTTGCTCTTGGAGTGATCTTTGTTGGTCGAGCACTCCTGGGGAGGGTAACAATGGTCTTGAATTTCCTCCATTTGTACACAATCTGTCTGACTGTGGATTGGTGGAGTCCAAACTCTTTAGAGATGGTTTTGTAACCTTTTCCAGCCTGATGAGCATCAACAACACTTTTTTTGAGGTCCTCAGAAATTCCTTTGTTTGTGCCATGATACACTTCCACAAACATGTGCTGTGAAGATCAGACTTTGATAGATCCCTGTTCTTTAAATAAAACAGGGTGCCCACTCACACCTGATTGTCATCCCACTTATCGAAAACACCTGACTCTAATTTCTCCTTCAAATTAACTGCTAATCCTTGAGGTTCACATACTTTTGCCACTCACAGATATCTAATATTGGATCATTTTCCTCAATAAATAAATGACCAAGTTTAACATGTTTGTCTCACTTGTTTAACTGGGTTCTCTTTATCTACTTTTAGGACTTGTGTGAAAATCTGATGACGTTTTAGGTCATATTTATGCAGAAATATAGAAAATTTTAAAGGGCTCACAAACTTTCAAGCACCACTGTAGCAGATGTTAAAGTCCATAATAATGCATAAAAACCAAGAAGACTCTCCAGCAGTACTTGATGCCACAATGCTATAATTAATTTGCAAGTTGTATTTTCTTTATTTTTATGAATTAAAAGACATTTCATATCTTAAAGTAAAGATGGATGTTTTTTCTCTTTACTTAGTTGAGTGGTTCTTGGCATAATATGGATGTCTGCAGTTGTGGAATAGGGCCATTTACTGTATTTTTATTATTCACTATTTACTGTTTGCTCTCAAATGCATGAAGAAGGCAAGAAACTCATTCACTAATTAACTTTTGACGAGGCACACCTGTTAACTGAAAAGCATTTCAGGTTACTGCCTCATGAAGCTGGTTAAGATAATGCCAATAGTGAGCAAAGTATCATCAAAGTAAATGGGGATAATTTGAAGAATCTAAAATATGAACCATTTTGTTTAACATTTTTTTTGTTTACCACATAATTCCATATATGTTCCATGTGTTATTTCATGGTTTTGATGTCTTCAGTGTTGTTCTACAATGTAAAAAATAGTCAAAATATAGAAAAGCCTATGAATGAGATCCCTATGTACAACCCCAATTCCAAAAAAGTTGGGACAAAGTACAAATTGTAAATAAAAATGGAATGCAATGATGTGGAAGTTTCAAAATTCCATATTTTATTCAGAATAGAACATAGATGGCATATCAAATGTTTAAACTGAGAAAATGTATCATTTAAAGAGGAAAAATTAGGTGATTTTAAATTTCATGACACCACCACATCTCAAAAAAGTTGGGACAAGGCCATGTTTACCACTGTGAGACATCCCCTTTTCTCTTTACAACAGTCTGTAAACATCTGGGGACTGAGGAGACAAGTTGCTCAAGTTTAGGGATAGAAATGTTAACCCATTCTTGTCTAATGTAGGATTCTAGTTGTTCAACTGTCTTAGGTCTTTTTTGTTGTATCTTCCGTTTTATGATGCGCCAAATGTTTTCTATGGGTGAAAGCTCTGGACTGCAGGCTGGCCAGTTCAGTACCCGGACCCTTCTTCTACGCAGCCATGATGCTGTAATTGATGCAGTATGTGGTTTGGCATTGTCATGTTGGAAAATGCAAGGTCTTCCCTGAAAGAGACGTCGTCTGGATGGGAGCATATGTTGCTCTAGAACCTGGATATACCTTTCAGCATTGATGGTGTCTTTCCAGATGTGTAAGCTGCCCATGCCACATGCACTAATGCAACCCCATACCATCAGAGATGCAGGCTTCTGAACTGAGCGCTGATAACAACTTGGGTTGTCCTTCTCCTCTTTAGTCCGAATGACATGGCGTCCCTGATTTCTATAAAGAACTTCAAATTTTGATCGTCTGACCACAGAACAGTTTTCCACTTTGCCACAGTCCATTTTAAATGAGCCTTGGCCCAGAGAAGACGTCTGCACTTCTGGATCATGTTTAGATACGGCTTCTTCTTTGAACTATAGAGTTTTAGCTGGCAACGGCGGATGGCACGGTGAATTGTGTTCACAGATAATATTCTCTGGAAATATTCCTGAGCCCATTTTGTGATTTCCAATACAGAAGCATGCCTGTATGTGATGCAGTGCCGTCTAAGGGCCTGAAGATCACGGGCACCCAATATGGTTTTCCGGCCTTGACCCTTACGCACAGAGATTCTTCCAGATTCTCTGAATCTTTTGATGATATTATGCACTGTAGATGATGATATGTTCAAACTCTTTGCAATTTTACACTGTCGAACTCCTTTCTGATATTGCTCCACTATTTGTCGGCGTAGAATTAGGGGGATTGGTGATCCTCTTCCCATCTTTACTTCTGAGAGCCGCTGACACTCCAAGATGCTCTTTTTATAGCCAGTCATGTTAATGACCTATTGCCAATTGACCTAATGAGTTGCAATTTGGTCCTCCAGCTGTTCCTTTTTTGTACCTTTAACTTTTCCAGCCTCTTATTGCCCCGTCCCAACTTTTTTGAGATGTGTTGCTGTCATGAAATTTCAAATGAGCCAATATTTGGCATGAAATTTCAAAATGTTTCACTTTCAACATTTGATATGTTGTCTATGTTCTGTTGTGAATACAATATCAGTTTTTGAGATTTGTAAATTATTGCATTCCGTTTTTATTTACAATTTGTACTTTGTCCCAACTTTTTTGGAATCGGGGTTGTATGAGGGATGTACAAACTTTTGATTGATACTGTATGCTTTCTTTACAGTGTATAATAATATTAATAATAATAATAATAATAATAATATGATTATTATTATTATAGCTATAATTAATGGATTGACTGAGTGCTTGATTAATTGATTAATTTCAGTGTGGTGTGTGGTACTAATTATCAGTGCTGTACTAAAAATAAACAAAAAACCTTTTCACATCCCTTATATTTATTGTAATCTCATTTCGAGTGACAGCAGTAGTTGGAACTGGATTTCATATAACTGAAGTCATATAAAGGGATATAAAGGCTAAACTCTGCTTTATAGCACCTATGACACTTCCCCATGATTAATACTTTTAAGAACTGGTCCTTTTTTTTTCCTTGTCAAAGCTTATTTTCAAATAGGTGTGTGAAATGAACCTCATTTGGTCAGTGGAAAGTACTGGTCTAAGTGTCAGATGCAGAGGACTGGTTAACCACATGCTCTGCTGAAACTGCTCTTATCTGAGAGAAAGTGTTGGAGCTTGGCTTCTGTCAGAGTTGCACGTTAGTGCAGATTTCCTGATAAGTTCATGTCAAGTCAGTAGCAGGTTCAGTTATACCACAGAGCCACCCAAAATCACACTGCATGCAATTAAAACACACACACACACACACACACACCTGTCACTGAGGTTATCATGGAAAGAACATGGGGTAAAATTGCATACGGTTGCTAGATAGTTGATATTTAGTTGAAGGTTTCATTTAGACCAATAATAAAATAAGTTTTAATAAAATATAATTATTATAATTCTATAAATGATTACAATAATAAAAAATAAGAATAACATTTTTCAATAATTATTAGAAGAGAAATTAAAACAGAAGATAAAACTGGCTGATCATTTCAACTTGATGGCAATAGACGTGTGAGTTTGACTAATTGTTGCTCTGGCAGCAAGGGAGAAGAAAAATAGAGGACCTGGAACCAAACGGGCATAAAAATATATTTTGCGTATTGGAAATGGACAGACAGAGAGACGGACAGACAGAACAAAACGCAAATTTATTTTACCTATATTTTAATTTGTGAAATGTCATGAACACACACACATCATAATCATGTCATGGACATAATAATAATAATAATAATAATAATAATAATAATAATAATAATAATAATAATTTATTATAATAATAATAATTAGCAACAGCAACATCTCATCTCATTATCTCTAGCCGCTTTATCCTGTTCTACAGGGTCGCAGGCAAGCTGGAGCCTATCCCAGCTGACTACAGGCGAAAGGCAGGGTACACCCTGGACAAGTCGCCAGGTCATCACAGGGCTGACACATAGACACAGACAACCATTCACACTCACATTCACACCTACGGTCAATTTAGAGTCACCAGTTAACCTAACCTGCATGTCTTTGGACTATGAGGGAAACCGGAGCACCCGGAGGAAACCCACGTGGACATGGGGAGAACATGCAAACTCTACACAGAAAGGCCCTCGCCGGCCACGGGGCTTGAACCCGGACCTTCTTGCGCAACAGCAACATATTTCATTTAAAAAGCCTTCAGTTTGAAAGTTCTGGCCTTTTCTTAAGCTGGTAACAGAGCGTGTCTGATGAATGTTGTGCTATTGTGGTGGTCCAAACATTTCAAGCAAACCAAATGACTCCATTTCTTGTGTTTTATCTTTCAAACGCTCTCTAAAGTAGCACTTGATGTTGTTAAAACTCAATTTGGACAGCCATCTATTAGAAATGGATGAGGTGCTTAAGCTTTTTAGGCTTTTACAAACCTATAAAAGGGGTGTAAATGAAACAAGCAGGCAGTGTAGTGATGCTGGAACAGCAGTATAGACAATGCATCTGAATAAAATATAGATTTAAGCACATTGCATCCGCTGTAGATGTTTTAGTGATAAAATGATTCAATGCTACAGATTTTATATTGTTTTCACCCAGTTTACATACATCAGATTACTGGATGTAAGGATATAATGAAAAAAGAACATCATTCAACTACGGTACAATTTAACATGTATTCAATTACAAATGTTCAAAGTGGAATTTAAGCAATTATTAAACCTCTGTTACATGATTTAGAAGAAAATATCAAATAGAAATCAAACGCCATTCACAGGCAACACAAAAAACTGTTTATCAGTGTAGTGAATGAAATGCATATTTAATTGCATGAAGTTATAAGATATGAATAAACCACACTCAGAAATAAATTAAAAGAGAAATATGATGTGACGCCCTGGCTCAACCGTGCCATCCGGCGTTACGCCACTGCCTCCCACAATACATGAAATGCCATGGTTCCATTTCAACAATTAATGTCTCATCTCATCTCATTATCTCTAGCCACTTTATCCTGTTCTACAGGGTCGCAGGCAAGCTGGAGCCTATCCCAGCTGACTACAGGCGAAAGGCGGGGTACACCCTGGACAAGTCGCCAGGTCATCACCCACGTGGACATGGGGAGAACATGCAAACTCTACACAGAAGGCCCTCGCTGGCCACGGGGCTCAAACCCAGACCTTCTTGCTGTGAGGCAACAGCGCTAACCACTACACCACTGTGCGGCCCATTATTATTATTATTATTATAATTATTATTATTAACTTCTTTCTTTTTTTTTAACTCAGAATGGTCTTTGTTCCTCTGTCAGAACGCTTGGAGGTTCAATAAAGAACCTACAACAGATTGTTCCACCATCAGTAAGGTTCCAAGAAGAACTTATTTAGGAAAGTAAGAATCTTTAACTACTGAAAGTTTTTTTTTATTTTAATTTTTATTATTTTTTTTATTAAAGTGTGTTACTGTCCTTGATCTCGAGGATGTTTACAACTTTACTGTTGCTTCTAATGTAAATAAGTTACTAATAAAATGTAGCAGTCATATGTATTATATATAACTATGGAACACAACACAACAGGGTGTACTGTTACTTATAATAAGGTTAGTGTGAAACACTAAAGTTGATTATTTTCCTCTACCAGCGCAGAGTAGGGTTATGACTGTGAAAGTGTTTTCAAAATTTCTACTTTCCTGATGTTGCATTTGGTGAACTTTTACTCATATATTACTTTTTTGAAGTTATTTTTATTGGGTCATGCAAAAACCTCCCACACCCAACATCAACTCACTTTTGATAAATACATGCATATTAAATAAATAAATCATGATTATAGAATAAATTAATTGAAAGATGTGTAAAGTACTTTTATATCACAATAAATTGCTTAACAATTGTTGTAATAATAATTATAATTGTTAATTAAAACAAATTTTTAATTAACAATTATCATTATTATTACAACAATTGTTCAGCAATTTATTGTTATATAAAAGTACTTTACACATATTTCAATGAATTTATTCTATAATCATGATTTATTTATTTAATATGCATGTATTTATCAAAAGTGAGGTGATGTTGGGCGCGGGAGGTTTTGCATGACCCAATAAAAATAACTTCAAAAAAGTAATATATGAGTAAAAGTTCATCAAATGCAACATCAGGAAAGTAGAAATTTTGAAAACACTTTCACAGTCATAACCCGAGCGCAGAGTGTATTTATTATTCCTTTTAGCATAAATGTGGAGAAGATGATAGAAAATTGCGTGCGCTGATTGGTCAAGAAAATCAAACTATTTCTCAATAAGATAAGATAGATAAGACAAGACTTTATTGTAATTGTAGTTATACAATGAAACTTAGTTTAGCAAACAGCAGGAATAAAAAAAGAAAATAAATAAAATGCAAGATAAAGTAAGTGGGGGAATTGCAGTGTAGTGATAATCACCTTGAGCAACTCAGCAAAATGGCGGCCAATCACTTTGTCACCGTAAGTGAGGAAAATTTGCAGATTATGAAAGGAAATGTTGCTCCTAAAAGCACTAAAGATGCTACAAAGTTTGGTGTAAAACTATTCAAAGGTAAGGTGGAATTGTGATTTATTTTATTAATTTCAAAACAAAGTATTTTATGTGACTCGGCATAGATAAGTGACAAGTCTGTGCCACGGCGTTATTATTACATTTGCATGCCACTTTTGAAGTTTAAAATAATTTTTTTAAATACTTTTTTTTAAATAAATCATTTGTGCATTTCTACTAAAACAATTATCTGCCTTAGGCTCAGTGAATAATTGTTAATTATAACACAGAAATTTGACAATGATTACATTATTTTTTACTTCTTAAAGAATGACACATCATTTGTTAATAGTTATGTTTAATGTTGTGGAACATCCATGATGCAATTATTTAGAAAATATTTAAGAAAAACAAATTGAATTAATAAATACATTGGTAATTTATTAATTTTATTATTATTATTATTATTATTATTATTATTATTATTATTCAAGTTGAAATTAAAAGCACAAATGTTTTTGACATTTTACACATTAAACATGGCCCTTCAACCTATCCTTTATTTCCTCCTTATCTTTTATTTTGCTTTTAGCTTTAAAGCAAATAAGATGACTGAAGCCACTCAGCATCCTGTTTCTTCAAACATCTGAAATGGCGTACATCCTGAGTGAAAAGATTTTGTGATGATTTTCAGGTAAAAAGAAAATTATTGGTTCAGTGTCCTGGTGAAAGATCAGCTGCAATGGTGGGAAAAGAACAGAGAAGCAACAGTTAAGTAAAAGTATGAAATGAGTACTGTGTCAACCTCTCACTCAATTAAGACCAGTATGGGGTATGGCGCCAAAAATCTATTTGAGTGAAAGTCAGAAAGTGTCTACATTTAAACATACTCAAGTATTCAAGATTAAAAAGTCAAGATTTTTTAAAAAGCACCCCATAACTTCATCATGCCCAATCCTGCATGACTAACTAGTTCACTAAGGAGTGCAGTCCTCAGGAAAATATTCTACTCAGACAAATATAGAGTTTGGTTTACTGGTTAGCAAATGTTCAGTCACAGTTTTGGAATGAATGGCATTGCAGATTAGCAACAATAAACTTTACTAGGTAGCTAGTTTAACAAGATAAGCTGCAAAATTTAACTAGCTAGCTAATTCACCAAATTAATATGTAAACCCTAAATAGTTGCCTAATTCAAATAGCTGAATTAGAAAACATGAGTAGAAGGGCACTCGGTAGAGTGCATACCTCCAGCAAGCCACATATTATCAACATCAAAATCAAATCACTTGAACCGAGGATAATACTCAAGCTATCCACCAAATTTCACCAAAATCCATTCACTACTTTTTGAGTTACGCTGGGAACAGGCAAAAAAAAAAAAAATCCTGGCTCCACATACACATCTGGATTTACATTAAAATCACATGAATTGTTCCTTGGCCAATGGCTCACCTTTCCTCAAAATTTCATCAAAATCTTTTCACACTGTTTTGTTGTTGTTGTTGTTGTTTTGTTTTTTTGAGTTATGTTGGGAACAATTAAATAAACAAACAAACAAATGGAGGCAAAACCATAACTCATCCAACACAATTGGTGAATATAGTTAGGAAATTTACCAAACTTAATATTAACTCAACATGCATTTTTTTTAGCTTTTATGATGAATTTTAAAGACCAGAATTTCATTTTTATATGGAAGATGAATGGGGCACCTCCAAAATTAAAAAAAAAAAAAAAAACTCAAGCAAAAAGATATTTTACTTGGAAAAAATGGGGGAAATAGAAAAGAAAGAAATTTGAAAACTTGTAGTGAGATCAAATTCAAATGAAAACGTAAGGAGTAAAAAGTCTGTTTATTTTTTCCTCTTGGATATTTACTTGAATCAGTATTGAAGTGGATTAATGCTTGAGTAACGTACAAAAATTCCAAATAGTACTTTCATACAATAAAGAAAAATTATTCAATTATTTTCTAAGCCTGAAAAATTCAAGTCTCTTGTCAGAAATTATATATGTTTTCACATCAGATTTGTCCAGTTGAACCAAACTATTTAAAACCAATCAGAATTGCATTTCTGCATCATTTAATCCTGGTTTAATTTTTACAATATTCCGATAAAAAATAATAATTAATTTCAAGAGTAACTCTGATGCTGGGTTTGTTTGCTGTTTTTTGTTGTTTTTTCTGGTTTAGACTGGTAGACTATATATATATATTTTTTTAATCTCAATATTTTCAAGCCAAATACAAACTAACCTCTAATCTGAATTAACAAAGCTTTGATTAGACCCAAATTTATTATCCAGTTAAACTCAATCTCCATCAAGTTTGTAACTGTTTAATTTAATGCTTGTTGCTGCACACATCTGAAAGCCTCCTTAACTTTGTATGACGTGACAAAATAGATCAGGAATGTCTCCATTATTACAGGAAAAGCTTTGGGTTTGTTTGTATGTACTTTTCTGAAAGATACATTAGTAAGGGATTTGATTCTTCAATCTTAAAAATGAAATCCATTCCTCTAAATTTTTTTTCATGTGAATGTAATTGTTATTGCATGTGTTTTAAAAAAAATTCTAATAGCTTCAAGCAATATTGCATGCACAGGCAAGTGTGCTGTTGCACTGAATATCAGCAGCGATACGACATCAGTATAATAGCACTGTTATGAGTGTGATATTGCTTTTATACAACAGGTCTATAAACAAGAAATTAATATCAAGCAACTGACATTTCAGATACAATATGGCCAAATGTTTAGTACATTTTTGCTTCATCGAAGAAACTACTGTACATGGACAAAGAAGCCACAGCTGGACAGTGTGTTGTGTGTTACCATGACAACACATAGACTGACTGACAGCCTGTAAAAACCATAGTAACATACAGTTTCAGTGTAATAAACTTTTGCTAGAAATTGAATTTTATGTAGCAAAAACAAACAAGCAGAGTGATACAAACAGTGAAATATCCCACTGCTGTTACTGTAAACATCAGCACTCTTGGAACACCATTTGTCCAATCAAATTAATGGACCAGAACTAACTGTCTTAGAAAAATAAATAACAGACAAAATGTTTTGTCTTCAGAGCTTGCTGTTAAAAATGCAGTGTGATACTTCAATATCTCATCTCATCTCATCTCATTATCTCTAGCCGCTTTATCCTTCTACAGGGTCGCAGGCAAGCTGGAGCCTATCCCAGCTGACTACGGGCGAAAGGCGGGGTACACCCTGGACAAGTCGCCAGGTCATCACAGGGCTGACACATAGACACAGACAACCATTCACACTCACATTCACACCTACGGTCAATTTAGAGTCACCAGTTAACCTAACCTGCATGTCTTTGGACTGTGGGGGAAACCGGAGCACCCGGAGGAAACCCACACGGACACGGGGAGAACATGCAAACTCCGCACAGAAAGGCCCTCGCCGGCCCCGGGGCTCGAACCCAGGACCTTCTTGCTGTGAGGCGACAGCGCTAACCACTACACCACCGTGCTGCCATACTTCAATATATTGTAACATATTTGTATGCATAATTCATATTATATTTTACAATCAGTGCAAGAATCAGTTATAAGTGCATTTCTGCAACTCGATTTTATTTTATTTATGGTTTAAAATTCGAGATATCATGTCCTGACCCATGTGTTAGAGCATAACTATTATTACGTTTATTATTACAAATCAAATATAGTACTGTAGAGCAATGCCAAAGCTATTGCCAACTAATTGCATTGTATTTTTTTTTATTTTGTACTTATTTTTTAATTAATTTGTAATCAAAAATGGAATCATTGTCGAAGTAAGAATATTTATAGGGTTTGTTTGTTTGAGTCTTTTTTAATGACCATTTCATTGGATTTGCTTTCAAATTGCAAAGCTGTCAATCTTCACATTTTCGACAAAATTCACAATTTAGCAAATAGTACATAAAAGACATCTGAAATCCAGCCTCAAGAGAATCACAGCATGTCATCAAAACACTGTCTCCCCGCATTACCACTGAAATCTAATGGCAGTTATTTTATGATGATAATGTATTTACTCCATTATCATGAACATTTCATCAATCAGTATTCATCAGTGGTGTTTATCACTGAGTGACTGAGAATCAGGGAAAGAAGAAACTTTCAAATTCAAGCTGTTGATATTATGATAAATAATGATAGTTCAGAATTTTGGACATAAATTGTAATAATTGTTTATCGTAATAAAACAGAATGGTTTACTTGCCTTGTGTTGCTGTAAGATGGACATATATGAGCAGGAACCACATGGTCACTGGTGACAAGTGAGGGAGAGAAAGAGAGAAAGGAAGAATTCTCCAGCTTTTAAACTCGGTGTGATGTCACACAGCCATTACAACCTGCTGATGACAGAGCTTTGGCTTAAAGTTAGATGTCAGTTATGAAATACAGATATTCACTATAAGTTGAATGTATATAAGAAAGAAGCGACCCAGAATGAGTATATTTTAAAATAATAAAAATAAATAAATTTTTAACAACCACACAATGGCTCTAAATTAATTAATTAATTAATTAATTAATTAATTAATTAATTAATTAATTAAAAGCTTTTCCCTAAAATACTCCATTGTACTATTTTAGAAAATCCTTCATGGGCATTTTGTTGATTAGAATTATTGAATTATTCAGATTGTTTTACGCATATGTTCTTGTGTCTTTAATGCTATTTTGTCTAACCATTTGGACTAATATTAATTAACATGCATTCCTTGATTAAAAATCTAGGACCTCTGGAGAAAACCTTGGAAGTTTTATGTTGGGTTTAAAACTGTGAAATGAACCATTTTTCATGAAATGATGTCACCGAAAACCCCATGAACACCCAAATGATTCCAAACAAGTCAAACATCCACATTTGTGCATTATTAGTGCCTATTCATTTGTCCATAATTTCTGCATACAACATAAGCATATACAACCCCGATTCCAAAAAAGTTGGGACAAATTACAAATTGTAAATAAAAACGGAATGCAATGATGTGGAAGTTTCAAAATTCCATATTTTATTCAGAATAGAACATAGATGACATATCAAATGTTTAAACTGAGAAAATGTATCATTTAAAGAGAAAAATTAGGTGATTTTAAATTTCATGACAACACCACATCTCAAAAAAGTTGGGACAAGGCCATGTTTACCACTGTGAGACATCCCCTTTTCTCTTTACAACAGTCTGTAAACGTCTGGGGACTGAGGAGACAAGTTGCTCAAGTTTAGGGATAGGAATGTTAACCCATTCTTGTCTAATGTAGGATTCTAGTTGCTCAACTGTCTTAGGTCTTTTTGGTCGTATCTTCCGTTTTATGATGCGCCAAATGTTTTCTGTGGGTGAAAGATCTGGACTGCAGGCTGGCCAGTTCAGTACCCGGACCCTTCTTCTACGCAGCCATGATGCTGTAATTGATGCAGTATGTGGTTTGGCATTGTCATGTTGGAAAATGCAAGGTCTTCCCTGAAAGAGACGTCGTCTGGATGGGAGCATATGTTGCTCTAGAACCTGGATATACCTTTCAGCACTGATGGTGTCTTTCCAGATCTGTAAGCTGCCCATGCCACATGCACTAATGCAACCCCATACCATCAGAGATGCAGGCTTCTGAACTGAGCGCTGATAACAACTTGGGTCGTCCTTCTCCTCTTTAGTCCGAATGACACTGCGTTCCTGATTTCCATAAAGAACTTCAAATTTTGATTTGTCTGACCACAGAACAGTTTTCCACTTTGCCACAGTCCATTTTAAATGAGCCTTGGCCCAGGGCCTTGGTCTGCGCTTCAGGATCATGTTTAGATACGGCTTCTTCTTTGAACTACAGAGTTTTAGCTGGCAACGGTGGATGGCACGGTGAATTGTGTTCACAGATAATGTTCTCTGGAAATATTCCTGAGCCCATTTTGTGATTTCCAATGCAGAAGCATGCCTGTATGTGATGCAGTGCCATCTAAGGGCCTGAAGATCACGGGCACCCAGTATGGTTTTCCGGCCTTAACCCTTATGCACAGAGATTCTTCCAGATTCTTTGAGTATTTTGATGATATTATGCACTGTAGATGATGATATGTTCAAACTCTTTGCAATTTTACACTGTCGAACTCCTTTCTGATATTGCTCCACTATTTGTCGGCGTAGAATTAGGGGGATTGGTGATCCTCTTCCCATCTTTACTTCTGAGAGCCGCTGCCACTCCAAGATGCTCTTTTTATACCCAGTCATGTTAATGACCTATTGCCAATTGACCTAATGAGTTGCAATTTGGTCCTCCAGCTGTTCCTTTTTTGTACCTTTAACTTTTCCAGCCTCTTATTGCCCCTGTCGCAACTTTTTTTGAGATGTGTTGCTGTCATGAAATTTCAAATGAGCCAATATTTGGCATGAAATTTCAAAATGTCTCACTTTCGACATTTGATATGTTGTCTATGTTCTATTGTGAATACAATATCAGTTTTTGAGATTTGTAAATTATTGCATTCCGTTTTTATTTACAATTTGTACTTTGTCCCAACTTTTTTGGAATCGGGGTTGTATTTAACACTAACCCTAACCTTAAACTTGACATTTACTTTCTCCAAAATTGTTTGAGCACAAATTTTAATTTTACATGCACAAACGAATGAGGGCGGCACGGTGGTGTAGTGGTTAGCGCTGTCGCCTCACAGCAAGAAGGTCCTGGGTTCGAGCCCCGGGGCCGGCGAGGGCCTTTCTGTGCGGAGTTTGCATGTTGTCCGCGTGGGTTTCCTCCGGGTGCTCCGGTTTCCCCCACAGTCCAAAGACATGCAGGTTAGGTTAACCGGTGACTCTAGATTGACCGTAGGTGTGAATGTGAGTGTGAATGGTTGTCTGTGTCTATGTGTTGGCCCTGTGATGACCTGGCGACTTGTCCAGGGTGTACCCCGCCTTTCGCCCGTAGTCAGCTGGGATAGGCTCCAGCTTGCCTGCGACCCTGTAGAAGGATAAAGCGGCTAGAGATAATGAGATGAGATGAGACAAACGAATGAGACGACTCTGGATTCATTTGGACGTTAATGAGGCACTGAGTGATATCATCCATGAAGTAAATAATCTCATCATCTCTAGCCCCTTTATCCTGTTCTACAGGGTCGAAGGCAAGCTGGAGCCTATCCCAGCTGACTACGGGTGAAAGGCGGGGTACACCCTGGACAAGTCGCCAGGTCATCACAGGGCTGACACATAGACACAGACAACCATTCACACTCACATTCACACGTTACTGTGAGGCGACAGCACTAACCACTACACCCATTTATCTTTTTTTATAAGATTTATTTATAAGATTATCAAAAATCTTGTAAATTTTTGCCAGCATTTCTCAGTATAAAGCATTAATTTTACAGCATGGATAGCGATAACGACAGTCTTCACAGCGAAAGCGAGTTTTACTACCCTGAGGAAGAAGAAATAAAATAAAATATTTCAGGAGAAAGCTAAAAACCTCTAACTTGCTAACACCGAGCAAAAACATGGCTGAATCCTCATCTCTCATCTCATTATCTCTAGCCGCTTTATCCTGTTCTACAGGGTCGCAGGCAAACCGGAGCCCATCCCAGCTGACTACGGGCGAAAGGCGGGGTACACCCTGGACAAGTCGCCAGGTCATCACAGGGCTGACACATAGACACAGACAACCATTCACACTCACACCTACGGTCAATTTAGAGTCACCAGTTAACCTAACCTGCATGTCTTTGGACTGTGGGGGAAACCGGAGCACCCGGAGGAAACCCACGCGGACACGGGGAGAACATGCAAACTCCGCACAGAAAGGCCCTCGTCGGCCACGGGGCTCGAACCCAGACCTTGTTGCTGTGAGGCGACAGCGCTAACCACTACACCTACGTGCCACCCGTGAAGTAAATAATGTTTAATAATTTTTAAAATAATGAAGCGTACATGTTTATTTTGCAGGCACAAATGAATCAGAATACTTTTATTCATGTTCTTATCATATGGGCTGCCAACTTCATCAAGCTTTGAGAACCCTATAGAGAGGAAAGTACATGGTTGTGTGAAGATATGTATTTTATCTTCAAGTGGGAATGTATATATTCACAAGTGAGCTTAGCAAATGACTGATATATTCTTCAACACAAGAACATAAATTTCATATATTTGCACTACCGTGTAATGTTCGTTATATTATATGGACATATACATAAAAAATATGCAAGTTAATCAAAAGAATTTTAATTTTGAACCGAAGCAGGAAAATACTGGGAGTGACATCATCAGAGTAAAATATCATAAAATATGTCACTCAGATCCGTGATGTATTTTGTATGAAAAATTCGAGTTGTTCAACACAAGAAGATAAACTTCATGTCTTCAAGCCAACTTGTGATTTTCTTTTTATTATATAGACACATTCACAAACAAAAAGTACCCAAATTTATCAAAATAATTCATCAATTTCCTCACAAGTGACATATAGAGATTTATGTCAAAGTTTTGGTTCTCCATGTCCCAGATGTATCTCATATGAAAAATACGAGTGCTGTATTTCCCAATAAAACACTCATGTCTATATATTATTTACCAGCTGGGAGGTCCATATCATGAAATACCGTGACCGAGGTCACGGTATTTCACCATACGGACCGACCTTAAGCTGGTAAATAATATATTTATTTTTTTCTTTACCAAATTCTAACAGAAAACGAGTGCACCCGAAAGGGAAAACTGAGCCGAGCCGCCATTTTGAATCCTCATTCACGGCTGTAATGCAAATGGTTTCCTCCTCAGTATACAAGTGCACTTCCATGGCAGGAAAAAAAATTACATTTTGCCACCTATGTAGTCCCCTATTTATACAAAATTGAGTCATTCAGGATTCAGCCAGGCGGCACGGTGGTGTCGTGGTTAACGCTGTCGCCTCACAGCAAGAAGGTCCGGGTTCGAGCCCCGTGGCCAGCGAGGGCCTTTCTGTGTGGAGTTTGCATGTTCTCCCTGTGTCCGCATGGGTTTCCTCCGGGTGCTCCGGTTTCCCCCACAGTCCAAAGACATGCAGGTTAGGTTAACTGGTGACTCTAAATTGACCGTAGGTGTGAGTGTGAATGGTTGTCTGTGTCTATGTGTCAGCCCTGTGATGACCTGGCGACTTGTCCAGGGTGTGCCCCGCCTTTCGCCCATAGTCAGCTGGGATGGGCTCCGGTTTGCCTGCGACCCTGTAGAACAGGATAAAGCGGCTAGAGATAATGAGATGAGAGATGAGGATTCAGCCATGTTTTTGCTCGGCGTAAGCAACAGTTACAGGTTTTTAGCTTTCTCCTGAAATGTTTTATTTTATTTCTTCTTCCTCAGGGTAGTAAAACTCGCTTTCGCTGTGAAGACTGTCGTTATCGCTATCCATGCTGTAAAATTAATGCTATTATACTGAGAAATGCTGGCAAAAATTTATAAGATTTTTGATAATCTTATAAATAAATCTTATAAAAAAAGATAAATGGGTCTAGTGGTTAGCGCTGTCGCCTCACAGTAACGTGTGAATGTGAGTGTGAATGGTTGTCGGTGTCTATGTGTCAGCCCTGTGATGACCTGGCGACTTGTCCAGGGTGTGCCCCGCCTTTCGCCCGTAGTCAGCTGGGATAGGCTCCAGCTTGCCTGCGACCCTGTAGAACAGGATAAAGCGGCTACAGATAATGAGATGAGATGAAAAAGATAAATGTTGACAAAAAATGCTACTATGTTTGTTGTTGTTGTGGACGAGCGAGTTGCCAGAGGTCCGTAACTGGGGTCTGTATCGTAGGATGTGGACCCGCTCGCCAGCCAATCAGAGCGCAGGATTTGATGGAAACCGGACCGTGAAAAAAATAAATATATATTATTTACCAGCTGGGAGGTCCGTATCATGAAATACCGTGACCGAGGTCTTGAAAGTACTGACCGAGGCCCTCAGGGCTGAGGTCATTATTCAAGGCTGAGGTTACAGTATTTCACCATACAGACCGACCTTAAGCTGGTACATAATATATTTATTTTTTTCTTTACCAAATTCTAACAGAAAACGAGAGCGCCCGAAAAGGAAAACCGAGCCGAGGTGAGCCGCCATTTTGAATCCTCATTCACAGCTGTAATACAAATTGCTTCCTCCTCGGTATACAAGTGCACTTCCATGGCAGGAAAACAACTACATTTTGCTGCCTATGTAGTCCCCTATTTATATAAAATTGAGTCATTCAGGATTCAGCCATGTTTTTGCTTGGCGCTAGCAACAGTTAGAGGTTTTCAGCTTTCTCCTGAAATGTTTTATTTTATTTCTTCTTCATCAGGGTTGTAAAACTCGCTTTCGCTGTGAAGACTGTTGTTATCGCTATCCATGCTGTAAAACTAACGCTATTCTCCTGAGAAATGCTGGCAAAAATGTATAAGATTTTTGATAATCTTATAAATAAGTCTTATTAAAAAAGATAAATGTTGATAAAAAATGCTAATATGTTTGTTCTTGTGAACGAGCGAGTCGCCAGAGGTCCATAAACGGGGGCCGTAACTGGGGTCCGTATCGTAGGATACGGACCCGCTTGCCAGCCAATCAGAGTGCAGGATTTGATGGACACCGCACCACGAAAAAATAAAACACATTATTTTACCATTAGAAAGGGTTCCAAGTAGAACCATTTTTGTAAGCGAAACCTTTAACTAATAAGCAGTAGTGATAATTTTATATATAAAATAAATAAAATGTATGTGATGCAGCCACGGTGGTGTAGTGGTTAGCACTGTATAAAGCTATTTTGTAAGGTGCTTCAAGAGTTCGGGTTCTTAAACAGCTTCTCCATCATGAGGAATGTATATGAGAGTATCAGTCCTTAGTTCTACGTACAATTAGAAATGAAAGGTTTAAATTACTTTTTCTGAAGGAACCAGAACCTTATTAATTTTCTTTAGTTTTATATGAAAGACTTCATCTTCCTTCTGTTTTTTCAAAAATCAAGCAGTGGAGTTACCACTACGTGGTTTGAAGATCATATCAAGAGTGTGTGTGATGAGAAGTGTCAGTTCAGGGGAAACATTTTAGGTGTGCACTGTGGCTTTGTGTTTCTGCAGCCTGCTGAGAGATGATGATGATAATGATGATGGTGATGGCAGAGAGAGAGAGAGAGAGAGAGAGAGAGAGAGAGAGCTTGTGCTTTCGAAATGTAAAATATAAACATAAGCAAAAAAGTTGGAAAGTAATATCACTCAGTGGTTAACAGTTGGAGGTAGAACTGTCTCTAAATAAAGAAATTCATGAAAGAGTGAAATATCGAAGGATTGTTGGCGGCACGGTGGTGTAGTGGTTAGCACTGTCGCCTCACAGCAAGAAGGTTCTGGGTTCAAGCCCAGTGGCCAGTGAGGGGCCTTTCTGTGTGGGGTTTGCTTGTTCTCCCCATGTCTGTGTGGGTTTCCTCTGAGTGCTCTGGTTTCCCCCACAGTTCAAAGATATGCAGTTAGGTTAACATGGGGTGGTCTTGGGCTGAAGTGCCCTTGAGCAGGGTACCTAGCTCCTAACTGCTCCCTGGGCACTGTACTATGGCTGCCCACTGCTGTGTGTGTGTGTGTGTTCACTGCTTCAGATGGGTTAAATGCAGAGGTTGAATTTCACTGTGCTTGAGTGTGCATGTGACAAAGGCTTGTTCTTCTTCTTTACTACTTCATAGGGTTCTTATCAGCTCATTTAAAACAAAATCCTACAAGGTATTTTTTGATGAGTAACAATACCACTAGTTTATCTCACTCACTTCCATTAACCTCTTTTTCCTGGTCAGGGTCATGCTCGATCTGAAACCTGTCTCAGGAACTCTGCATACACCCTGGATGGGCTGCCAGTCCATTGCTCGGCACCATACACACACACACACACACACACACACACACACACACACACTCTCTCTCTAATGCTTCAGGGAAATTTAGCATAGACAATAGTCCAACTGGCATGTTTTTTTGAGGTGGGAGGAAACTGGAGAACCTGGAGGAAACCAGCTCAGACATGGGGAGAACGTGCACAGAAACTCTGCACAGACAGTAATGCAAGCTTAAGATGGAACCAGGGACCCTGGAGCTGTGAGGCAAAGTTACCTGGTTAATGGATACACCATGCACCCCTGTACTAGGTTCCATCCATCCATTATCCGTAACTGCTTATCCTGTGCAGGGTCACAGGCAAGCTGGAGCCTATCCTAGCTGACTGTGGGTGAGAGGCGGGGTACACCCTGGACAAGTCGCCAGGTCATCACAGGGCTGACACATACAGACAAACAACCCTTCACACTCACATTCACACCTGTGGTCAATTTAGAGCCACCAATTAGCCTAACCCGCACGTCTTTGGACTGTGTGGGAAACCGGAGCACCTGGAGGAAACCCTGCCTGGTGGTACTGGACATATTGAAAAATGTGTAGTCTTTTCTAGATTGCTTTTCTGTATTTGTACTCAGTATTTTCCTCTCAACCTTTGATTTCCTGTTCACCTGGGCTTGTGGAATTATTTTCTCTCTCCCGATTGCTTCCACAACACTATGCATCAGTGCTGACCCACAATTTTTACTGGTGTGATATATTGTGTCTTTGCTCTGTGGGTTTAATGTGAGTCTCATCACCACCACTCTGATTACACCATGGATCTGCAGATCCACATTGCTGCATCAGCTTTGGTGACCTGTCATTTCCTTAAGGTCTTCAGTAACCTGACATGCACTGCATGCTTAGAAGAACATGAGGTTAACAAATTGAGGTTCATTAACCACAGGCATTAACTGCAAGCATCACCATGACATCATCAGAGTACTCTGACAAACAACCTTGTACATTTTGCAACAAAAGCAAACCAATGGTAGGTACATTGTGTGCCTTTACAACCACCACAGAAAAACAAGATGTCATATGCTTGCTCTCTCTAAGACACTTTAGCTACATTCCAGGTAGATAAACAAACAGATAAATAAGTAAATGTCCAATAAGATGTGTATTCTGTATCCAGGACACTATTAAAAGCAACCTAATCTTTAAAAATCTGTGAAGAAAATCAAAATGGCCAAATGTTTCATTCAGAACAGTTTGGACTTTGTCTTGATCAGTTTCTTCCAGAACAAAAAGAGAGCCTCTTGATTTTCTTATTTTGTCCACTTTGGAGATTGGGACACACTAGTTTAGGAGATTGGGACACATAAAAGGCTATAATTGTTGCCCACTACTTTAAAAAAAAAAAGCTCTGCAGATGCTTCCCTGATAGCTGACCCCTGAAAAGCCTGGAAGCTTGAAAGAAGTCTTTTAGGAAATCAAATCTATGACTATGAGTCATATCTAGACTTGTATATGTAACATTTTAAGTTGCAATTTCAAGAAGAACATACTGCTACTAGATCAGACCGCAGTAATAATCCAAGGTGCCAGAACTTGAGCTATGATCTTGGACACGTTTTAGCATTCATTTGAGAGAACTTATCAAAGTGTTTAGACTATAAAGAGGTAAATGTGCTGCTCCAGAAAAAAGTTGGACCAGTCCTACCCACTTCCACACAATGCTGGACCTATCCAGTCCACTTCCATAGAAAGTTTAACCATTCTTCCCAGCTCCCTCAGAAAGTTTGTCCTGTCTTGCCTGCTCCTGCAGAAAACTTGCCCAGTCTTGCCCACTCATACAGAAAGTTTGACCAATCCTACCTCATACTGCAGAACATTTAACCAGTCCTGCCTACTCTCACAGAAAGCTTGAAATCTTGACCAATCCCTCCCACTAATGCCACTAATCCCTCCCATTTGACTATTCCCACCTATTCCCACACTATTTTGGACCAATTCCCGCTATGCCAAAATATTTGACCAAGCTGGCCCTTGCCCACAAAATAAGCTTTATTCAGCCCTGTCTTTCCCACAAAAAGTTAGTCTAATCCCACTCTCTCACACAAGGTTTGACCAAGCCTGACCAATTCCACCTGCTACCACAGAAATCTGACCAATTTTGCCAACTTACACAGAAACTTTTATCAGACTTGCCTGCTAATGGAATGTTTGTCCAATCTTGCCCATTTTCACAGAAAGTTTGACCAATAATGCCTATTCCCACAGAATATTTGACCAGTCTCCCCAATCCTGAAGAAAGTTTTATCAATCCAACCTACACCAATGCTTGACCAATCCTCCCCAATCCTGAAGAAAGTTTGACTGATGCTGCCTACTCCCATGCTTGACAAATCCTCAGTGATCCTGAAGAAAGTTTATCCAATCCTGCTCAAACCTTGAATAAGGTTTGAATAATCCTTCCTAATACTGAAAAAAGTTTGACCAATCCTGCCCACTCCCATGTTTGACCAATTCTGCCTGAAGATTGGTCTGAGGATGAGAAGACTGCCTGATGATATTTTGATCAATCTGACCCATTCCTGTAGAAAGTTTGTCCAATCCTTCCCGCTCCCACAGACAGTTTGACAAATCATCCCCACTCCCATGTAAAGTTCCAGCAGTCCTCCCCAGTCCCACAGAAAGTTTGACCAATAAGGCCTACTCCCACAGAATTCTTGACCAGTCCTCCCCAATCCTGAAGAAAGTCTGACCAATCCTACCTACACCAATGCTTGACCAAGCCTCTCCAATCCTGAAGAAAGTCTGACCAATCCTACCTATACCAATGCTTGACCAAGCCTCTCCAATCCTGAAGAATGTTTGACCAATCCTGGCTACTCCCATGCTTGACCAATCTTCACCAATCCTGAAGAAAGTTTGACCAATCCTACCTACAACAATGCTTGACCAATCCTCCCCAATCCTGAAGAAAGTTTGACCAATCCTGCCTACTCCCATGTTTGACCAATCTTGCCCAATTCTAAAGAAGGTTTGACCAATCCTGCCTACTCCCATGCTTGACCAATCCTCACCAAGCCCGAAGAATGTTTTACCAATCCTGCCTACTCCCATGTTTGACCAAGTTTGCCGAATCCTGAAGAAATTTTGACCAATCTGACCTATTCCTGCAGAAAGTTCATCTGATCCTCCCCACTCCCACAGAAAGTTTAATTTCCTGCCAATTCCTTCAGAAATTCTGACCAATCCTGCCTATTTCCACAAAACGTTTAACCAATCCTTCCCACTCCTGCAGAAAGTTTGACCAATCCTGCCCACAGGAAGTTTGATTAACCTTGCTCACTCCCACAGGAAGTTTGACTAATCCCTTTCACTTCCACAGTTATTATTTTTATTTGTATTCACCATCAATATTATCTAATTATCTTAGACCAAAATTAGTTTTGTTTTTCATTATATAAACAAATTAGCAAATTAAACCACAACAATGCTAACCAAGATTTCTTTCTTTGACCCACAAGCTTCATATCTGACCACTCCTGCCTTCATGAAAGTAAAATCAACCTATACTTGCAAATTTCATGTTGAATCGTGTAGGATCCCAGTCCAGATGCACACCTCTGCTTTGCATACCCTTACACAATCGTTCCCTTAACACACATTTACATATGTTCAAAGATGCGAATGAATCCATAGACTGAGTTTGCTGAATTCTGTTCACTTTATTGGTGGAATAGACTGTACACCTCTGTGCTTTTCAGATCCAATACTCTCCTTTATCCTCCGACTGCAATCAAGTCCAAACAGTCTGTTCACGCTGAAGTAGAGGCAGCTGTCCCAGCATGTCCAAGCTCATTATCTTATGGCTCCAAATAAAACCAGCGGCAAACAATCAATCAAACAAACAAACAAAAGTAAAAAATAATTCTGGAACAACGCCTGTAAACAGAGTCAGAGTACATTTGTCATCACAGTCAAGTGCAAGTAGTTTTATGGAATATTAAACACTTTTTACTAAAATAATTACATTTTATTGCCAGTTTCATTGCTGCATGTGAATCATCAGAAAATCATAATATACGCAGTTAAATGAGAACATATTAAAGTGCACATATTAAAGACTGGCAGCACTGATAGATCACAGTAGAAAAAAATAATAAATGCACATAATCACAAAGCCAAGTGAAATGGTTTTAAATTAATCCCATAAATGCATTACATTATGGATTCAGATAAAGTAAATGACAGTAGCAAATCCCTTTATCCACCTCCATTCAGAATGACATACAGTAAAATGCCATCAACTTACCAAAAGAGTAATGAATATAAAAAATAAAGGAAAAGGGAAATTATACCTATAACGGTATCCATGCATATTTGTGATGAATGTACACAAAACCTTTCTATCATCACTCCCATCATCCCCGCATATACCCACGTACGTCCAGACAGAGATTTTTGCAAAGAACATGCCTGAATGGTTTTTTTTTATTTTCTTTCTCTTTTTTTACGTTACTGTGCAATTTTTGATCTGTAATATTCTATAAATGTTTTTTTTTTTCTAATGACATCAGGTAATAAAATAGGACAAAACAAAACAGAGGTGGGGGAATTATCATGCAAAAAAAAAAAACGGTGGGAATAGCATTTAAGTTGCTCCATTCTCTGAAATCTACTGCACAATAACATGCATGTCTGAGTAGGGTGGCACTGATGACATTTTGGTTTTGGTAAGGTTGGAAGATGCATGTGAATTATGATAGAAATTATGATAAATATACATATACTGTCCCACTGACGCTCAACCATAATATCTTTCGGGTTTTTTTTTTTGTTTTTATGTGAACCCATCTATTGCAGGATACAGTATTTGTATGTCTTCTCGCTAAAGATATATCTATATAGGAATATAGTTCTGTCTTCATACACTTAATACTGGCCCTGCGATTGCACACACTAAATAATCCATGATATCCAGTACTGTTTTCATCCAAGAAGAAAATGGTGGAACAGTTTTTTTCATTTTCCTCGTCTTTTTTCTCCATGATAGGCAGAATGAGCAATGCAGATCTATGAAAGCTCATGAATGCCCAACAAACAGTCCTCCAAAACAAAAAAAAAAGGCTGTAATTCAACTTGCTTCGGTTCACGTCTCAGTTCCTGTTGCTTAATTCTCACAGAACCTCAAGGGTGCTTTCAGTTTGGGATGAAGCCATATCTGGGTGCCTTTGTCAAACATATTGTATCTTGGGATGGTATTTTGGTGGTAAGTCTGACAGGAAAAGCTTCCTCCTTCCCGTTTGTGCATTGGAGGAAAGCTCTGTGCTTGGAGGTGGTTTTGTTATAAGGACGAGATCTTGACAGCCTCCTGACTGTAGGAGCAGCGGGAGTTGCGCAGGATGCCTGGGATAGCAGGCGACGATGGCAGGCTTTCATCAGGCGTGTTGGCTGGAGGAGTGGGGATGCTAATGATGGCTGCTGTGAAGTCTCGCTGCTCACAGTTTAACTTCAGGTCTTCTGTCCTGGCATTGAGGCTCGAGCGACTGTTTGAGAAAGAAAACAGAGAAAGCATCCTTCTTCAGAAACTTACGTTAACATTATTTCTCGTTTTCCATTTGAAAAAGAGTAAAATTGTTTAGTGGTTTTGTGTCTTCATTTTTACAAGACACTACAAAGTTTGATAAGTTTGGACTTGTGGAAGGCTTACAGTATATTATAGAAGTCATGAACCACAATGGGGTGTGCTGTTACAAGAAAATAATCAATGATGAGCTGACAAATTTGATAATTTTCCTTTAACAACATGTCCTGGAAGGATAAGCGGTTACAGGTAATGGATGGATGGATGGATAGATGGAACATGTCCTGGAGTGTTTTACGTCTCTTATACAACAGTCATTTGTCAACATTAGCAAGTTTTTATTAATTAAAGAAAGACATGTATATATGACAGGTACGTTCCACCCTCTCATTTTTCTTTCTTTATCAAATAACTGTTATTTGTTGTGACCCTTTATTTATTAGTCATTTGTAAACTTGAACATAGTAGCAATTTATGTTCAAGCAAGGCTATGAGTTTGACTGGTACAACTGACTGCTTATGTTAATCATCCTCATCTCATCTCATTATCTCTAGCCGCTTTATCCTGTTCTACAGGGTCGCAGGCAAGCTGGAGCCTATCCCAGCTGACTACGGGCGAAAGGCGGGGTACACCCTGGACAAGTCGCCAGGTCATCACAGGGCTGACACATAGACACAGACAACCATTCACACTCACATTCACACCTACAGTCAATTTAGAGTCACCAGTTAACCTAACCTGCATGTCTTTGGACTGTGGGGGAAACCGGAGCACCCGGAGGAAACCCACGCGGACACGGGGAGAACATGCAAACTCCACACAGAAAGGCCCTCGCCGGACCCGGGGTTCGAACCCAGGACCTTCTTGCTGTGAGGCGACAGCGCTAACCACTACACCACCGTGCCGCCCCTGTTAATCATCCTAACTTAAATAATTTAGTAATGATATTTGAGTTTTATTTATATCTAATACTAGAATGACAACGCAGGTGTAAAAGCAGAAATTAGCAAACTAGCAAAAACCTTGGCAGTCTTCTACTACTACCACCACTAAGGGGAGACATTACATTGTGCTGTGATATTGTGCATTCGGTCTGTGAAGACTGTCACATGGTTAGTTTCATATAGGTGGCATTTCAGAGATTATAAACCCTATTTGAAACTTTTTTTTAAAGTAGCAGCTAGACAAGGGTATATTGAAGATAAAGAAGATCATACTGCTTACAGGCAGAGAAAATGCAAGAAGGCGGCGGCGGTATACACATGCATGTTTGTCTGAATAGGAAAACTGAAAATAAACCCATAGATTATATAATACATGGTAAAAACCATGTCGTAAATGAGGATGTTAATCATAAAACAGTAACAAGGAGAAATTCAGATTGTCCAAGGTAGACGCTCTCTTAGGAAGCAGCCTATTAACTGATTCTCAGAGTCCACATGGATTGAATTTCAAATTGTGATATGATGAGAAACAAGCTGATAATCTGTACATGATCTAGACTCCAGGATACCTGACACTGGACCATCTAAATAAAGTGAAAGCAAAAGAGAGGAGTTCATGGTCTGGAGGCTATCATTTAAACTTCAACAACTATAAATTCTTGATACATTATTTCACTGAGCAGCATAATGGTGTAGTGCAGTGGTTCTCAAACTTTTTTCACCAAGTACCACCATAATGACCAACATTAAAATACAGTAGCGTAGTAGGCCTAAGTATTCATTAAAAACAAGGCGGAGGTTTTATTTAACAAGTATATTTAATATTGTTGGCCACTGTAACATTACACACAGTACTTTGAACAGTAACACTGTGCTTAAATATAGGAAAATAAAACACTGTACTTAAATAATGAATCAAATAAATTGGCCAAATCTGCAACATCTGTATTCTCATCAAGCTGTATGGTAAAATATCTACTGTTCTTAATGCGCTCAATCAGTGTCTTTTTAACACCGTCAGCCATGTCATTTATTCTCCTTGACACGGTGTCATTTGAAAGCGGCACCAAGTTTAAAACTCTGGCAGCTTTCTCTCCACACATGATACGTGTCATCTCTTTGGCTAATGGAAAACACAGCAGTTCCCCGATTGTGTGCGGCTTACCGGCTCTGGCGATCAGGAGGCTGGCACGATATGAAGCTTCCTGTGCTTTGGCTACGGGTGTACCATAGGACAGAATGGTGGACTTGGACTGCTTCAGTTCATCACGTTTTCGTAAAAAAAATCCATTGGTTTGTCCTTTAGTGCTGTGTGTTTGGTTGTAAGATGCCGTTTGAGATGCGACGGTTTCATGGACTCATTGCTCAGAACGCCCCCGCATACAACACACTGCGGCCTGGGCAGCTCCTCTGTCCCGCTCCAAATGAATCCCAGTTTTATGTATTTTTCGTCATACTTCCTCCTTACTGGTTTCTGCCATTTGCTAGCAGTTCTGGGGTTGTTTTTGCCACTGTCGTTAGCATCTGCGCTCGGCTCACACACGTCCTCTTCAGTTCTCCCTCTCTCCTGATCCACGCTCCCATTCGCGGATTTAAGCCACGACAGTAATTTTGTCGTACTCGTCATAATTAGCAAAGCCACCTCTACCTTTTCCCATCACAGCCTAGTCTACCAATGGCGGATAACCGTCTGTCAGCGGAACCGGCGGGAATGCATACGTACGCTACGTATGGCTACCCAGAAGCACTTGCAAACTTTTTAAAATTATTAACTTAATTTGTATCTCCTTTCATTTTCTTGTCATCGGTTGATAAGATATTTTCATCCATTCGGATATTACGGATAGTATTTCACGTTTTATTTTATTTTTTTAAATTTTATTTATATTTAATTAAGTGATTCTTTGCCGTACCACTAGAATGGAGCCCGCGTACGTACCACAGTTTGAGAATCACTGGTGTAGTGGTTAGCAGTGTCACCTCACAGCAAGATGGTTCTGGGTTTGAGCCCAGTGGCCGACGAGAGCCTTTCTGTGTGGAGTCTGCATGTTCTCCCCGTGTCTGTGTGGGTTTCCTCTGGGTGCTCTGGTTTCCCCCACAGTCCAAAGACATGCAGGTTAGGCTAACTGGTGGCTCTAAATTGACTGTGAGTGTTAGCACTGTATAAAGCTATTTTGTAAGGTGCTTCAAGAGTTCGGGTTCTTAAACAGCTTCTCCATCATGAGGAATGTATATAAGAGTATCTGTCCTTAGTTCTACGGTAAATTGACTGTAGGTGTGAATGTGAGTGTGAATTGTTGTTTGTCTCTATGTGTCAGCCCTGCGATGATTTGGCGACTTGTCCAGGGTGTACCCCGCCTCTTGCCCATAGTCTGCTGGGATAGGCTCCAGCTTGCCTGTGACCCTGCACAGGATAAGCACTTATGGATAATGGATGGATGGATAATGGTGAGCTTTCTGGAAAATTATAAGCGCAAAAAAGCTCTTCTGTATTTAGGAGCTAACAGTGAACGTTATTATTTAGAATCCCATATGTTCAATACTTATGTTTCCTCTTATTTGGGCTAGCAATATCCACCTGTGCCATCAGTGTGGCACACAACCACTAACTGTGTTATGTTATATTACGTTATGATGATGTGAGTACCTTTGAGGCCCAGACGGACTCTTATGCACATGCAGTGTATCGAGCTCCTGGATGCTGCCACGGCTCACTGATACGGTGGAGTTGGCCAGGCGGATGGCTCTCCTCTTGGCTCGGCGAGGACAGCAAGAGGTCGAGACGCCCTGTTGGCTGGAGATCGATGTGCTGCGGCTGGTGCGGAAGCCCACCGACTCCGTCATACACATCTCACTGTAGGTCAGTTCATCGGTAAACTCATGGTTCTGTGGAAGGATGAAAGGTCATGCTAGGTTCAGGGTTAAACACTTATTTTTTTTTATCAAGGAAACCCTATTCTGGTCATGCCAATGTATAAAAGCCCATTTTTGGGACTCCGCGAAAATGTAAATAAAAACAGACTGCAATGATCTGCAAATCCTTTTCAACCTGCAGTATCAAACAAAAGTTTGGACACACTTTCTAAATCAATGGTTCTCTTTATTTTTATTAATTAAAAGTCACTTCATGTCTTAAAATAATGATGGATGTTGTTTCTCTTTCTTTAGTTGAGCAGTTCTTGACATAATATGGATTACTACAGTCATGGTGTTGAACAGGGCTATTTACTGTATTTTTATTATTATTAATTTGTGCTAGCAGCGGTGGCGCAAATGGTTACGCTCACTCAGGATCTTTGCGATTTACTGTTTGATCGCAAATGCTTTAAAAAGGCAAGAAATTCATCCACTCATTAACTTTTGATGAGGCACACCTGTTAATTGAAAAGCATTCCAGGTGATTACCTCATGAAGCTGGTTAAGATAATGCCGATTGTCTGCAAAGCGTCATCAAGGTAAATGCTGGATATGCTGAAGAATATAAAATATGAAACATGTTTGGGTTTTTTAACACTTTTTTGTTCACCACATAATTCTATACTGTATATGTTCCTATATCATTTCATACTTTTGATGTCTTCAGTATTGAGCAGTAATGAATGAATAGGTGTGTCCAATCTTCTGAGTAGTACTGTAGATAATATATTTTCATAGATTATGATTATGCATTATTATTATTATTATTATTATTATTATTATTATTATTATTCAGGGTTGCCAGGTCTTCATGTTTCCTTCCATTATACATGTGACCATCAGTGCCCAAGGCTATTTCGTGACCTTTTGAACCTGAGGAGAGCTCTCACCGTAGTCTTCTCCAGGCAATGTAACAGATGGTGGTGCTGGTGCTCGAAGGACGACCTGTTCTTCAGACACAGAGCACCACTGTCACCATCATGATCCTGAAAACGGCAGCACAGGAGAAAGATATGTTTGAGAATTAGACTCACATGGGTAAAGAAGTCAATATCACTACAAACACAGGCAGATCATTACAAAGGAAGAGAGGAAAGATCAATTTCTGCTCATGGAATTCAAAGACAAGAAAACTTGATTGTAGATCAGCAGGTTCTTTAGGTCATCCAGCTCCGAGCTATTTAAAGATGACTCCATCGATTTCTAGGCTCCAGAGGATCATTTCCATGATTTCTGGTGTTAAAATTAACTGACCTTTCCTGTATGAACTCCACAATGCACACATTTAAAAATACATCCAATGCCACATGCTGTTGGTAAACTTGCTTTTTGGTGCCAAGAGATCTATAGTATGGAGATCTTGAACCACAAGCTGTACAGTGCTATGTTGTTATTTCAAATTTCAATTAGTAACTGGTCATGTGAAGATATCTCATATCTTTAAAATTGATATTAAATCAAAATAAAACATAACTCAAAATAACCAGTTATTAAGTGAGGAATAAAACACTTGGGGGGGTGTTGTTATAGGACAACAATCAAAAACAGGGTGGAGTAATGTAAATTGCTATGGGCTGCAATGATTATAATTTCTAATTTATTAATGACCAATGTTTATGGAAGGTGTCTTCAGTGTCAGCACTCTGTACCAATCAGAGGTAAAGCTATAATTTTATGTTTTCCAATAAAATGCTAATGTAGCAATATAGTATAGCTTTTATTTGCCTTTTGTTTGTCAGGAAATTATTTTTGCTGCTTAAAACAGCCTCAGACCTTCTGCTCCTGACACTTTCAATTATGCTGAGTCAATCCCCTGGGCTTGCAAGAGGTCATCTAATGTACTCTTTGCAAGCTGATAAAGTATTGGAACAGTCCTTAATATGTGAACAGTGATTCCACTAAAGTGGAAACGGCCGAGGTAAGTGGACAAGGGCACATTAGATAAAAGAAAACAGGGCATCAGAAACTCACAGGAAGTGCTCTGTCAGCGGAAAGCGCCAGAGACCGCTAGAGGCTTTGAATTTTTTTTTTGCCCAACAAGATCATCCATAAACAGACCTCCAAACACTTTCTTTGTTTTTGCTAGTTTGAAAGTTGTTCTCAGATGGCGACCGAATATAAAGTGTTTGGAAACTACGGGGCGGTCACAAGAGATGTAGTGACCGAGTTTGATCACGGAGGATGTGAGATGAACGGAAACAATGAGCAATTTGACTTCCCAAATGAGAAAAAGAATCATAATGATTGTCTGCAAAGTCCAGGTAAACACAGAGGGGTGTTTCCGGGATGTGACGGACGGTGAGTCAGACAAGCATGAGTGGAAAATGAAGTATCACAGACCAGCAGACTGTAAAATACCTGAACAATCCTTAGCAATGGGAAATAGTAAGAAAGCATCCTGTGTGCAAATTAGAAACGCAATTATGACAATGATCTGTCCTGTACTAGCTGATTAAAATTGTTAATTTAAACAAAAAACTAGAAAGGCATGCCTCCGCCATGTCACATTGAGTATTACCAACATCAAAATCAAATCACATGAATTTAGGATAATACTAAAGCTGTACACCAAATTTCATCAAAATCCATTCACGACTTTTTGAGTTACGTTGGGAACAGACAAAAAAAAAATCCTGGATCCGCATACATTCATCGGCCACTTTATTCAGTCTACCCATCCACCTTCTGCTTTATGCAGTTATATCCCAGATAGCAAATGATGTTATTTCAATGTTGATATTTGGTCAAGATGGTTGATTTACAGTTATAGTTGAACACTGATGGTGGATCAACCATTAATCAACCACTGATAAAATAAAAAGTTGAAAAAATGTGTTCGAATCAATGTAATGGTTGAAGGAAACATTTGATCAATGTTGAATACATGTTGATTTTGTTGTCATCATACACTGCACCACTGGACGGGAGCCTGGGGTGCACTCTGGGTGAGACCATTTTGTGGGAGGTGGGTTTCCTATATTTCATTGAATTTCATTTATTTAATTTAGAATTTTAATAGAGCACAAGGAACTATGAAGAATAGATTATTATTTATGGTTATGTGCAAATCTTGTGTGTGCAACATGTAAGGAAAAAACAAACAGAAAAACAAACATCTCCATTTTCTACCGTACCGGCCACTATTTGGAATGGTCCAAATAACCGTCTCTCAGAAGAACTTTCAGAAGAGCTCGAGCTCCACGGCTTGCCCAGCAGGCCTTCAGCGAATTGGTGAAAAATTGGCTTCGGTACGCCCCTTGGCGTGTCGGGGGAAAGAAAAGGAACTAGATGTAAGTGAACTTGATATTCCTAAATTGCTGTTTTGTAAAAGTAAGAGGTGATTTGTAGTATTTGCTGTCTGCAAAACGTTCTATCATGAGCACTGACATAAATGTTGCCTCTGCTTCTCCCACAGCCTCCACTTCAGGATTGAAGTCTTTTTTTTTTTTCTGTTGTTACTGACACAATAAAACAACAATAACAAACAATCACTCTTCTGTTATTTCATTCAGTAATTGACAAATACACTGAGTGCAGAATTATTAGGCAAGTTGTATTTTTGAGGATTAGTTTTATTATTGAACAACAACTATGTTCTCAATCAACCAAAAAGACTCATAAATATCAAAGCTGAATATGTATGGAAGTTAGAGTGGGGCGTTTTTAGTTTTGGCCATTTTAGGAGAATATGTATGTGTTCAGGTAACTTTCACTGTGCAGAATTATTAGGCAACTTAATAAAAACCAAATATGTAGCCATTTCACTTATTTATTTTCACCAGGTACACTGATATGACAACTCCAGATTTGCAAATAAACATATCTGACATCCAAACACAAAACAAAAACAAATCAGTGACCAATATAGCCACCCTTCTTCATGAGGACACTCAAAAGCCTTCCATCCATAGATTCTGTCAATTTCTTTATCTGTTCACGACCAACATTGTGTGCAGCAGCAACCACGGCCTCCCAGACGCTGTTCAGAGAGGTGTACTGTTTTCCCTCTTTGTAGACCTCACGTTTTATAATGGACCACAGGTTCTCTATGGGGTTTAGGTCAGGTGAACAAGGGGGCCATGTCATTATTTTTTCACCTTTCAGACCTTTACTGGCTAGCCACGCAGTGGAGTATTTGGACGCATGAGATGGAGCGTTATCCTGCATGAAAATCATGTTCTTCTTGAAAGATGCTGACTTTTTCCTATACCACTGCTTGGAGGTTTCTTCCAGGAACTAGCAGTAGGTCTGGGAGTTGAGTTTGAGTCCATCCTCAACTCGAAAAGGTCCAACAAGCTCGTCTTTGATGATACCAGCCCATAGCAGTACTCCACCTCCACCTTGCTGGCATCTGAGTCGGAGTGGAGCTCTGTGCCCATTACTGATCCAGCCACGGGCCCATCCATCTGGCCCATCAAGAGTCACTCTCATCTCATCAGACCACAGCACCTTAGAAAAATCAGTCTTAAGATATTTCTTGGCCCAGTCTTGACGTTTTATCTTGTGTGCCTTACTCAGTGGTGGTCGTTTTTCAGCCTTCCTTACCTTGGCCATGTCCCTCAGTATTGCACACCTTGTACTCTTTGACACTCCAGGAATGTTGCAACTCTGGAATATGGCAGAACTGGATGCTAATGGCTGCTTGTTAGCTTCACGCTTGATTTTCCGCAGATCATGTGCAGTTATTTTGCGCCTTTTTTTCCCACACGCTTCTTTCGACCCTGTTGACTATTTGCAATGAAACGCTTGATTGTTCGGTGATCACGTTTCAACATCTTCGCAATTTCAAGAGTGCTGCATCCGTCTGCAAGACATCTCACAATTTTATACTTTTCAAAGTCTGTCAGATCTCTCTTCTGACCCATTTTGCCAGAGGAAAAGAGGTTGCCTAATAATTATGCACACCTGATATAGGGTGTTGATGTCATTAGACCACACCCCCTCTCATTACACAGATGCACAGCACCTGATATACTTAATTGGTAGTAGGCTTTCAAGCCTAAACAGCTTGGAGTGGGACAACATGCATTAAAAGGATGTTGTGGTCAAAATACTCACTTGCCTAATAATTCTGCACTCAGTGTATGTATGAATGTATGTGGTTGTATGCAGTGTTTGATCTGTCTATGTAGGCTGATAGACACCCATGAAGTAACTCTGAATGAATAATACAAGTAATTATACTCTATTAGCATATGTACCTTTTAGATAATGGTTAAACAGATATCGATTCAGCGTCATGACATATCGATTTCCATTTAGATGATGGTTGAATCACCATTGATTCAGTATATTATTTCAACATGAAATCAACGGAAATTTAAATGTAATTTCTGTTTAGATGATGGTTGAATCACTATTGATTCAATGCTGATAGGGTTGAAAATTCAACGTTGATTCAACCCAAATTCAAGGGGACACTTTCAATATCATTTCAACATTATTTCAATGTTTTCTGCCAAACGCTATTTCAGTGTTGATTCAACTGATTTTTGCTATCTGGGATGTAATCAGCCAGTCCCTTGACAGCAGCACAATGCATCAAATCATGCAGACACAAACCAAGAGCTTCAGTGAATGTTCACTTCAAACATCAGAATTGGAAAAATTGTGATCTCACAGAGTGACTTTCACTGTAGCATGGGTGTTGGTTTGAACCAGATGGACTGGTTTGAGTATTTCAGAAACTGCTGATCTCCTGGGGTTTTCACACACAACAGTCTCTAGAGTTTACACAGAATGGTAGGGAAAAAAAAAACACTGAGCGAGTGACAGTTCTGTGGGTGGAAACAAACGCCTTGTTGATATGGGAGGTCAGAGGAAAATGGCCAGATTGGTTTGTGCTGCCAGGAAGGATATAGGAACTCATAGCAACTCTTTACAACCATGGTGAGCAGAAAAGCATCTCAGCATGCAACAGCAGAAGACCACATTGGGTTCCACTCCACACAGGAATCTTAGAATCAAGAACAAGTTCCTCTTAAAGTGGCCGGTGAATGTACATATCTGGATCCTGGATCCACATATGTATCTGGATGCGTATTAAAATCTACTCAATTGTTCCTTGGCCCATGGCCCACCTTGGCTTCAAATTTCATCAACCTCTGTTCACTACTTTTTGAGTTACATTGGGAAAAGATAAACAAACAAACAAACAAACAAACACAGGCAAAAACATAACCTCCTCCAACACAGTTGGTAGAGGTAATGATGACAAAATTAACATTATTTTTAAACATCATCAGCTTCCATTTTTAGAGTGTAATTGGAGGACCTGTAGCTGACTGTGCCACCTCATCTCATCTCATCATCTCTAGCCACTTTATCCTGTTCTACAGGGTCACAGGCAAGCTGGAGCCTATCCCAGCTGACTACGGGCGAAAGGCAGGGTACACCCTGGACAAGTCGCCAGGTCATCACAGGGCTGACACATAGACACAGACAACCATTCACACTCACATTCACACCTATGGTCAATTTAGAGTCACCAGTTAACCTAACCTGCATGTCTTTGGACTGTGGGGGAAACCGGAGCACCCGGAGGAAACCCACGCGGACACGGGGAGAACATGCAAACTCCACACAGAAAGGCCCTCGCCGGCCACGGGGCTCAAACCCGGACCTTCTTGCTGTGAGGCGACAGCGCTAACCACTACACCACCTTGCCGCCCCGAGTGGCCTTTCTGTGATTCATAAATCACATTCTCCACAGATTCAAGAGGTTTGGAGCACTATTCCAGTAGTGATTGACATCTGTGCAGGTTGGACTGACATTGAAAGTGTACATATGTGTCAAATAGCTAAACCCGACCTGAAGTAAGGAATAAAACACTTGTGGTGTGCTGTTCTAGAAAAAATAATCCATGGATGGGTGCTGGGATGCAGCCCAACTTGAAGCAGAGTTACTGTTACCATCCTGAAGGTTATTAGGTTCCAATAACAGCTCAACCAGGAGGATTTTACAGCAATTTGCAATGATTACAGTTTTTTTTTTAAATTGAAGAATGTCATTTTGTAATTTTTTCAAATTCCTTCTGACAAATCAGAACAGAATTGAAACGCCCAAGAATTCAAAGTTCCAGCTAGAGGTTGAGAATTTCAGTGGTCAAAATCCCATTTCAGATCTCATCCGTTTGAACAAAACATAAAAAAAAACGCCAGCAAAGTTAATGGAAGTTTAATCACTTTAGCTCTTCAAAGTCTATAGATGCAAATATGCATAAGATTACAGCAGATGAGCAGGCAACCTGCTGTTGTTGCAAAACCAAAGGAGCTCCTGCATTTAAAATTCAAATCTAATGGCCTAATGTACTCATAAGGAGTTTTCTACCCACAAAGCACAAATCGCTAAAGCACATATCTCCTAAACAGCTGCAATGCCTGGTGATAAATCATCCTCGTAAACAGCTGTAGGTGTTTAAATGGACAGCTCTTGGCAGAGATCCTGACAATCTCCCATCTCAGGTCATGAGAACCTCCAAAATTGTGCACATAGAGATGAGCTTGGAAAAATATAAGACCAAGACAGGAGTGAAAAAAGCTTGGCCAGGTTTATAAACAGCACGGCCGTGTTTGTAATAGGTTTATAGACCCAAGGTGTAAAATAAACACACATGCATATACTTACATACGCCTTCACTCGGGCATTGTAAATACTGAATCATTATGGCTTTTGCAAAATAGAGAGAGAGAGAGAGAGAGAGAGAGAGAGAGAGAGAGAGAGAGAGTTCCACTGGTTGCATTAATCACAGGAAGAATTCTGAATGGTTTTCTCAAGCCATCTAATTTTAATTTTTTTTATTTGTTGGTGAGTTTGATTCTTTTTTTTTTCTAGATCTTGCTTCTTTTTTCTTTCCACTTTTCACTCTTCTTTCTTTCTCTTTTCATATTTATCTGTTCTCTTTCTTGCTACACTTCTCTAATTCTGTCTTATTTCCTGTTTGTTTCACTATTCTGGTTATTTTCTTTTTTCTCTATTCTGTTTTTCTGTCTACATTTCTAAATTCCATTTTCTTTCTTTCTTTCTTTCTTTCTTTCTTTCTTTCTTTCTTTGTTGATCCACTCTTTCTTTTGGCTTTGTTGAACCTCTCTATTCTGTCGAACCTCTCTATTCTGTCTTTCCCTATTCTGTTTATTTTCTTTTCCATCTTTTGTTTGTTTATTTTCTTTCTTTCTCTATTCAGTATGCAATATAATGTGCAATATAAAGTGCAATATCTCTCCTGCCACTGCCCCCCTTTCCCCCCTTCCCCATATCTTATTCTTTTTATATTTGTATATGTAAATAATTTATTTTAATTTATCAAGAAGTTTTCTCTGTTTATTTTCTCTGTTTATCTGTAGTGATGCTGCTGGAATCTTAATTTCCCTGAGGGAACCCACCCAAAGGGATCAATAAAGTTTTATCTAATCTAATCAATCTAATCTAATCTAATCTGTTTTCTGTCATTCTACATTTCTCCATTCCAACTTTCTTTCTTTCACTATCCTGTTTATTTTCTTTTCCAGTTTAGTTTGTTTGTTTGTTTGTTTTCTTTCATTCTCTATTCTATTTTTCCATCATTCTACAACTCTCCATTCCAACTTTCTTCCCCATCTTTTTCTCTCTTTCTTTCTTTTCACTATTCTATTTTTCCATCTTTTTGTTATTTTATTTCTTTCTCTATCCTGTTTTTCCATCATTCTATTATTCTCCATTCCATCTTTCTCTCTTTCTACACTTCTCTATTCTTTTTCTTTCTTTCACTATTCTGTCTATTTTCTATTCCATCTTTGTTTATTTTCTTTTTTTGGTATTCTATTTTTTCTTTCATTCTACGTTTCCATTTCTTTCTTTCTTTCTTTCTTTCTTTCTTTCTTTCTTTCTTTCTTTCTTTCTTTCTACACTTCTCTATTCTGTCTTTCACTGTCTATTTTCTTTCCCATCTTTCTCTATTCTGCTTTTCAGTCATTCTATAATTTTCCATTCCATCTTTCTTTCTTTCTTTCTTTCTTTCTTTCTTTGACTATTCCTTGCAGTTCACATGAATCAGCATATAAACAGTGGTGAATTTTCCATTAAGCGGGTGTTATTCCACCAATATGTCTTCATTTTGAGACATACCCAAGGGGTAGGTGGTTTATTCAGGAATGTATTGCCAGTCCAGTGCCACTGATGGAGCATCGACTACACAACTATACAACTACACAGGCCCAGAGAGAAAATGCAGCATTACTGCAATTATTACAAGGAACACAGAAAATGGTGAACCTGGAGTATGTCTTTGCTCCTGTAATGCAAATTAAGATAGAATAAATGTTATCTTAAAGGGGCTTTGGGGCATAACAGAGAAAGGAAATAGAGGGAAATGGTTTAGTGGTAAAGCATAAACCTTTGGTTTCGAAAGGAGTGGTAAATATGTGCTAATAGTATTGAACTCCAGTTGTTTGGGAGCACACATGATACTTTATACGGTATGATACCACTCATAAGTGGACTATACACAACTGTCCATTACAACTATCCATATATGCACAAAACATTCCAGTTGTTGCCCTTATTCGGAAAAAGACAATATTCCTACTAAGCTGTTTACAGGGCTAATGAAAATGAATATTCCAAGAATATTCCCATATACATACAGCTGTTTTTTACATAATGCAAAATAACTGTATGATGTACATCCTGAAGACAGAGCTGACAGTGTGTCTCAAATTGCTAAAAGAACCCCAACTGAGATGTATATTCTGAATGCGCTGTATGCATGTACTGTAAAAAGAATGGTCTTAAAACCTGAATAATATTGGCATATCCCACGTCTTAATCTGAACATGCTAAATTCGGAATAAGGCCAAATTTAGAATATCCAAATGGTACATGCCGTTTACATGACCCCGTATGAAATTATCATATTCAGAATAAATTGTGGAATATTGGTGTGCATGTAAATGTAATACATGTAAATTGTTTGGCATGAAAATCCTAAGAGATTTCTAAAATAATAGCACCAGTCTGTCACCAAAAATGACACCTTGGTCAAAATCTCTGGGATTGCATTTTTTCCTCCCTTGTGATGTTTGATGTGTAGATTAATTGTAGACACTCTTGATCTCAATCTGTATGACTGTGCTGCTGATCGAAGAGTTGCATGAACAAACAGATGTTCCTATGAAAATGGCTGGATAGTATACTAGTGTACAGTCCTGTGCAAAAGTCTTCAGCACATGTAAAGAAATGCTGTAGATCAAAAATGGCTTAAAAATAATGAAATGAAATGTTTCAATGTTAAAAAAAGGTCATATAAATAAATAAATAAATAAATAAATAAATAAATGCCATAATAAATGAAACAAAGTCAATATTTGGTGTGAGACGACCCTTTGATTAAAAAAAAAAGTAGTCTCAGGTACAGTGAGTACAGTTTTATAAGGAAATGAGCTTTAGGTTTTACTGAGCATCTTGCAGAACCAGCCACAGTTCTTCTGGACACTTTGACTGTCACACTTGCTTCTTCATTTTGCACCAAAACCCAGTAGTCTTCATTATGTTTTGTTTTTTAATCTGAAAAGTGCTCTTTTATGTCATATGCTGCTCAGATACAATTTTTTTCTGTAACATTTAATTTTGTGCTGGAAAATGAACAGTTGGAACTCTAAAATGTTTTTTGTACTGACTCAATGTAGAAGTCATAAAATAGAAATCTATAAAGCTTGTATGGGAAAAAAGTGGGTGCCAAGACTTTTGCACAGCACTGTATGTTACAATGCATTCTGAAGGAACCTCAAGTCATTATTACATTACAGGCATTTAGCAGACACTCTTATCCAGAGCAAAGTACAACACACTCAGAGCAGCCTAGGGAGCAGTTGGAGGTTAGGTGCCTTGCTCAAGGGCACTTCAGCCATTCCTGCTGGTCCAGGGAATCAAACTGGCAACTTTTTGGTCTCAAACCTGCTTCTCTAACCATTTGGAGTTCTGGGTATGACTAAGCTACAACCGATGGAGAGTCTCAGGTCCAGGAGGACTTGAGTATTGGGGAAATTGGAGTTACCCCTTAATCACCATTGCTCCCAGGTCCGCTCTGACCTGGAGTGGTAGCACCTGCTTGGGTTCCAGCTATGGGTTAAATACTACATCGCCAAGAAGGTGCTGGCAGCAGGGCACTTTTTGGTGCCATGTGGCAGATGAGCCCAACAGGGTCAATGGCACACCACCAGATGGCATGTGGAAGAGCCACTCAAATGGCCAATGGATGGCATCACTCTGCAAGTCAGTTATCACTGCGGGGCAACTTTCATACCCGTCAGGTCTGTGGCACTTTTGTGTACCACTTGGCATCAGGTTTGGCAGTCCAGAGAGACAACACAATGGGGACACGACATTGTTTGTCTTACCTTACTGTGCAAGGTGCTTCGTTAGGAGAGGAGAATAGTATGTGAAAGCTCACGAGGCCAGACATTCCATGGCGGCTCGGCCGGGCCATTCGTGCCACCGCTGCAAGCGACTGTCACTCTGGTGTAGGCCTTGTGGCCCATCTGTGTTTCTACGCATCCTAATGAAGCAGTCATCATTGCTAGCGATGGACAGCCAATGACATCTTTGCTTTGAAAAGATCAGTAACCTGTTTCTCGTTTCAGTGATCCAAACCTTTAAAATATACATTACTAACCAACCCAGATTGTGTGGTTTGTTTGTATTCCACATCTATATTATTGCAGGTTTTTAGACTTGAAGGACCATGAAGAACCTTGACATTATTTGGCTTTGAAAAGACTAGATAGATTTCATTTCACTTGTCCAGAACATCCAAAACTACAATACAGCCGTATTGGAAGGTATCCTTTCTTTTTCAGATTACAGTAAGATATTGTATCCAACAGCTGAAATTGGTAAGAACAGCTTTGCAGCTTCTCCATGCCCCTGGATCTCTGGTTCAGTCCTCCATATCTGACATTATTAACTCTGTCTTTATAATTATCAATGGATCTCCAGCCCACCTCTCATCCTGCTGTTCTCTCATCCTCACCCCACGCACTTTCTACAGGACCTGCTAATCAGCTTTGCTAATTACACCTACTCAGTGCACGGACACACAGCTGAGGACAAGGCTAAAGAGCCAGGCTTAGTCATCCCACCAGATGGATAACCATGGTATGATTTTGCCATATAACCAATATGACTTTGCAGGCCAAATAATTGTGTGTAAGACGCATTCATTTCAATGTACACATCGCAATGTTTACAGCTGACTTTCTCCAAATTTGATTTTCTGTTAAGATGACGGTACCCTAAAATTTTTTGTTCATTTCTTTGGATTGGTTGCAAAAAATGTAACAAATGACCCCTTATTTTAAAGATAAATAACTAGATTTAGAATATCCAATGAAACAACGTTTCATTTTTTGAACAACTGGCCTCGTTTTGTTGTGACACACCCCATTTCATCAAAATTACCAAAAAGTTGCTATCAGAAAAAAAGTTTACTTCCATAAGACCACGAGCTGGCCTGGTGGTTAGCGTGTCTGCCTCTTGATCGGGAGATCATGAGTTCTACTCACAGTTGGGTCATACCAAAGACCATTATAAAAATGGTACCGTCTGCCAAGGCACACTGCAATACAGATGTGAGTGGGGAGTCAAACTCTCACGGTTACCAAAGGACTAACCCCCTAGCTGTATAGGCGAGAGGCTGAGGGCTATAGAAGTGGAGATCGATGCCACCCAATGCGCCTTAAGGGCCTGGTTAGTATTGGGTTGGGTGACTGCTTGGGAAGACCTGGCATGGGAAGGACTTAATTCCATAACCTTTAATGTTCTTTGATGTGTTCCTTTGGGGGAACCTTCCAACTGAGGGTTTCCCATTCGCAAAAAGCACTTTACAAAAAAAAGATGATGCTTTTTTTTCTACTCCTGTTCTACATTTGACTGCCTCCAAATCATCAGTTTAAGCTAGGTTTATTTTAGCTTATCTGTATTGACAGAAACTGCTTACTCCATTTATTCATTCATCTTCTGTTAAGTGCTTTATCCTGGTCAGGGTCATGGTGGACACGTACCTGTAGCCAAACTCAAAGATGAATTAATGAATCCTTTATAAATGAATCCTTTATTTATGGTGCTCGACTGAACTCTTTTTTATTTGTACAATATTAGAAAATCTCTAAATCAAAAGGCTCTGAAGTTACCTCAACCACCTCAGGCAACAGTGAAATATTTCAGTTTGGCAAAATTCTGTTGACCAAGCAAAATCTTCCACAGAAATGATGTGTTAACATTAAACTGAATAAGGAGAGTGACAGTATCGGGAAACATGCAGTAAACATTTCTTGGTTAATTGGAAATGCAGTGTTTCAGGGCACAGGCATCAATTCCTTTAAAAGGTGCCATAGCCACAGCTATTACTCCACGTGTATGAAATACAGTTACAAGCATACCTAATGACGGTGTTTCATCAAAGCCGCCTTCATGAATCCCTACAAAATGATAATACACTGCAGGCTTTGTTTCCATCACAGAAAACGCTGCTTACATGAAAGTGTTATTTTCAGAGCCCCTGGAGCTTCATGCTAACATTTCTACTCATTAGCCTGAAATCCAAAACAGCCTCCAAATGTCAGATCTCCATCAGGCTTATACTGCTGTCTAGAATTGTCTCATATTAAAGGAAAAAATAAAATCAGACTAATACCGTTGTAAATGTATCAAATTCTGAATTCCCGTTTCTGACTTGTTGAAAATAATGCTGCAGTGTATAAGACAGTGACTACGTTTACATGCACATCCAAATCGAGCTGCTGTCGGTAATCGAGCTGAAGGTCCCAGCAGGGTGCCAGAGAAATCCAATCCTACATGCACACAATGAAATCGGGCTATTGTGTGAGGTGCATTGTGCACCCGAGCCACAGGTGGCGCAACATGCCCCATCGTGTTGGTACACTTCCGGTTGTCGTCATGAAGAAGAGCTATTCAAGAGTGTAAACAAAGTTATCAGTTCCGTGTTTTCCATTGCGCGTTTTTCTCCCGTCCATGAATTTTAATATATTCAACTCCTTAAGCTGAATGAGCATGAACTCTGTCTCCTCATTGCTCCAGAAGTGCACGTTTCTGCTTGCCTGTGGCAGTGGGGGCGTGGTCAAGTGCCGGTCTGTGACAGGAGGGCGGAGCCAGGGAAGGTGAGTGGCAGAATCAGTTCACCTGACGGTAATTAACCTGTGTTTGTGTGTCTTCCCAGTAACCGCGCCCTATTTAAGGAGGCAGAGGGAGAGCAGAGGGGACAGCTCATCCCGGGACTAGAACACAGCGCGCGCGCGTGTGTGTTTTTCTCTCCAGAATAAAAGTAGGCTGTTAAACTGAAAAGTCTGACAATAAAAAGCCTATTAGTACCAGAAGCTTTGTCCTGCCGTCCTCTGTGCTCCACCCACACTTCAGAGAGCTCTACATCGCCATTTTCTCTTCTTCGTTTGTTCCTCCTGACCTCTTCTGCTGCTCGCTACTACTGTTGTCATGCCGACCGAGGCTGTTGTGTTTCCCGCTTGTGGTCTCGTCACTCGTCACTTCCGGAAGTAGCTCGACAACTAGCTCGATAGGGTATACATGCACAAAGTAGCTCGGCAGAAATCGCATAAACTAGGTCGTGTAGCTCGATTCCGAGAAATCAAGTTCGGTTCAATTTCAGCCGAATTAAGGTGTATACATGGCATTTTGAACTTCGATTTCAGTCGAGCAACGGCAGAAATTCGATTCTCTCTATGTGCATGTAAACGTAGTGAGTGAGTTAAGGGAGTAAAATATGCTTTCAAACATGGAGTTTCGGAGCTGTCTGAGCTAATCTCAGCTGTATTGAAAAGTCTGTAATAGTAACTGACAGTCAGACCTGTCAGGTAACAGAAAGAGGTTGCTTTTGTATAGGATATCATGCAGCAGGGGTCATAAACTGATGGGCCATGGTCCAGATACAGACACTTCAAAGTAAATAATTAAAAAAATATCAAATAGCTTTTAAGAAATACTGTAGCAAAGCCAGTGAACGTATGAAAAAAAAAATGAGCATCATTCAGTGACTCCAGTTTTCTATGAAACAAAGTACAGCCACTTCAAATGTCTTATTTACAGTGGATTCAGGGGAAGCCATGGCCTAATGGTTCAGCTTTGGGAACAAAAGGTTGCTGGTTTGATTCAATGGACCAGCAGGAATGGCTGAAATGCCCTTAAGCAAGGCACCAATCACCCAGATTGATCTGGGTATGTTGTACACCATTCTGGATAAGAGTGTCTGCTAAATACCTATACTATAATGATTCAGAATGTGTTCAGACAGTGTTGTAGTACTTGATACCGGTCTTGGTCTCAAGACCACTTTTTGAAGGTCTCGGAATCGACTGCATTTTTTACTCACCCTTGTCTCGGTCTCAGACATAGAGGACTCTGGATTTTATTTCAAGACCAGTCAAGACCACAGCTGTGGGGATTTCACTAAATTGCTTGTGCATTGTCTGATTTTTTTTGCTAACATCGTTACTGTGATTGGATGTAAAATTTCCTGCTTCAAATGCAATCAATAATGTGGCTCATTGCTAATGTGAAATTTTTGTGACTGTTGATGGTTGTCACCTCTCCCCTTGACTCGGTCTTGACTCAGTCTCAACCCCTCAAAGTCTTGCTCTTGACTCGGTCTCAACCCCTCAAAATCTTGGCCTTGACTTGGTCTCAAACCCTCAAAGTCTTGCTCTTGATTTGGTCTCAAACCATCACAGTCTTTCTCTTAACTTGGTCTCAAACCCTCAAAGTCTTGCTCTTGATTTGGTCTCAAAACATCACAGTCTTGCACTTGACTCGGTCTTAAGCCCTTAAAGTCTTGCTCTTGACTTAGTGTCAACCCCCTCAAAGTCTTGGTTTTGACTTGGTCTCAACCCCTCAGAATCTTTGTCTTGACTTGGTCTTGATACTCTCTGGTCTTGGTCATGACTTGGTTTTGGTTTACATGGTTTTGATAACACTGGTTTAGACTCCTTTACTTGTTATACACTATTTTGTTGTGGATTTGATTCTCAATGGATACACAGTAATTGCCATTTTTACCCATTAATCTACACTTAATCACCCATAATGATTAGAAATTTTCAAAAATTAACTCAATCAAAAACTGAAATATCTTATTCAAAAAGTATTCAGACCTTTTATTTAATACTTTGTTGAAGCCTCTTTGGCAGCAATTACAGCTACAAATTTTATTGTATAATATTTTATCATAATTACTTTGGGGTTTGATACATTCCAAAAAGACCAGAAAAGTATACTGTATGTCCATGAGCAAATAATTCATGGTTAAGCATTAAAATGTATCTGTTGTCATTATTCAGTCGTGTCAGCTGCATATCTGGACCTTTGTATGCAAGGAATTTGATGTAGCAGGACCATTACAAATTTGAGTTGAATATGCTTGTCATACAACATTTCAGAGGTCATATATCATCATGCTCCAGCATGGCTTAATACAGAGCTCATGGAACAAGCTATCCAAGTAAATAATTGTTTTAAAAAGAGTTCCTCAATGTTTACTTGTGTTCATGGTTCCAAATTTCTGATAGATTTTGTTTGTTGTTGGGGTTTTTTTTAGGGTTTTTTTTTTTTTTTCAAAAACATGTGCACTTGTTGAAGGCAGGAGGTTTTGTTCTTTCACCGAATACTCAGGAAACGTGACGTTAATGTTTCTGCTTTTGACAGGAGGATATATCAAGTTTTTTGGGGGGGGGTTTGTGTTGTTTTTTTTTTTTTTTAAGATTGCACCATCAAGAAAATATGGGAGGGCTATACAACCAATGGGGATGTAAACAAAGTCATTCAGGTTTATTTCAACTCATTTCTTCAGTTTAATAGTTTCCGGTTCTTGCATTTAGAGCAGTAAATGTGAAGAAGCCTCATTCCACCAAGCCCTTCAGGTTTATAACAAATGAGATCTTGTGTCCATAAAGTTAACAACATGAAGTGAAATAAAGCTACATCATTCTGTTAGAACGCGTTTTAAATTTGTCTAGAAGGCAGCCAAGTTTATGATGCTTATGTAACTTTCACCAGACAGTCCTCTAATTCAATGTACTTTTCTAACACTCAGCACTTTACAGCAAAGAGCATCAGTTAAGAGCTAAAGGTGTGTGTGTGTGTGTGTGTGTGTGTGTGTGTGTGTGTGTGTGTGTGTGTGTGTGTGTGTGTGTTTTAGATATGCAACTGAATAGTAATACACATTTACATATTCTAAACAAATACAAAAACAGATACAGAGCTACCACTCCATACACCCCATGCAGACCTCACCCATTCTTCATCATTATTCAAGGAAAATCTTACTGGAACATCATTAAAATGAAATGCTGCTAAAAGGACCCCATTTTGACTAGCGGCAGCACTGTGACCAGGCTTTGTAGTAGAGTATGACAGCATGTCCAGCAAATATTTCTGGTCTTTTTGTAATGTAAAAAATCTGAAAATGGAAGTAATTATAATAAAATATTATGAGGCAGTTATTGCTGCCAAGTATAAAGAAGAGATTCTTGATTTGGGAAAGGTGTTGTTTTGAAAGATAATTCACTTTAGGAGTTGAATAAAGTTATGTTATTCAAAGAGATACAGTATTTTTTGTAAGTTTGTGAATTAAAAAAATATTTATTTATTTATTTATTTAATTAATTCAGTGTTTTCGGGGCATAGTGGTGGGGTTCGCATATAATAATAATTATTCTATCCACACTCACTGGATATGAGCAATCGCACGCTCTGATTGGTTACTCTACTACTAGGCTATCAGCCTAGTACCAACCGCCAAAAAACCCTAAAGAAGAAGAAACCCCAAAAAAATACAAAACAAAAAAGCAACAAAATATGAAATAAAAGTATTTGATGGTAAGAATGCATCTTTTTTATTTTTCAAGAATTATTATTATAGCATTTTTTAGAAATTGCTACTGTCATTTCACCGGTTTGTTTACATTCTAAGCGGAAATGATTTTATCGGACATTTTGGATAAAGTTTTTATTTATTGAATTTGCAAAAAACAAAAATGCTCTGTTTCTCAAAATCCAGTGAATGTGGATAGAATAAAACAGTTATTCCACTCAATCTCGTCGTACATGGCTTATAGCCAGCTCGGCGCTACGCGCCTCATCAGCTATCAGCTCATACATGACTCAATTTCGTGGAATAACTGTTAATTATTATTTTCTGGTTCAAGCCACGCCCACTTCTGTTTAAATCCGAATACAGATAGTGGTACGGATACATTGTCTTATACCTTATGTGTGTGTGTGTGTGGTGGTGGTGGTGGTGGGGTTTAAAAGAGAGACATGTCAAGTAATTTCACTGAAGAGAGGCTTTGCAAAGAGTTCAAATTAAAATAATATTCATCTTTAACACCAGCACACACTCCATTAGTGCAGGGCTCCAAACTACTGTGACCAGGCAAGCACATTCACACACAGCATGTTATGTGAGTATAAATGAACGATGTCTCAATGTTTGTTGCTCAAAACCCACAGAGAGGTTTCATTCCTTCAGACTGCATCCTGGCACACAGTTACTCACCTGGAGTCCCCCTTCATCTTTGTACTGCAGGAATGCATTAGTGGTTCCTTTCTTAGCCAAGCGAATCCTGGCCAGACGCACTTTCTGTAAAACAGAGGAAACCTACTTTCAAAGGGCTGCATCAGCAAGTGGACTGCCAGTGTGAAAAATATCAAGCTCTGTTCGTGCAAACTCTGAACTCCGTTTACTTCCAAAAGCATTGTCTATTGTGTTTCGGTAACACAAAAATCATAAAATGTGTGATATGATCGAATTCAAAAACTCAACGCAAACTTCAAAAGACTGTTGAGTGCAAAAATTTGTATATATTCGAATAACTATGAAGACAAAGACTTTTAATTTATACGAAAAACACAGTGTGAGGTTTCACAGCTATCACTAAGCAGAAAATAAAATAAAAATAAAATAAATAATCATGTAACGTTAAGATAATAGTAGAAAAAAAAAAACTTTGCCTTGACAATTACTTTTTATTATATTTTTATGATGTATTATGCTCATTTGTATTCTGTAAGATATACAAGATGCGCATAATTTAAAATATCTTACTTTTTTCTTATTTTTCTATTCTTCTATTTTTTCTATTTCTATATTGTTGCGATTTATTATTTATGACTTTGCTTATATACATCACTGTTCTAGAACATGAGAAACTGAAACATGACCAATTTCTCCTCAGGGATCAATGAAGTATTTCTGATTCTGATCATTTTCACCCTCAATCTTCTTGACATTTATTCTATCGATTTTGCAATAATAATAATAATAATAATAATAATAATAATAATGGGGCGGCACGGTGGTGTAGTGGTTAGCGCTGTCGCCTCACAGCAAGAAGGTCCTGGGTTCGAGCCCCGGGGCCGGCGAGGGCCTTTCTGTGTGGAGTTTGCATGTTCTCCCCGTGTCCGCGTGGGTTTCCTCCGGGTGCTCCGGTTTCCCCCACAGTCCAAAGACATGCAGGTTAGGTTAACTGGTGACTCTAAATTGAGCGTAGGTGTGAATGTGAGTGTGAATGGTTGTCTGTGTCTATGTGTCAGCCCTGTGATGACCTGGCGACTTGTCCAGGGTGTACCCCGCCTTTCGCCCGTAGTCAGCTGGGATAGGCTCCAGCTTGCCTGCGACCCTGTAGAAGGATAAAGCGGCTAGAGATAATGAGATGAGATGAGATGAATAATAATAATAATAATAATAATAATTTATACATTATTTGTTTGTTATTTATTCATAAATCAATTTATATGTGATACTTATTAATAATAAATAAATAAACAAACAAATAAAATGCCAACATGGGAATATCTGCCGTTCTGCCCAACAGTTGTTCTTTCATTTCATGTTTTGTTGTTGTTGCTGTTGTTTTTATTCTTCAAAGCGATACAGCGTTTTGATTTCACAAAATCGGTGAAATTTAGTTCCCTCTGAAATTGTCATTGTGATGTGTTTATTTCTGTAATATCTCAAAAAAATAAAACAGGCCATTCTGTTCTGTGTTTGGGAAGTTATTTAATTTGAGGGGGTTCCCGAGCAAATAATGTGCATGAAATCGCTCATTTCACGCAGTCAAGCAGATAGAGGAAGTCTGTGTGTGTGCATGCGCAGGTTTACCTTTGACTGTGCCCTGACAGTTCCATCATTCTGTCGCTAAACAAACAGCTGATCGCACCGAGGTGCTCGCTGACTGCAGATATTTATTAGTTTGGTCCTGAGTTTCCTTTCCTTCACAACATTACGTCTTTTCTTCTCGCTTTCCGTTACTGTAGTCGGTCTTTCACGTTTCATTCACACACTCACGTCGTCGATTTTTCTCTCCTGTTTCAAATTTGTATCCCACAATGCTTTGCACAAACGGGGAAAGCCCACCATGTGATGCATGACGGAGTATCTTGAATCGGGTCATGGTGAAGCAGGAAAAAATAGCGGAGAATTTAGGGCCACGTGGCTCTAAATTCATTAATTGTTCTATAAAAAAACGTAATAAAACTGGAAGTCTGTGATTCGAATTCAGTAGCTTTTGGTCCACTAAACAAAAATAATTGAGTGTCGGGGAAAATTCTTTTTATGACCTACACTTGAAAAATCTGAAAGGCAGTCTACCTTTAAGTATTTTGTTTTCCAAACTTTGCGATCTGAACCAGCTCCATCTTTAGTGGTTTGGGTTTCTGCTTTGGAATTGTAATTCTGACTGTCACAGAACATTTCTCTGGTTCTAAGACTAACTTCAGCATAAAAAAGGCATAACATAGAAATTCACCTGAAAACATAGGGTTTAAGTTTCTACTATTAAAAAAGGCTATTGGGTTTATCATTGACTTGTTACTAGTACTGTCCTACTCAATCCAATTACATAAAATCTGTAATACTGATTTGAAAAAAAAAAAGCTTTTACTGTTTGCACAAACTCTGTCCCTACCTGCTGGGCACGCATCTTGTCAGCCCTCTGGTTCTGGTGGTAGATGCGACTGAAGTTGGATACGATGACAGGAACAGGAAGCGCAATCACCAGGACGCCACTCAGAGAGCAGATGGAGCCGAAGATTTTTCCGGCTATGGTGTTAGGAACCATGTCTCCGTATCTGCAACATCCAACAGACACATACACTTAGACACAAGAGGTCAAGATTATAGTTTTGTACATAATGGGGGAAGGCAACTTGCAACATTTCATACAACTGTGAAATAAGGATGAAAAACTGAAGCTGACACTGTGGACTCTAGACGGAGAACTCTTTAGGCAGCCAGTTTGTGCTGAAAAACTTTCAAAAGCCCTTCTAATCAGATGTTATAATGGACATTAATGAACACTTTGTCCCTGAGATTCTTCTCATCTCATTATCTCTAGCCGCTTTATCCTGTTCTACAGGGTCGCAGGCAAGCTGGAGCCTATCCCAGCTGACTACGGGCAAAAGGCGGGGTACACCCTGGACAAGTCGCCAGGTCATCACAGGGCTGACACATAGACACAGACAACCATTCACACTCACACCTACGGTCAATTTAGAGTCACCAGTTAACCTAACCTGCATGTCTTTGGACTGTGGGGGAAACCGGAGCACCCGGAGGAAACCCACGCGGAGCCCTCGCCGGTCCCCGAACCCAGGACCTTCTTGCTGTGAGGCGACAGCGCTAACCACTACACCACCATGCCGCCCTCCTGAGATTCTTGATGGAGATATTACTCAGGAACACAGAAGGGAAAAACAACAACCAATGAGCATGTATTCTCCTGTAAACAGGGCTCAATATGGAGGGAGGGCTAGACATGAGAATATCATTCTCCAAGTTTAAAAAAATTCATCTTCACCAGTTTGTAAAACTGGAATCCCTCTCTCTATCCACTTTGGATAAATATTATGTCATTTCAGATGTACACTATATTATGGATGTTTGAATGCCATTCAAATGCCATTTAATGTTCATTCACTGCTAGTGAATGAACATTATGTTCACACGTTACATTAAGTACTAACGTACTTACAATGTGATTATATTAACCTTTACTCACATACTTCTAGCTAAGTTTCAAGTTATTTGGTCACACTTACATCAATTAGTTACGCTGATATGATGTGATATATCCAATTATATGAAATTCTGTAAATTCACACACATCTATTGCTCAGAGCTGAACTGTCTTTGTGTTAATTCTGTTAAATCATAACATTGTGTAGGATGGTGTGTGTGTGTGTGTGTGTGTGTGTGTGTGTGTGTGTGTGTGTGTGTGTGTGTGGACGAGGTCCCGGAATTTTACTGATTTTCGTTCCATAAATGATTCAGAAAGTCGACTTTGCTGAAGCTTTTATACTAATTGGATGAATTTCTTTGGGAAAATGCATATTGGTTCTTCCATCCTCAGGGATCCTAAGCTCATCTCTAATCGCCCACTCATTTAGCACAACTCATTTAGCAGAGAGAATCCTTTTAATAGCAGAGCCTGTAGCCACAGACAGGAAATACACACTCATGCTGTAATCTGTTCACACACACACCACAGCTGTGTTCTTACTATAATAATTCCCTGTCCTCCTACACACTGGTGGGTCATTAACTTCCTCATGGGGCTCGTCATGTTTTTCCTTTGACCCATAAATCAGGCTGGCAAGTCAAAAGATGACACAAGCTGAACTCAGACAGGAGAAGCCACGCTCCAATCCTCCTACATCAATCAGATGATTAGCAGCCAATCACAATGAGTCAGAATGGCCCGAGGTCTCTGATGTCATCATTGATGAAAAAATCCACAGTGCAAAATGAAAGGCAGAAGCAAAATTGCAGACAACAGCAATGAAACAAGAATGAGAATTTAGAACTGAGCAGTGACTGGGCATTTATGACGCTGATGTATTTTAAACTGTTTTATTAATGTTGAACTGACTTTAAAAAAAAAAAAAAACTTTTATTGATTTTTTTTCCTATTTCTTCCGTCCTTATATGGATTGTTTTGTTTTATTCTCAATCGTTTATATCAAACAAGTTAAGATTTTTAACGCTAAATGAAAAGTGGTCTTATTATGTTCGCCCACTTTGTGAGAGGAGGTTAAATGTTTTCACCTCCATTTGTTTGTTTGTTTGTTTGTTTGCCTGTTCCCAATGTAACTCAAAAAGTAGTAAGCGGATTTTGATGAAATTTGGTGAAAAGATTTTGAAGAAATTTGGTGAAAAGGTATACACTCTACCAATTGCCCTTTTAGTTGTTATTATTATAATAATAATAATAAGAAGAAGAAGAAGAGGAGAAGTCCATATGCGGCACGGTGGTGTAGTGGTTAGAACTGTCACCTCACAGCAAGAAGGTCCAGGTTCGAGCCCAGCAGCCGACGAGGGCCTTTCTGTGTGGAGTTTGCATGCTCTCCCTGTGTCAGCGTGGGCTTCCTCTGGGTGCTCCGGTTTCCCCCACAGTCCAAAGGCATGCAGGTTAGGCTAATTGGTGGCTCTAAATTGACCGTAGGTGTGAATGTGAGTGTGAATGGTTGCCTGTGTCTATGTGTCAGCCCTGTGATGACCTGGCGACTTGTCCAGGGTGTACCCTGCCTCTCGCCTATAGTCAGCTGGGATAGGCTCCAGCTTGTCTGCGACCCTGTAGGACAGGATAAGCGGCTACAGATAATGGATGGACGAGTCCATATCTCAGTGCTTGATGTTAACTGCTGGAGTCTGCTTTTCAAGTCAAGTCAAGTTAATTTTATTGTCAAATATGCTACACATGCTCGACATACAGCACAGATGAAATTTCAGTCCTCTCTGACCCACGGTGCAAACAGGCAATGCAATAAATAAAAATAGAATAATTGAAATAAACAATATAAAACAGTATAAACCACTCTAGATAAGAACTAGACACGCACACACACACATATATACTTTTGTTGGATATCAAGTCATTTCCCATGACCTTAGGTATCCAGCACCTTTCTTATGGTCCTTGCTGATCCCAAAAGACAAGCTTTCTGCATAGTGCTAAAGTCTGTGCTCAACTCAATTTTTTTCAGCCAACCTGAGAAGTTCGTACTCACTCTGCCAAGTACCTCTATAATGATGGGAATAATGAGAACATTCTTGCAATGCCAAATCCTCTTTATTTCATGCTTCAGTCCATTATATTTTTCAAGCTTTTCTTTTTCTTTGTCTTTTACCTGTGTATCAAAAGGGCAGGCGACATCTACAATAGCACAGATGTTGTTTTCTTTTTCCATCACTACAATATCTGGTCTCGAGTGTTCTAAAAGCTGGTCCGTCTCAATTTTGGTATGCCAAAGTAGCTTCACTTTTTCATTTTCCAGGACTCCTTCAGCTTGATGTTTGTACCACTTTTCATTGAATAGGAGACCATATTTCTTACATAATTCCCGGTATAACACTTGCATAACCTTATTACGTCTCCATTTCTTGTACTCAGTTTTTGCCATCACTTTGCATTCTGCTAAACATGGGCTACAGTCTCTTAATAATCATTATTAAGAGTAATTATTAATAATTATTAAGAGACTACAGCCTCTTAATAATAATAATAATAATAAGAAGAAGAAGAAGAAGAAGAAGAAGTAGTAGTAGTAGTAGTAGTAGTATTACTGAGAATGGCATGGTGGAACAGGATGCAGGTAGGTTTGCCACCTCCCAGCTCCAGTGTCTCAAGTTCAATCCTGAGATTGGTTTCCTGTCTTCTCCCTGTGATCACAGCTTTCCTCCAGATTCTCTGTTTTCCTCCCAGTGTCCAAAATCATAGCAGTAGGCATACATCTAGGTAGGTGAGTGAGTGAATGAGTGAGAGTGTGTGTGTGTGTGGGGGGGGGGGGGGGTTATGATGCTCTGTGATGGACTAACATTCCATCCAGGATCAATTCTCCTGTTTTGCATCCAGTATTACCAGGATTGGCCATGACCAGGATAAAACAGTTACTGAAAATGAATGAATTACTGGACCATGGAATCCCAGGAGCACTGGGTGTGAGGTCAGAATACACCTTTGACATGGCACCAATCCATGCACATACTTAGGGGACAGTTAACACATCCTGGTATGTTTTTGGGAGGCTGGAGGACACTGGAAAATCTGGAGGAAACCCACTTGGACAAGATATGGAACTCCATACAGACAGAAGCTCAAGCTCAACTTCAGGGTCATTGAACCAGTGACCCTGGGCCTGTGATATGGCAACATATATCCACCACACCAGTGTGCCACCCATAGATAAATTTGGGAAATTATGTATGAACATTGCAAGCAATGATCCTGGTCATGATTCTTCCCATACAGTAAGTGGAATAATAATGTCTCTGAAATTCGAATGTCTCCTGGTTGTCTATTTAAAATTTGTGCTAAAGTACACAGAGAAATTAAAACCAAGTCATTGTGTTGGAAATTTTGGCTCAGATTTTGGATTACTGACAGCAGCATTTATGACACTAATTTAACATTTGCTAGGCACACCCATCCTTCAACATGTTGCTCTGACAGCTGAAGCTCACTCAGCACTTTATAGCAGCCAAAGACAAACCAGGCACCAAAGTACTAAGCAGCAGCTAAAACCTCGATGTGTGTGTGAGAAAGAATAAATGAAAGAACCCTGTCAGAGTGTACTTACATATTCACATCATGTACTGTTGTTTCACCGGGAGGAATCTGCAGATGGCTCAAATTAAAACAATATTTGTCTTGATCACAGTGATGACAGGCAGAAACACCACCTACACACTCTCTGTTGTTGTGGCTATCCCTAATACTACTGCGAGAAAATTTAATTAAAGCATGTTGGTTTTGTTTTTTTTTTATTTATTTTTATTTTTTCCAAAAATAACAGTGAATCTCAGTCTCAGTTCTGGGAGATCCATGTTTCCCAGTCTCTCTCAGTGTGTGTAATAACTAATACAGTATTACTCAATTCATATAGAAAAATCAAAATGTAAAAAATGACAGAATTAGTGTTCAATGATATCATGTGACAGTTTAGAATAGGTTGCATGGAGGTTACAATGTGATAGCTGTAAAGCTAAATAATGCTATATGACCAAAATGTTTTTATTGTTGGAATCTTCACTTAGAATGGACTTATATGGCATGAATAAAGAATATGTCCATGCTCAAATCAACCTTCCATCCATAACCACTTATCCTGTTCAGGGTCGCAGGTAAGCTGGAGCCTATCCCAGCTGACTATGGGCGAGAGGCGGGGTACACCCTGGACAAGTCGCCAAATCACAGAGCTGACACATAGAGACACATAACAATTCACACTCACAGTCAATTTAGAACCACCAATTAGCCTAACCTGCATGTCTTTGTACTGTGGGGGAAACCGGAGCACTCAGAGGAAACCCACACAGACACAAGGAGAACATGCGAACTCCACAGAGAAAGGCCCCCATCAGCCACTGGGCTCGAACCCAAAACCTTCTTGCTGTGAGGCGACAGTACTAACCACTACACCACCGTGCCACCCCAAGTAAACATTTCCAAGCAAATTAGTAATAAGTACAATGAGGATTGTTTAAAGGTGCAATTTGTAATTTTTTGATGTTTCTAGACCTGTAATAGTCAAAGAATTTTAAAGATGCATCTTTTTTAAAAAAGCTGTAACTCATAATATTTTAACTCGTCAATGTTTTCCTTGCGATCACAGTTCACCTTACAGGGAGCAGTGGTTCTTAAAAAAAAAAAAAAAGGGTACAATCTGCTCCTTTAAATGTTCTGATCAAAGTATGAAGCCTACTTTATTAAAGGGGCCAACTCACCCTTCCCAGAGCCCAATTGGTTGTTTTTGTTTTGAAAACGTGTGACCACTATCTAATAACTCTCTGTGCAGCCAAACCTCCACAAATTCACTGTTAGTGGGCCCTTCAAAACCCATTTTTAATTTTTTCTTCATCTACGTGTCATAATATGTGGAAGTTTTGAACAAAATATGCCTTAATCCGTCTTTCTTTTGCGGCTGCGCACGAAACGACCGAGACCGATCAGAGTCCATTACAACCGAATTACCAGATGAAAATTGAATGGAGGGGCGGCACGGTGGTGTAGTGGTTAGCGCTGTCGCCTCACAGCAAGAAGGTCCGGGTTCGAGCCCCGTGGCCGGCGAGGGCCTTTCTGTGCAGAGTTTGCATGTTCTCCCCGTGTCCGCGTGGGTTTCCTCCGGGTGCTCCGGTTTCCCCCACAGTCCAAAGACATGCAGGTTAGGTTAACTGGTGACTCTAAATTGACCGTAGGTGTGAATGTGAGTGTGAATGGTTGTCTGTGTCTATGTGTCAGCCCTGTGATGACCTGGCGACTTGTCCAGGGTGTACCCCGCCTTTCGCCCGTAGTCAGCTGGGATAGGCTCCAGCTTGCCTGCGACCCTGTAGAACAGGATAAAGCGGCTAGAGATAATGAGATGAGATGAGATGAGAGAAATTGAATGGATCAGTCAAAAGAATTTAAAATATAGATACTTCACCAAAATATTTTCTATTTCACATTACAATTTAAGATCTATGGCTTTGGATGTTGCCGAATTGTTAAAGATTGTTTCTGGGATAGAAAACACCGACTCACTACTTGGTGCAGGGGATTCTGGGAAGGGTGAGTATGACCCTTTAAGGCAAGACACTACAAGTGAATAGTCTTCTTGTTTTTAAACAATAGTTATCACAATCAATCCTTTTAAACAGAGGCGTAGCTACAGGACAGGCAAAGCAGGCAGTAACTAAAGTCCATGAATCCCCAGAACCTCCAATGGGTAATGTACAGCACTATACCATGAACCTGACTAAACAGGTTCAGTCTTGGTTTTCAAAATGAAGAGAACGTTACCTGTCTGGAAGCCAGAAAAGAAAAAGAAGACAAGAAGAGGAGGAAAAATAGGAAGCAGAACTGTGGCAAGTGGTAGAGATAATCTAATAATGAAATAATTAAAGATGACAACTGTAGGCTCAGCCAGAAAATAATGTAACTGTAGACTGGTTTTAAGTGCATAATATTAATTATTCAGCTAGCTTTCTTGGTAGTATTCATTATTCATTACAGCTTGGTCTTTTAAGGTATACCGGTACAGTGTCTTGCAAAAGTATTCATCCCCCTTGGTGGTTGTCCTATTTTGTCACATTACAAGCTGGAATTAAAATGAATTTTGGGGGGTTAGCACCATTTGATTTACAGAACATGCCTACCACTTTAAAAGGTGCAAATTGCTTTTTTTAACAGTGACACAAAGAATAAAGATGAAAAAAAAAACAGAAATCTGGAATGTGCATAGGTATTCAACCCCCCCCCCCCCCCCCCCCCCCCAAGTCAAAATTTTGTAGAGCCACCTTTTGCTGCAATTACAGCTGCAAGTCTCTCGGGGTATGTCTCTATTAGCTTAGCACATCTAGACACTGGGATTTTTGCCCATTCCTCAAGGCAAAACTGCTCCAACTCCTTCAAGTTAGATGTGTTGTGTTGGTGTACAGCAATCTTCAAGTTATACCACAGATTCTCAATTAGATTGAGGTCTGGGCTTTGATTAGGCCATTCCAAGACATTTAAATGTTTCCCTTTAAACTACTGCAGTGTAGCTTTAGCAGTCTGTTTAGGGTCATTGTCCTGCTGGAATGTGAACCTTCAGCTCAGTCTCAAACCTCTGGCTGACTCAAACAGGAATTGCCCTGTATTTAGTGCCATCCATTTTTTCCTTCAGTCCTGACCAGCTTTCCTGTCCCTGCAGATGAAAAATATCCCCACAACATGATGCTGCCGCCACCATGCTTCACTGTAGGAATGGTGTTCTCAGGGTGATGGAAAGTGTTGGGTTTGTGCCACACATGGAATTTCCCATGATGGCCAAAAAAAAAAAATCAATTTTAGTCTTGTCTGACCAGAGAATCTTCTTCCATGTATTTGGGGAGTCTGCCACATGCTGTTGGGCAAACTCCAAATGTGTTTTCTTAAGTAATGGCTTTTTCTAGCCACTCTTTCCATAAAGCCCCGCTCTGTGAAGTGTACAGCTTAAAGTGGTCCTATGGACAGATACTCTCATCTCCGCTGTAGCTTTCCGCAGCTCCTTCAGTGTTATCTTTTGTGTCTTTGTTGCATCTCTGATTAATGCCCTCCTTGCCCGGTCTGTGAGTTTTGGTGGGTGGCCTTCTCTTGTCAGATTTGTAGTAGTGACATATTCTTTTCCATTTTGTGATAATGGACTTAATGGTGCGCTGTGAGATATTTAAAGTTTGGGATAGTTTTTATAACCCAACCCTGATCTATATTTCTCCATAACTGTCTCTGACCTGTTTGGAGGCTCCTTGGTTTTCATGTTGCTTGTTTAGTAGTGTTGCAGAGTCAGGGTCCTTCGAGAACAGGTTGATTTATACAGACATCATGTGACACTTTGATCGCACACACGTGGATCTTGATCCACTAATTATGTGACTTATGAAGTGAATTGGTTGGACCAGCTCTTATTTAGGGGTTTCATATGAAAGGGGGTGCATACCTAAATTGTGTAAATCAAATGGTGCTAACCCTCCAAAACCCATTTTAATTTCAGCTTGTAATGTGACAAAACAGGACAAACACCAAGAGGGATGAATACTTTTGCAAGACACCGTATACCAAGTATAAAAGTATTGGCAAAAGTCAATACTTTACCAAAAGTATTCTGTTGTCGGATATATGACAAAATGGTGCTTTGTCTAATTGGGACGCTTGATCTAGTACTACATCTAGCATACAGAATATAGTGCTAACACTTTCAGACAGTCATGTTTTATACTGTATGCTGTTTAGGGGATTGGCTAATACATTATATTTTTCTATTATCGTAAAGCTTTGAAAAAAGGTACATTTTTATTTCTTTATAAAGGCATCTGGGTAACATAATGGGGAAAAAAGAGGAAAAATTGCCAGACTGGCCCTATTACATTTTCCTGCCTGTAGTCTTGACAGTTTCTACAAACAATTCTGCATCACATGGCCAAGCTGAAGATTCCTTCAAGCTTCTAGATTAAGATTTGCCTCCTTCTGAACTGATCTCGAAAACAAAGCTTTTACTCCCTGACATTATCTTGCCTTCTCTTTCTATAACGTCACATTCACTCCGCTTGTCCTTTGGTTCCCTGTTCCCCCTCAGCAGCCCTGGAGTTCCTTCAGTCCACCTCCTAATCTCATTCTGTGCTGGAAAACCTCCAGTCCAGAGAAGACAAGAAGATCAGGAGATGGCCTCAGGCACCCAGATAAGGCAAAAACAGAGACTTGTAGAACCACGATGCCTGTTATACTTATCTCACTTTGCTTCTCTTTCTGTCATGTTCTGTGCATGCAGATGCTCATTAACATTACACAGTATCACCACTCTGCTGGAGGTTATGTGAAGGCCTTCCAAAACTACTCTTTCCTTGACTAAGACGGCATTAAAACTGTCATTATGTCTCTGTCGGTCATCAGTATATATAAAGCACATGGACACTTATGCAACTGCGAAGCTTTGCTTTTTGTTTTCATTTGTGTAAATTCTGAGCAGTTTGTGCAATGAACTTTGCATTAGTGTGGATGAACTTTCTAGCTTCTGTCTTTACCTCCTTTTGGTTTTGGTAATACTGATCTCGACTGTATATTGGCCTTTTCCTGACCTGTTGACCACAATATTGTAACTGCCCTTTGGACTTCTGTGTTTGACTCTGTCCTGTTCATTGTTTACTAGTTTTGGATTCTGGGTACTCATCTCATCTCATTATCTCTAGCTGCTTTATCCTGTTCTACAGGGTCGCAGGCAAGCTGGAGCCTATCCCAGCTGACTACGGGTGAAAGGCGGGGTACACCCTGGACAAGTCGCCAGGTCATCACAGGGCTGACACATAGACACAGACAACCATTCACACTCACATTCACACCTACGGTCAATTTAGAGTCACCAGTTAACCTAACCTGCATGTCTTTGGACTGTGGGGGAAACCGGAGCACCCGGAGGAAACCCACGCGGACACGGGGAGAACATGCAAACTCTGCACAGAAAGGCCCTCGCCGGCCACGGGGCTCGAACCTGGACCTTCTTGCTGTGAGGCGACAGCGCTAACCACTACACCACCGTGCCACCCGGATTCTGGGTACTCTTTGTAATAAACCTTATGCAAACAGGTCCTCATCATTGAGTCTTTTTTGGGACATGTAGCGACCAAGACACCTGAAACTCAAGCTCCTGGCTTTGAGAGATGTAACATGAAGTGTCATAACACAGCATAAAGTAACACAGTGCTGTAAAGCCCTTCTGTGTTGAGGAGAATGTGCTACTACTTTAAGTTTCCTATAATAGAAAGAATTCAACAGAAACTGCAGAGACGAACAGGCTGCCTGGCCTAGATGGCAGTCCAGAAAGGGGTCAAGGAGGTTTATGAGTGGTTCACAAAAAATGAATTAGGAGAGAGAGAGAGAGAGAGAGAGAGAGAGAGATGGAAGAGGAATTGTATAGATAATTAGGAAGAGTGAGAATAAGTGGTGAGAAATAGTCTGAGAAGAAAAGGAATAACAACAGAGAACTCATGAAAGCATTTCATTTAGCACTAGCTTCAGAATTATGTTGGATGATTTTTTATTTGGTAATGAAAATGTGATAGAAACGGGGACTGGAGGGTGATCACCAGAGAAAATGGAGAAAAAGGAAGAAGATGAGCAAGAAATAGAGAGACAAAAGTAAAAAGGAAGCAAGAGAGGGATGAAGTAAGTAGTGAGAGAGAGAGAGAGAGAGAGAGAGAGAGAGAGAGAGAGAGAGACAGACAGACAGACAGACAGACAGACAGAGAGAAGCAGAGAGAAAGAGAGATGGACAGAGACAAAGAGAGAAAATGAGAGAGGCAGAGAGAGAGACAAAGAGAGACAGAGACAAAGAGAGAATGAGAGAGAGACATGAGAGAAAAAAGACAGACGGAGAGAGAGAGAAAAAGAGAGACAGACAGACAGACAGACAGACAGATGGGGGGGCAATCAAAAACAGATTATGTGTGATTGTTTTTATATTTAGGACTAAACCCAGTGTGTCAAATGCAAATTAGAAAAACCAACAGCTTAAAGGAACAGTCCACCGTATTTCCATAATGAAATATGCTCTTACCTGAATTGAGACGAGCTGCTCCGTACCTCTCCGAGCTTTGCGCGACCTCCCAGTCAGTCAGACGCAGTCAGACGTGCTGTCACTCCTGTTAGCAATGTAGCTAGGCTCAGCATGGCCAGTGGTATTTTTTGGGGCTGTAGTTAGATGCGACCAAACTCTTCCGCGTTTTTCCTGTTTACATAGGTTTATATGACCAGTGACATGAAACAAGTTCAGTTAAAAAAATTGAAACGTAGCGATTTTCTATGCTATGGAAAGTCCGCACTATAATGACAGGCGTACTAACACCTTCTGCGCGCTTCGACAGCGCATTGATATCTGAGCTCCGTATCAATGCGCTGTCGAAGCGCGCAGAAGGTGTTAGTACGCCTGTCATTATAATGCGGACTTTCCATAGCATAGAAAATCGCTACGTTTCAATTTGTGTAACTGAACTTGTTTCATGTTACTGGTCATATAAACCTGTGTAAACAGGAAAAACGCGGAAGAGTTTGGTCGCATCTAACTACAGCCCCAAAAAATACCATTGGCCATACTGAGCCTAGCTACATTGCTAACAGGAGTGACAGCGCGTCGGACTGCGTCTGACTGACTGGGAGGTCGCGCAAAGCTCGGAGAGGTATGGAGCAGCTCGTCTCAATTCAGGTAAGAGCATATTTCATTATGGAAATACGGTGGACTGTTCCTTTAATATCTGCAAGTGTAAATGTTTAAAATTAAAAACAGGCTGCTAATATCACACTACTACAGAGACAAAAAAGACAAAAACCAAGAAGGAAAAAAGATCAATAATCATAAGCATCAGGACAACAGAGAACATGGTGCACTGTAATGATAATAAGTCACGGATAGATATGGAGTGTAGATATTAACAAGACCAATAATTCTCGACATGGGCAAAGAAAAATAGCAACAAAGAAGAAAAATAAAAGCAGCAGGGCTGTAAGGGTGAGATCATAACATCCTGAAAGATCTACAGTAAGGTGTTTACATTGAGATGTTCCACAAAACAGTCATTTATGCTGCATTTGTTTATCTAAAGCACCCGGATAACTCAAATATAATTAGGGGACGAGTCTACATGAGTACGTATGTTACATTTTTATTAATTAAAGAACAGCATACTTTTTATCACTTCATAGTTATATTTAATGTTATGGAACACCTGTGAAACAAATGGCAACAAAACATCACTGGTTACTGAGAAACTGCAAAGGCGTCCATCATGTAGACTTTCCTGGGTTGGAAACCATCCTGGCTGTTAAAAAGTGTTGACACGGGAGACTTAAACTGGAGACTCCTTCCTTAAGTGTTAAATAAAAATCTCTTTATTGAAAACTTTATGATGTCAGTGCAGTACATTTTCTTTTTGTTAATGTCGTTTTTTATTATTATTATTATTATTATTATACTTCATTTATGTGGCGTGTCTGCCATAAATGTGCCTGTGTAATTGTTACTACAGAAACGATAACATATTCAAATGATCACATTAATAAAAACCTTGTAGCCAGAACTTTGTAAGAGCTGCTATTACAGAACATTAATCAACGCTTTTTGACCAATCAGATTCAAGAATGGGTGGCACGGTGGTGTAGTGGTTAGCGCTGTCACCTCACAGCAAGAAGGTCTGGGTTCGAGCCCCGTGGCCGACGAGGGCCTTTCTGTGCGGAGTTTGCATGTTCTCCCCGTGTCCACGTGGGTTTCCTCCGGGTGCTCCGGTTTCCCCCACAGTCCAAAGACATGCAGGTTAGGTTAACTGCTGACTCTAAATTGACCGTAGGTGTGAATGTGAGTGTGAATGGTTGTCTGTGTCTATGTGTCAGCCCTGTGATGACCTGGCGACTTGTCCAGGGTGTACCCCGCCTTTCACCCGTAGTCAGCTGGGATAGGCTCCAGCTTGCCTGCGACCCTGTAGAACAGGATAAAGTGGCTAGAGATAATGAAATGAGAATGAGATTCAAGAATTCAACAGTGCTATGGTATAACTACAGATAAACCACCTGTATGCCTGAATTCTACAATATTTTATGCTTAATTGACAAACATCTCAGAAAAAATCCAGAGAAATGTGTTCTGATCGCACATACACTCTCGAAGCAGACTGGGTGAAAAACACAGGAATTTTACTTTAAATGACGGTAAATGGCATGTGATAGGCCCATATTATGAATGGCTGAATGCGGAGGAGGGAGTCTGGTCAGATACATGAGCAGGGTTTGATGAGTGTTAAACAAAACATGAAAGATGATCCAGTCATGCTGTAATGCTAAACAAGACTCTCTTTTTATCTCTGCACTTCTTTTTTTTTCTCTCAAAAGCAAAATATAGAACACATCCAGAACCGACATCCTGAAACAGCTATTTTGGGGCTTTGTGAAGTTGATCAGCTCGTATTTCCCTCAGCACAGTCAGCACACAGACAGCAGTGCAATATCACTTTTCCCACTCAGCACTTACACTTACAGTTATATCCAGCAACTGTAGTAGAGCTGCAATTAAACTGTCCAGCACTTTCAACATCTTGATCTTATGCTTGAGCATGTGAGGAGAGTGTATGCTGAAGGGTTTTAGTCTTTAAGTGAGAGAAGAGAAGACAGCGGGGAGGTACATGATGTAAACAATGCTTTATTGATTTCTCAGTGCCATGTAATTTTATATACATCATCTCATCTCATTATCTCTAGCCGCTTTATCCTGTTCTACAGGGTCGCAGGCAAGCTGGAGCCTATCCCAGCTGACTACGGGCGAAAGGCGGGGTACACCCTGGACAAGTCGCCAGGTCATCACAGGGCTGACACATAGACACAGACAACCATTCACACTCACATTCACACCTACGCTCAATTTAGAGTCACCAGTTAACCTAACCTTTATGTCTTTGGACTGTGGGGGAAACCGGAGCACCCAGAGGAAACCCACGCGGACACGGGGAGAACATGCAAACTCCACACAGAAAGGCCCTCGCCGGCCACGGGGCTCGAACCCGGACCTTCTTGCTGTGAGGCGACACCGCTAACCACTACACCACCATATATATATATATATATATATATATATATATATATATTAGTTTTGCATGCACAGTAGTCTTCCTTTATCCTTCCATCAATCTCTTTCTCACAGGATGTATTAAGGATGGATAGAGTGTGTGTGTGTGTGTGTGGGGGGGAACCAAGCTAAAAAACAATACGCTGTCTTGGCAGTAAGTGAACGTCCTGACTTCCGAATCCGCACAGCAACACCAGGCCTTTTGGATGCCATGCTAATATACATGTATATATAGTACCAATCAAAAGTTTGTACACCCCTACTCATTCATAGGTTTTTCTGTATTTGGACTATTTTCTACATTGTCAAACAGCACTGAATACATCAAAACTAGGAATGACATCTGGAACGTATATGGATTTATGTGGTAAACAGAAAAGTGTTTTAAAAATATGCTCCATATTTTAGATTCTTCAAAGTACCCAGTGTTTACCTTGATGACACTTTGCACACTACTGGTGTTATCTTAACCAGCTTCATGAGCTGGAATGCTTTTCAATTAACAGCTGTGTCTCGTCAAAAGTTAATTAGTGGACGAGTTTCTTGCCTTCTTAATGCGTTTGAGATGAAACAGTAAATAGTAAATCATAAAAATACAGTAAATAGCCCTATTCAACACCACAACTGTACAGTAGTAATCCATATTATATCAAGATCCGCTCAACTAAGTAAAGAGAAACGACATAAATCGTTACTTTAAGACATGAAGTGACTTTTAATGAAAAAAATAAGGAAAAATATTGAATTAGAAGGGGTGTCCAAACTTTTGACTGGTACTGTAAAAAAAACCAAAAGATAGATAGATAGATAGATAGATAGATAGATAGATAGATAGATAGATAGATAGATAGATAGATAATATATGGACACAAGTGTTTTACTGGGAAATACACCACTCGTTTTTTATATGAGCTGCAGTACATCCAGGACATGGAGAACCAAAACCGTGACATAAATCTCTATATATCACTCATGACAAAATCGATGAATTGATGTTTTGATAAATCTGGGTACTTTTTGTTTGTGTGTATATATAATAAAAAGAAATCACACATTGGCTTGAAGATATGAAGTTTGTCTTCTCGTCTTGAAAATCTCACATTTTTCATCACGGATCTGAGTGACATAATTTCTGATATTTTACTCCAATGACGTCACTCCTGGGCGCCACGGTGGTGTAGTGGTCAGCACTGTCACCTCACAGCAAGAAGGTCCTGGGTTCGAGCCCAGCGGCCGACGAGGGCCTTTCTGTGCGGAGTTTGCATGTTCTCTCCGTGTCCACGTGGGTTTCCTCCGGGTGCTCCGGTTTCCCCCACAGTCCAAAGACATGCAGGTTAGGTTAACTGGTGACTCTAAATTGACCGTAGGTGTGAATGTGAGTGTGAATGGTTGTCTGTGTCTATGTGTCAGCCCTGTGATGACCTGGCGACTTGTCCAGGGTGTACCCCGCCTTTCACCTGTAGGCAGCTGGGATAGGCTCCAGCTTGCGTGCGACCCTGTAGAACAGGATAAAGCGGCTACAGATAATGGATGGTTGGATGGACGTCACTCCCAGTCTTTTCCCGCTGACTAGACATGCGTTGTCAAAATGGCGACCCGGTTCAAAATTTAAATTCTTTTCATTAACTTGCTTTTTTTTTGTGGATGTGTTCATATAATATAAAGAACATCACACGGTGGCACAAAGATATGAAGTTTATCTTCTTGTGTTGAAATTATTTTCACTCATTCACTTCGCTCACTTGTGAATATACTCACCACTCAAAAATAAACTTCATATTTTCACGCAACCGTGTAAAATCATCTATGTATTAGTCTTTCCTTACGCAACAATTTTCTTGAAAAAGAGCTCCATACTGACATCCTGCTGCCAATTTATATTATCAAATCATGTCAAAAGTGCACAGAGCACCTGTAATGGCATCAAATACTGATTTTTCTAAGCCACAAGCGACAGCAAGAATCATTAGTATGCTCCAGAAGGGTTTTAGATATCAGATATATTACTATCGTTCAGTAATGTCAGTAAGCAAACACCTTTTTTTTTTTTATCTTGTGTGTGAGAGTTCTGATGAAAGCAATCCCAAAATTGTTATTTAACACGTCACGTCTCATTCAAATCTGATTTTACCAATCATCTGTGACCGGATTTAATCTTATTTGGGTAATCACTCCTGTGATAATGATTAAGGGATTAGATGCTTAATATTTAGCACACCTGATCTCCATAAACAAGTGCTTAAAATGAAAAAACACCAGTAGCATTAGCGACAAGAACACACCGTCTGATCACATTTGAACCCATGCCAACTTATTTACATACATTATTATCAATTATACAATATTTTTGTACCTCATTCATTAGAAGGTGCTGGTTGATTTCCCATAACAGCAGCTACTCGGTCTATATTAAGGCACCTGTTATCTGTATGTTATCATTTCTACAGTCACAGGTCGGACATGGATGTGTATGATAGACGGATACAGTACGCATGTAATCATTGATATTTCTGTGAGGAGAATTAATACAAAATTCTTGAAGGCATTAAGACAAAGTGCATTTTTTGCTTTATGAATTTCAGGAGAAAGTTAAAAAAGATATCCAGTGAAAGAATGACTTTTTATAGCTGCTATAACATGATAACAGGAACAGAGGCTTTCGAAACCAAGAGTCTTGGTTCTGATTGTCTTATTCAAGTCAGACACAGGACATCTTTCGGACTCGTTCGCTATTTTGGGACTGAACAGAAGTGTGTCAGACGGTAACACAACACTGTGTCAACACTTGTCATCAGTCAAAGAAGTTCAGCACTTCAGAAGTTCAGCAACAGATCAGTCAACATTTCTGTGTAGGCAGGGATATGATGTTTCTTCATACTATTGCCAACTCACATTTCTTTTTTTGTGCCAGTTATATGTGTGAAACCGTATCAGACAGAATGGTACGTTAGTCCAGAATGGTCATATGTTATTTATTTTTTCTCTTGATCTCAAGATAAGTGCTTTCTCGAGATCACGACTTGTGTATTTTTATCCCCCTGGCATATAATGTGGGGGTATATAGCTATCGCTCTGTCCGTCTGTAAACATTTTAGTTTCTGTAACATAACTTAAAAACTATTATTAATTTTTTCATGAAACCTGACAGTTAAGTGACTAGAGGAGTTGTGCCTTTTGACATTTTGGGATTTCTATGATTTTCATTTTTCCATATTTCCATGGCAACCAATTCAACTTAGGAAAATTTGGACTGGGGTTTCATGGGGGGGGGGGGGGGGGGAGATACGTCATCTCCTGATGACTCTTGTTCTCATGATAATGACATTTTTTTCACAAGATCACAACTTATCTTTCTCTTAAGGAGATGATACATGGGGCAACTTTTTGGGCAATGTTGCCCGGTAATTGTGCTTCGACACTTTCCCATTAAGACTGGCCAATGTAATTTCTATCTGGACGATTTTGAACATTTTGACCAACTTTTTAAGATCATCCAATCAGAGTGCTAGCAGCGAATCACATGACCACCTGAGAGCTTGTGAAATTTTCAACAAAGATGGCGGTGTCTCCAGCAGTGGAACGAAATAAAAAAGAGCCGACTTATCTTTTTGTGCTGGTAAGTTGTTCTGTGTAAACCCAAAGTGGTAAATTTACCTCATCAAATGCTTCGAAAACCAACAGACATCTATTTTGATGTACGCAGGTTGTAATTACCGGTAAGACATCGATTTTTTTTTCAGCTAAGTGTAAACTAACAATGTTAACTAACCACCGCTCCATAGAGACCGAATGGGATCTAGCTAACTAGTGGTGGTTTTTGCTAACATGGTTAGCCGAAAGTTATCGCTAGCTATGTAGGGAACGTTAGCTCTCTTGCATCAAGTTAAAAGTGATGGGTGGGTCATGATTTTTCTTTTTTTTTTGTGAGTTGTAATAGAGATTGTCTAACTTATCGTCTGATCTAATTCACATACAGAACATGGGTACTTGTGGAACCTGAGGATGAAACAGTACAAACTTAGGTTTGGGATCGAAAAAAGAAAGCTTTTCAGGAGCTCTGTCACTGCGTTTTCCTCCTCAGCAGCCATCTCCTGGTCAATGTCCTTTTTTTCTTTTTTGCTGAGATGAGAATTAAATGATTGTTTTTGCCATTATGTTTTTGTGATGTATATGTCAGTTATTACTTATAGTATTACGTGATTGAGGCTAGTAGCATTTTTTTAAAAAAAGATTTAAAAAGTGTTTATTATTAACAGAATATTGTATTTATTTTGACTTATAAATGTTAAAATAATGGCAAATTCTCTTTTGACCAGAGTATCTATTCAGTTTTGTTCCAGAAGTGATACCTGCTTGAGCGAAATAAAGGCTGAAGCCAAGAAAGAAGTGACAGCTGCAAATGTTTCAGTGTCCATCTTTGTGCTGTCTGTCTCCCTGGCAATATATTTGCTCTTATCTGATTGGTTGTTGCCAATTGTCTGTTGCCCTAATTAGTTGCCCCGTGTCTCACCTTGTTGCCCATTACCCGGCAGCATTGCCCAAAAAGGTGCCCCGTGCATCATCACCTTTAGAGAAATGTTATTTCAAGCCTACTGTGTACCTGTATATGGACGGGCTGACATTAAACCTCTCTTGAATCTTGAAAGCTCTTTGGGTAAACTATAAATCATGAATATATACAGGTGTCGAAGAGTCAAGGCAAACAGTACTAAGTGTATTGAAAGGATGTTCACTATGAGCAGACTGTGAATAAGAGTCCTGGGATAAGCCCATTATTATTTGTATAGTTCAATTTGTTGATCCTGGAAGCTCGGTGACAGGAACTCGATGGTCTTCCCAGCATTTTTCCTGGCTCATTGTGCACCATGTTGCTATAGGTGGTTTATCTCTTTCTGAGCCAAAACCAAGGATTCAGGGTGATTACATCCACACAGCTCACATTACACCCACAGAATTATGAGTTTGTCCTCAAAGCAGACCCATAAACCATTAAATAGTGAACAATGATGAACTTGCTTCTGCTTTGGCACATGGTCATGTAAAACTCGTTTAAAAATTCAATAATGCTCCACTTTCAAAGAGAGCCGTAAAAGCGAAGGTGCAAAAACCGGATCCTGCTCTGACATGATGTCAGGTCAGTTGAAATCAATGCACTGGAGGTGATCATTTGATCGTAGGCCTGGAGGCGGCGGAGAAATAGTAGTGAGAGCCGTTAAAGAAAAGGTGCATGGTTTCTGCTGATAACCCAGCAATTTACTGTTGTGTCGTGGAGATGACTTCGGTTCTGTATCCCTAGCGGGAGAGAAAACTGTCCTCGCTGTGCATTAAAGCACACAGCTAGCGCACTAGTCACACTCTTGTTTCCTAGAATGCAGAATGTGCAGTTTGTCTCATAAAAAACAAACTACGGTATGTATCCATTTGTTTTGGGGACCAACCATACCCCAACCAGCTAGTTCATCCTCACAGGATGTTTCCTGTTGTTTTACAAGTGCAAGCTGTTGTATATTCAAAACTTAGCTGCATTATCAATATTTACAGTATACAGCCTGTGTGACCAATCACTAGAAATCCTCTTAGAGTATCTCTGCCAATCACATCGTCTCTTGCGTCACCGTATGCGGATGTCACCGAGTGGCAGCATTAGGATTCAGTTTGATTGTCGCAAAAAGTAAATGAAAAACTTTGCAAGATCTCATAAAAAAGTGCATATTTTTTTCTCTATGTCCCTTCCAGGGCTCTGTAAAATGCAAACTGTGCAACTAAGATTAACAACAGGAAAAAATAATAATAAATAAAATTAAAAAAATAAATAAAAACCAGACCGGCGGACATCCCTAGTCAAGACCAGTTATGAACTCGAGTGATGTAGCTGAGGTTGAGGAACTTCTCCCTAGTGTTTTCCAGTTTTTCCAGGAGCACAGTTACATCTGAATTCGGATACGTTGGGAATATACTGTGTCATGTCCCTATTATATTTATAGAATATATTGCTAAAATTAAAACAAATATATATTGTAAAATGTAAATGCAGTAAAATAATTTGCAATAAGTGTTTAAAATATTAGCAAATAAAGCCAAAACGATTTTAGTAAAATATCTTTTATTATAATGCGGGCGGCACAGTGGTGTAGTGGTTAGCACTGTGGCCCCACAGCAAGAAGGCTCTGGGTTCAAGCCCAGTGGCTGACAGAGTCTGCGTTGGGGTGCTCTGGTTTCCCCCCACAGTTCAAAGACATGTGGTTAGGTTAACATGGGGCAGCCAACCTGAAGGTTGGGCTGAAGTGCCCTTGAGCAAGGCACCTAACTCCCAACTGCTCTTTGGGTGCTGTAGCATAGCTGCCCACTGCTCTGGGTATGCATGCATGTGTGTGTGCGCTCATTGTTCATGCGTGTGTGTTCACTGCTTCAGATGGGTTAAATGCAGAGGAGGACTTTCACTGTGCTTGAGTGTATGTGTGATAAATAAAGGCTTCTTGTCTTTAAAAATACAACCCAGATTCCAAAAAAGTTGGGACAAAGTACAAATTGTAAATAAAAACCGAATGCAATAATTTACAAATCTCAAAAGCTGATATTGTATTCGCAATAGAACATAGACAAAAATCAAGATGGCGCCGCGGACGGTTGCCTCGGTACTTCGCTCTCTCATACTTTCTACGTTTTTGTGTATTTGTTGTGTTTCTTGCGTTTCTTCGCTGGTCACACACACTAGAGAAGAACTCATAAACATTGGATTAACCACCAGTAAAGTTCTTTCATCGGCTTTCATCAATCCGGAAAGTTTTTCAGAGTTACTTGTCGGGGGAGCAGCAGCTCTCTATGGATTACGCCAAGGATGCCGGAGACACCGGGGGAAGCGAGCCGGCGCACTTGTCAGACTAAGGCAGCGGGGGGTTTGCACTGCGCTCCCATCTATTCACCTGGCTAATGTCCGCTCTCTGGCCAATAAGATGGACGAACTGCTGCTCCTCAACACAATCAACACAGATTTTAACAGATCTGCTGCCTTGTGCTTCACCGAAACCTGGCTCGGTGAGCACATCCCGGACTCTTCTGTCCATCTGCCTGGATTTCACCTTCACTGAGCGGACCGCGACACGGAGCTCACGGGGAAAACGAGAGGAGGCGGAATCTGCTTTTATATTAACGAAGGTTGGTGTACTGATGTCACAGTTCTAAATAAATCATGCAGTCCTCATCTGGAGACATTATTCATAAACTCCAAACCGTTTTATGCTACGCGAGAGTTTTCCTCGTTTATTCTGGTTGGAGTTTACATCCCCCCTCAGGCGTGTGTTAATGAGGCGTTACAACACCTGGCTGACCAGATAAACAATGTGGAGAAAAAACACCCGGACTCTTTGCTCATTGTTTTGGGGGACTTTAACAGAGCAAACTTCAGCCACGAACTGCCAAAATATAAGCAGCACGTTAAGTGTCCCACCAGGGACTCTAACACTCTGGACCATTGTTACACTGTTTTAAAGGACTCATACCACTCTGCCCCCCATGCAGCCTTGAGACTATCTGATCACTGTATGGTTTATCTTATCCCGTCCTACAGGCAGAAGCTGAAATCTGCTAAGCCTGGAGTTAAGACGGTGAGGAAATGGTCTGATGAGGCCAAAGTGGAACTACAAGCCTGCTTTGACTGCACTGATTGGAGTGGTTTTGAGGCTGCAGCTTCAGACCTGCATGAACTGACTGATACTGTGACATCTTACATCAGTTTTTGTGAGGATGTGTGTGTGCCCACCAAGACCTTCCGCACATACAACAACAAACCCTGGTTCACCACAAAACTCAGACAGCTTCGCCAGGCCAAGGAGGAGGCCTACAGAAGTGGAGATAGAGTCCTGTACAAACAGGCCAGAAACACACTCACTACGTTTACCTGCACATAGAGAGAATCGAATTTCTGCCATTGCTCGACTGAAATCGAAGTTCAAAATGCCATGTATACACCTTAATTCGGCTGAAATTGAACCGAACTTGATTTCTCGGAATCGAGCTACACGACCTAGTTTATGCGATTTCTGCCGAGCTACTTTGTGCATGTATACCCTATCGAGCTAGTTGTCGAGCTATTTCCGGAAGTGACGAGTGACGAGACCACAAGCGGGAAACACAACAGCCTCGGTCAGCATGACAACAGTAGTAGCGAGCAGCAGAAGAGGTCAGGAGGAACAAACGAAGAAGAGAAAATGGCGATGTAGAGCTCTCTGAAGTGTGGGTGGAGCACAGAGGACGGCAGGACAAAGCTTCTGGTACTAATAGGCTTTTTATTGTCAGACTTTTCAGTTTAACAGCCTACTTTTATTCTTGAGAGAAAACACACACACACACACACACACACACACACACGCGCGCTGTGTTCTAGTCCCGGGATGAGCTCTCCCCTCTGCTCTCCCTCTGCCTCCTTAAATAGGGCACGGTTACTGGGAAGACACACAAACACAGGTTAATTACCGTCAGGTGAAGTGATTCTGCCACTCACCTTCCCTGGCTCCGCCCTCCTGTCACAGACCGGCGCTTGACCACGCCCCCACTGCCACAGGCAAGCAGAAACGTGCACTTCTGGAGCAATGAGGAGACAGAGTTCATGCTCATTCAGCTTAAGGAGTTGAATATATTAAAATTCATGGACGGGAGAAAAACGGGCAATGGAGAACACGGAACTGATAACTTTGTTTACACTCTTGAATAGCTCTTCTTCATGACGACAACCGGAAGTGTACCAACACGATGGGGCGTGTTGCGCCACCTGTGGCTCAGGTGCACAATGCACCTCACACAATAGCCCGATTTCATTGTGTGCATGAAGGATTGGATTTCTCTGGCACCCTGCTGGGACCTTCAGCTCGATTACCGACAGCAGCTCGATTTGGATGTGCATGTAAACGTAGTCACTGAATCATACATGCACATAATGAAATCGGGCTATTGTGTGAGGTGCATTGTGCACCCGAGCCACAGGTGGCGCTACACGCCCCATCGTGTTGGTACACTTCCGTTTGTCGTCATGAAGAAGAGCTATTCAAGAGTGTAAACAAAGTTATCAGTTCCGTGTTCTCCATTGCGCGTTTTTCTCCCGTCCATGAATTTTAATATATTCAACTCCTTAAGCTGAATGAGCATGAACTCTGTCTCCTCATTGCTCCAGAAGTGCACGTTTCTGCTTGCCTGTGGCAGTGGGGGCGTGGTCAAGCACCGGTCTGTGACAGGAGGGCGGAGCCCAGGGAAGGTGAGTGGCAGAACGACGGTACACCTGATGGTAATTAACCTGTGTTTGTGTGTCTTCCCAGTAACCGCGCCCTATTTAAGGAGGCAGAGGGGACAGCTCATCCTGGGACTAGAACACAGCGCGCGCGCGTGTGTGTGTGCGCGCGCGCGCGCGCTTCTCTCAAGAATAAAAGTAGGCTGTTAAACTGAAAAGTCTGACAATAAAAAGCCTATTAGTACCAGAAGCTTTGTCCTGCCATCCTCTGTGCTCCACCCACACTTCAGAGAGCTCTACATCGCCATTTTCTCTTCTTCGTTTGTTCTTCCTGACCTCTTCTGCTGCTCGCTACTACTGTTGTCATGCCGACCGAGGCTGTTGTGTTTCCCGCTTATGGTCTCGTCACTCGTCACTTCCGGAAGGGGCAGTAAGTAGCTCGACTACTAGCTCGATAGGGTATACATGCACTAAGTAGCTCGGCAGAAATCGCATAATCTAGGTCGTGTAGCTCGATTCCGAGAAATCAAGTTCGGTTCAATTTCAGCCGAATTAAGGTGTATACATGGCATTTTGAACTTCGATTTCAGTCAAGCAACGGCAGAAATTCGATTCTCTCTATGTGCATGTAAACGTACTGACTGACGAAAGAGGTGAAATCAGCTAAGAGGAGCTACGCTGAAAGGATCAAAAACAGCCTTTCAGCCAATGATCTGGCATCAGTGTGGACAGGCCTGAAGAATATCACCAACTACAGGAGACCATCCGCCTACTGCAATGAACCATCAACTGGCTGACGAGTTGAATGTGTTCTACTCCAGATTCGACAAATTCACACCTCTCCCCCCCTCAGACATTAAAGACCCATTTACACCCCCTGCTATTCTGCCTCCTCTCGCCTCTGACCCCACACCAGATCAAGATCTGTGAAAAGGATGTTTGTCAGCTTTTTCACAGACAGAAGATCAGGAAGGCACCTGGCCCAGATGGTGCGTCACCCTCCTGTCTGAAGGTCTGTGCTGATCAGCTGGCTCCCATCTTCACCCAGATCTTCAATAGATCCCTGGAGCTGTGTGAAGTCCCCCCATGCTTCAAATGCTCCACAATAATCCCGGTTCCCAAGAAAACCACCATCACAGGACTGAATGACTACAGGCCTGTAGCTTTCACATCTGTAGTCATGAAGTCCTTCGAGAGACTGGTGTTGTCACACCTGAAGGACATCACAGACCCCCTGCTGGACCCCCTGCAGTTTGCCTACTGGGCAAACAGGTCAGCAGATGATGCAATCAATATGGGACTGCACTACATCCTGCAACACCTTGACTCTACAGGGATGTACGCCAGGATTCTCTTCATGGACTTCAGTTCGGCATTCAACACCATTGTTCCAGACATCATCCACACCAAGCTCACCCAGCTCACTGTGCCCTCCTCCACCTGTCAGTGGATTACAAACTTCCTGACTGACAGGAAGCAGCAGGTGAGGATGGGGAGCATCATATCCAGCACTCGGACTATCAGCACTGGCGCCCCCCAAGGGTGTATGCTCTCCCCACTGCTCTTCTCCCTTTATACCAACGACTGCACCTCAAGAGACCCGTCTGTTAAACTCCTGAGATTTGCAGACGATACAACGGTCATCAGCCTCATCTGGGACGGTGATGAGTCTGCATACAGACGGGAGGTTGAACAGCTGGTCTGGTGGTGCGGTCAGAACAATCTGGAGCTGAACACGCTCAAAACTGTGGAGATGATAGTGGACTTTAGGAGGACCCCACACACACACACACACTCTGCTGCCCATCACCATTACCAACAACACTGTGACTGCCATTGAAAGTTTCAGGTTTCTGGGTTCCACAATCTCTCAGGACTTGAAGTGGGAGACAAACACAGTCACTATCATCAAAAAGGCTCAGCAGAGGTTGTACTTTCTGCGCCAGCTCAGGAAGCTCAACCTGCCTAAGGAGCTGCTGACACAATTGTACTCTGCCATCATTCAGTCTGTTCTTTGCTCTTCCATCACTGTTTGGTTTGGATCGGTCACCAAACAGGAGAAGAACAGACTGCAATGGACAATAAGGTCTGCAGAGAAAATTATTGGTGTCAACCTGCCCTCCATCCAAGACTTATACTTGTCCAGAGTCAGGAAACGGGCAGGTAACATCTCTGCGGACCCACCACATCCTGGTCACAATCTATTTAATCTTCTCCCCTCAGGGAGGCGATATAGATCACTGTATGCAAAAACAACCAGACACAAGAACAGTTTCTTCCCTCAGGCTGTCTCTGTGATGAACAGCTAAAATCCAGATTCATATATCAGTAATATCACTTGCAAAATATCTGCACACTCGTACTGTCATTCTGTGCTCACTGTTACTTATATTATATTTATACTTATTTAAATTTACTATTCATCTTTGCACTATGGACCATATTGCACCAAAAGGGAAATCCTTTCTGTGATGAACAGCTAAAATCCAGATTCATACACTATATTGCCAAAAGTATTTGCTCACCCATCCAAATTATCGGAATCAGGTGTTCCAATCACTTCCATGGCCACAGGTGTATAAAATCAAGCACCTAGGCATGCAGACTGTTTTTTTACAGTTTGGAGCTGGCCCTTTCCTCTTCCAACATGACTGTGCAGCAGTGCACAAAGCAAGGTCCATAAAGACATGGATGACAGAGTCTGGTGTGGATGAACTTGACTGGCCTGCACAGAGTCCTGACCTCAACCCGATAGAACACCTTTGGGATGAATTAGAGCAGAGACTGAGAGCCAGGCCTTCTCGTCCAACATCAGTGTGGGACCTCACAAATGCGCTTCTGGAAGAATGGTCAAAAATTCCCATAAACACACTCCTAAACCTTGTGGACAGCCTTCCCAGAAGAGTTGAAGCTGTTCTAGCTGCAAAGGGTGGACCGACGTCATATTGAACCCTGTGGATTAGGAATGGGATGTCACTTAAGCTCATATGTGAGTCAAGGCAGGTGAGTGAATACTTTTGGCAATATAGTGTATATCAGTAATATCACTTGCAAAATATCTGCACACTCATACCGTCATTCTGTGCTCACTGTTACTTATATTTATACTTATTTAAATTTACTATTCATCTTTGCACTATGCACCATATTGCACCAAAAGGGAAATCCTTTCTGTGATGAACAGCTAAAATCCAGATTTATATATCAGTAATATCACTTGTAAAATATCTGAACACTTATACCATCATTCTGTGCACACTGTATACTTTATATTTATTTAACTATTCCATACTTGACTTACCTGGATTACTTTGCACTATGCACCTATTTTTGTTGTTCTTGTTTGCTTGTTTGTTTGTTTTGTGTATACGCTTTTTTATCTGTTTTGTACTATGAGAGCTAAGTGAACCGGAGTCAGATTCCTCGTGTGTGTCCACATACCTGGCAATAAAAGTGTTTCTGATTCTGATTTCTGATTCTGACAACATATCAAATGTCGAAAGTGAGACATTTTGAAATGTCATGCCAAATATTGGCTCATATGAAATTTCATGACAGCAACACATCTCAAAAAAGTTGGGACAGGGGCAATAAGAGGCTGGAAAAGTTGAAGGTACAAAAAAGGAACAGCTGGAGGACCAAATTGCAACTCATTAGGTAAATTGGCAATAGGTCATTAACATGACTGGGTATAAAAAGAGCATCTTGGAGTGGCAGCGGCTCTCAGAAGTAAAGCTGGGAAGAGGCTCACCAATCCCCCTAATTCTGCGCCAACAAATAGCAGAGCAATATCAGAAAGGAGTTCGACAGTGTAAAATTGCAAAGAGTTTGAACATATCATCATCTACAGTGCATAATATCATCAAAAGATTCAGAGAATCTGGAAGAATCTCTGTGCGTAAGGGTCAAGGCCGGAAAACCATACTGGGTGCCCGTGATCTTCGGGCCCTTAGATGGCACTGCATCACATACAGGCATGCTTCTGTATTGGAAATCACAAAATGGGCTCAGGAATATTTCCAGAGAACATTATCTGTGAACACAATTCACCGTGCCATCCGCCGTTGCCAGCTAAAACTCTATAGTTCAAAGAAGAAGCCGTATCTAAACATGATCCAGAAGCGCAGACGTCTTCTCTGGGCCAAGGCTCATTTAAAATGGACTGTGGCAAAGTGGAAAACTGTTCTGTGGTCAGACGAATCAAAATTTGAAGTTCTTTATGGAAATCGGGGACGCCATGTCATTCGGACTAAAGAGGAGAAGGATGACCCAAGTTGTTATCAGCGCTCAGTTCAGAAGCCTGCACCTCTGATGATATGGGGTTGCATTAGTGCGTGTGGCATGGGCAGCTTACACATCTGGAAAGACACCATCAATGCTGAAAAGTATATCCAGGTTCTAGAGCAACATATGCTCCTATCCAGACGACGTCTCTTTCAGGGAAGACCTTGCATTTTCCAACATGACAATGCCAAACCACATACTGCATCAATTACAGCACCATGGCTGCGTAGAAGAAGGGTCCGGGTACTGAACTGGCCAGCCTGCAGTCCAGATCTTTCACCCATAGAAAACATTTGGCGCATCATAAAACGGAAGATACGACAAAAAAGACCTAAGACAGTTGAGCAACTAGAATCCTACATTAGACAAGAATGGGTTAACATTCCTATCCCTAAACTTGTGCAACTTGTCTCCTCAGTCCCCAGACATTTACAGACTGTTGTAAAGAGAAAAGGGGATGTCTCACAGTGGTAAACATGGCCTTGTCCCAACTTTTTTGAGATGTGTTGTCATGAAATTTAAAATCACCTAATTTTTCTCTTTAAATTATACATTTTCTCAGTTTAAACATTTGATGTCATCTATGTTCTATTCTGAATAAAATATGGAATTTTGAAACTTCCACATCATTGCATTCCATTTTTATTTACAATTTGTACTTTGTCCCAACTTTTTTGGAATCGGGGTTTACTTTGTACAAGAGGCTGTACTGTATTATACTGTATACACGAAATAAGAATATTTTCATGTTATATATTTAAAATCCAGTGTCCTGAAATGTCACAAAAACCAACAAGAGAGTTCAAAAACTGCAGGATGGCTATTCTCAGAGAACAAAAATAAAGAAACATTGTCCTGCCTTATCAGACATGGAATGAGTTAACATCCTTGAACAGTAGGTCAGACTGTCAGTCTACTGAGGCCATGCACACTCAATAGCAATCCATTAAAACAGATCAGAATGGCTTCAGTTCACTATCCCAGGGAAACTGATGCAAGAAAACTGACACAGAGACTTCTTATAGACTTCAAGCTGGTGTGTGTGTGTGTGTGTGTGTGTGTGTGTGTGTGTGTGTGTGTGTGTGTGTTATTGAAGATAAAATACATATTTTAATACAGGCTCGAAGTGTTTTCATCATTTTGGGCCAGTATTCCAAACTTAAACTCTCCCATCCAGTGGGAAATGTGTATTAATTTTGTTTTTATTTAGCTCTAGGCTTACTTGTGATCTCTATATAATACAGAGTGAATATAGACATTGGATTTTAGGTTGCGTTTGGTCGAAACTGTCAAAAAGAAATTAATTCTGTGGGAATTTGTGTTTTAACTTGCCTGAGAGTGAGTCGATTTTAAATGCTACTAAGCAACAGTCTTGCTGGAATCAAACAGTATATCCTTCTGGGAAGATCACCCAAAAAGTAATGTGCATTATTTTTTAGAGGAGCAAAAGCACACCGTAAATTAGATATGGCACATCAAAGTACACTTTTAGGTTTTCATACTACTACTACTAATAATAATAATAATAATAATAATAATAATAATTATAAGCGGCACGGTGGTGTAGTGGTTAGCGCTGTTGCCTCACAGCAAGAAGGTCCTGGGTTTGAGCCCAGTGGCTAACGAGGGCCTTTCTGTGTGGAGTTTGCATGTTCTCCCTGTGTCTGCGTGGGTTTCCTCAGGGTGCTCCGGTTTCCCCCACAGTCCAAAGACATGCAGGTTAGGTTAACTGGTGACTCTAAATTGACCGTAGGTGTGAATGTGAGTGTGAATGGTTGTCTGTGTCTATGTGTCAGCCCTGTGATGACCTGGCGACTTGTCCAGGGTGTACCCCGCCTTTCGCCCGTAGTCAGCTGGGATAGGCTCCAGCTTGCCTACGACCCTGTAGAACAGGATAAGCGGCTACAGATAACGGATGGGGGGATAATAATAATAGTTTTATTAAAGGTGCAGTTTGTTTTGAACTTTGATACCTCAATCACAAAATTGCCATGCAATAAAACGGACTAACAAGTTGGCAGCACAGTTTTGCAGTCAGTAGCGCTGTTGCCTCACAGCAAGAAGATTCTGGGTTTGAACCTCACACCTGATGGGGCCTTTCTACATGGAGTTTACATGGTGTCTGCATGGGTTTCCTCCCACTTCAAAGACATGCACTTTAGGTAAAAATTGTTCTACATTGCTCTGGATAAGAGCGTCTGCTAAATGCCTGTCATGTCATTTCTTTATTTAAAGTATCTGTTGAAAATTTTTCCAGCCAAATGAGTTCTACTCCAAATGTTTTCAAGGGTTTCCTTTGAATTATCTCTAACAATTACAAACTGCTCATTTAAAAACAAGTTGTAAAACTGTTTACAATTCATAATTCAGTGAGTAAATTAGTTGAGATAAAAAGCAGACTACAATACAAAGACTCAAAATAATTGTATAATTTGGCTTGCCAGCCAAAACAGATGTAAAATATCTTGAAAAATATTCTGTATAAGTATCAGTTTGTAGGGGTTTGGGTTTTTTTAACTCCACCAGTTTTGCTGGACAAAGTTATGTTTTCACCTAAATTTGTTTGTCTTTTCCCAATGTAACTCAAAAAGCAGTGAACAGATTTTGATGAAATTTTAAGGACAGGTGGGGCATGTGCCAAGGAACAAATTATTACATTTTAATGCAAATCGAGATATGAATATGTACCCAGGATTTTGTTTTCTGTTCCAAACATAACTCAAAAACTAGTGAACGGATTTGGATGAAATTTGATATATGGCTTTAGTATTACCTTTGGTTCAAATGATTTGATTTTGATGTTGATAAATTGTGGCTTGGTGGAGGTATGCACTCGACCGGGTGCACTTCTAGTTGTGTATGTTTTCCATCATTCATCACTGTTATTACAACCCCGATTCCAAAAAAGTTGGGACAAAGTACAAATTGTAAATAAAAACAGAATGCAATGATGTGGAAGTTTCAAAATTCCATATTTTATTCAGAATACAACATAGATGACATATCAAATGTTTTAACTGAGAAAATGTGTCATTTAAAGAGAAAAATTAGGTGATTTTAAATTTCATAACAACACATCTCAAAAAAGTTGGGACAAGGCCATGCTTACCACTGTGAGACATCCCCTTTTCTCTTTACAACAGTCTGTAAACATCTGGGGACTGAGGAGACAAAATGCTCAAGTTTAGGGATAGGAATGTTAACCCATTCTTGTCTAATGTAGGATTTTAGTTGCTCAACTGTCTTAGGTCTTTTTTGTCGTATCTTCCGTTTTATGATGCGCCAAATGTTTTCTATGGGTGAAAGATCTGGACTGCAGGCTGGCCAGTTCAGTACCCGGACCCTTCTTCTACGCAGCCATGATGCTGTAATTGATGCAGTTTGTGGTTTGGCATTGTCATGTTGGAAAATGCAAGGTCTTCCCTGACAGAGACGTCGTCTGGATAGGAGCATATGTTGCTCTAGAACCTGGATATACCTTTCAGCATTGATGGTGTCTTTCCAGATGTGTAAGCTGCCCATGCCACATGCACTAATGCAACCCCATATCATCAGAGGTGCAGGCTTCTGAACTGAGCGCTGATAACAACTCGGGTCGTCCTTCTCCTCTTTAGTCCGAATGACACGGCGTCCCTGATTTCCATAAAGAACGTCAAATTTTGATTCGTCTGACCACAGAACAGTTTTTCACTTTGCCACAGTCTATTTTAAATGAGCCTTGGCCCAGAGAAGACGTCTGCGCTTCTGGATCATATTTAGACACGGCTTCTTCTTTGAACTATAGAATTTTAGCTGGCAACGGTGGATGGCACGGTGAATTGGGTTAACAGATAATGTTCTCTGGAAATATTCCTGAGCCCATTTTGTGATTTCCAATACAGAAGCATGCCTGTATGTGATGCAGTGTCGTCTAAGGGCCCGAAGATCACGGGCACCCAGTATGGTTTTCCGGCCTTGACCCTTACGCACAGAGATTCTTCCAGGTTCTCTGAATCTTTTGATGATATTATGCACTGTAGATGATGATATGTTCAAACTCTTTGCAATTTTACACTGTCGAACTCCTTTCTGATATTGCTCCACTATTTGTCGGCGTAGAATTAGGGGGATTGGTGATCCTCTTCCCATCTTTACTTCTGAGAGCCGCTGCCACTCCAAGATGCTCTTTTTATACCCAGTCATGTTAATGACCTATTGCCAATTGACCTAATGAGTTGCAATTTGGTCCTCCAGCTGTTCCTTTTTTGTACCTTTAACTTTTCCAGCCTCTTATTGCCCCTGTCCCAACTTTTTTGAGATGTGTTGCTGTCATGAAATTTCAAATGAGACAATATTTGGCATGAAATTTCAAAATGTCTCACTTTCGACATTTGATATGTTGTCTACATTCTATTGTGAATACAATATCAGTTTTTGAGATTTGTAAATTATTGCATTCCGTTTTTATTTACAATTTGTACTTTGTCCCAACTTTTTTGGAATCGGGGTTGTAAATGAAAATTTTACAAACAAGTGTTTACAGGCAAAACAAACCTCATCCGGCAGCACTTATTTTATACCTATATGTTGATAATGGTAATATTTCTCAATCATTAGCTGTCAGGTTATAGTCCTATGAAAATCCATGACCTTGAGTTTGTCATTTCAAAAAGTCATTCAAGGTCAAAGGTCATGGTGCCAAATGAAAGCCCATATGGCACTTCCTATAAGTTGATAATGGTAAATATCTGTCTACCGTCAACTGTTTTCAAGTTACAGCCCTCTGAAAATCCGTGACCTTGAGTTTGACCTTTCAAAGTCACTCAAGGTCAAAGATCATGGTGCCAAATGAAAGGCCATATAGGAGTTCCTATATGCTCATAATAGTAAGCATCTGTCTATCGGCAACTTTTTGAGTTATAATGGAAAATATATTATTTTGACCGAAAGGTTGACCTTTCTGGTGACCCGATTACCCTCAAAATTTAATCAGGTAATCTACGGACCATTGCCCACCTACCCTGAAAATTTGAAGTCAATTGGTGTAACTGTCTAGATTCTAGATTGTTAACAGACAGACAAACAAACAAACAAACAAACAACACTGATTATAATACTTTGCCCTACTTACTCCGTAGCGGGCGAGGTAACAATTCTATGCAAAAAATATACTCATGGAGGGTTAACATAACACATATACATCACCAAAATAATTTAGTTTGTTTCATCCTGTTTATTGGCTGCTGTTATGGTGATAAACAGGATTAACCAATCAGGATCATGCATTTGTTTGAAATCTAGCCAGCTGGTTGTACCTTAAATAATTACATGACAAATTCTGAATCCCATCACTACGTCTACTGCTGTGGCATCCACCCAAAATGCATAAACATGTCACGATTATCAGTTTAACTGTACAGATCACACACTGAATTAATTTATCATAATCCTCACCCAAATTAACTCCTGATTACATGACAGGGTATGCTGTTTAGCTAATGATGCTGATCAGAGTCAAAAATTACACTGAAAGGAATCCAAACACTGGATTATATTAGCAGAGTGGAGCCTAAAACACCCAGGAGGATGTATTTAAACTCATACTGTATATGCAGAAAGCAATGCAGAAGTGTTTGTGCACATTCGCACCCATTGGCTTTAGCCATGCAGGCTTTTTAGGGCATAAAAGCTGTGTTAACTTTCAATTAGGCAGCTATGCTCAGGAAAGTGCTGCATGGTGTCAGAACCTGGGGTCAGAGGTCATAATTACTGTCCTGAAAACTTTATTTATTGTACTGCTTCATGCACCAGTCAGCCTCGGGTCACTGAAGCGCATATTCCTGGTCTGTCTGTCTGTCTGTCTGTCTGTCTGTCATGGATTAACTGTTCCCGTGCATGCATTACAAATTGTAAATGTGTTTGGAGAAAATACCACGATCCACAGGTTCACAGAAGCTGTTCTGTTAACCTAAAATTGTTAATCCAGCAAGACATTTTTCATCAAAGTTAGCTTATATTAGCATTCTGTATGTCATACGACATTATGTTTACATTAAATTTGACAATCTGCGTGACGACATTTCCTATTACGATCAAATGGGTGCCCTAACAAAGCTCAGTATTTGCATAAAACCAAAGCTGCACACTACAGATAATATGCTAATATGCTAATACTCATTTGACTCCTGGGCCAGACGATGTGAGAGGAGGACCCTCTGGATTGGAATGTATTTCTGCATAGACAGAGAGCCAAAAGGGACGAGAAAGCTCCCTCATCTAATAAGATGAATGTGATACATATTAGTAATGGATATTACTACAGGGATTGTGTGGCACTTTAGCCTGGACCCAAAAGGGAATAGATGATAAGACAGGCAGCAATGCTTTTTGTTTTGGGGGTTTTTTTATATTGCAATTTGGTAGGGTAAGATTGTTTATCCCGTTTCGTCATAGACCAAACAGTCCAAAACTGAAAAGTCAGGAGAACTTCAGAGAAGGTGTGAAAATGTTGAGGTACATTTTTGGGGAGATCAGCAAGCGAACAGCTCTCGACTGGGATTGTCGTAGATAGTTGATCTGTGCATTAACGTATGGAAAGGCAGCTTCAATCTACTTCATACTAATCTGTATCTGAATTTGAACTGGAAGTGGGTGTGGCTTAGTGTTTTGGGTTGTTGTTTTGTGTGTGTGTGTGTGTGTGTGTGTGTGTGTGTGTGTGTGTGTGTGTGTGTGTGTGCAGGCCCATTTTAAGCTATTTGGGGGCCCTAGGCAAAGGGGGATCTGGGGCCCTTAATTATCCCCCCCTCGATGTAAGGCCTTATGGCCGCCTACCCACTGAAGACTTAATAAATAAACATCACACATATTGTAATCATTTTTATGATTTTTACTTAATAAATGAACTCTTTACATTATTATAAATAATTATCAAACCCAATTAAACACAAGAATAGACAAAATACACACACACACACACACACACACACACACACACACACACATATATATATATATATATATATATATATATATATATATATATATATATATATATAAATCAAATATGAAAATAAGACAAAGTAATATAAAATGTGCAAATAACACAACACTAAATATTTACAGTATATACACAAGTAGAAATAACTTCAAATCGTGATTAAATGATTACAAACATGAATAAGAATCTTAATAAGGACCAGCACACACAGAAAAGTGCAAAAGGTATTAAAAAACACATAAAAATTTAAGAATACACAACTAGAATCATGGACAAAATGTCTAAAACTGCTGCTTGCGGGCTTTGGCTTCAGCAAAGGCAGCCACAATACCCTCCATGTCCAAAGACCTGTGGACATCACATCCAATTGACATCAGTGCCACTTTTTTACATAAATAGGCTATTTATGTAAAAAAGAGCTTTCTTGTGAGCCATCCCCTGTCCTACTCCATTCATGCTCACGACACACTAGCTACTTCTGATGAAAGCCATGCAGCTCGCTGAAACTAACTCTGACTATGACATTTTGATAAACACAATAAGTTAATCTGGGAGAAGTTGACAGTCTTTCACCTATTTGTGTGGCACATATTAGAATTTTTAGCCAGTCCTTGCAAGTTTGTAAGCCTGTTGTGCATGACAATGTTTACATCACTGTTATAAACACTGTCTACAAGATAACTACCATTAACGTAAGCTAGCTTCCAAATTTGCTTGTCGACCCGCTTGGTATTAATGAGTGTGTACATTCTCACTTATAAGTGTCTTGTTTTTTTCTGTCTTCCTCTTCCCTTTTCTTCTTTCTCTTCTGGCTCCCTGAGGGGTAATTTCGCTTCATATTTGATTTTGGGTTTTTTTTGCAGCGGAGCTCTGCAACCATTTGACTGGACGGAGATGGGCATTGAGGGGTTGACAACAGACTGTCATTGCACTTTTCGGCCAAATCATGTAGGGGGGCGCTGTTGTGCATTAGGTGGCCCCCCTTGGAACTAGGGTATTTCAACAAGTGTCATTAGGCGCTGCGCTGCCGCACTCAAAAAGTTGTCATTGCTATTGAATACATAACCAGTCATTCGGCAGCGGGGGCCCTTCGAGGGCTGGGGCCCTAGGCAATTGCCAAGTCTGCCTACCTTGTTGCAATGGGTGTGTGTGTGTGTGTGTGTGTGTGTGTGTGTGTGTGTGTGTGTGTGTGTGAGATTAAATGTGAATCCTACCACTAGGTCCCCAAAAAAACAGAGCTGCTAGAAATTCATAACATATAACACCTAACACTTTGCAGAACATAACTTGATTCAACTCCTGAGAGTTCCTCAACCTCAGCTACATCATTATATCACTCAGCTACATCACAACCTGGAGAACTTTCTGTAAAACTGAGTAAGCTTCCCAAATCAACTAAGAGTTCGTAGTAGATTTTGAAAGTGTGTTAGTGAACTTTTCTGATCTTTCTAGATTTAAACAAACCCCAAAAACAAAAGTACATCTGTAACAATTGCCAACTATTTACTTTATTAAGACATAGATTTAGCAATACCTAGCAATAACTAGATTTACTTTAGTTTTTGGGGTTGGAACAATCTAGAAAGATCAGAAAAGTTCTGAAACACTTTCCAAATGTATTATGAAGCTGAGACTCAGTGCTAATGCTGGTCAAAATGGGGGCCATTAAGTGGCATTTCATTATAATGCATATGTGTTGGGGGTTTTTTTTGTAAAATTTTAATTTAATAACAGTGACAAATGACAGAAAACATGCACAACTAGAAGGGCACTCAGTAGAGTGCATACCTCCACCAAGCCACATATTATCAACATGAAAATCAAATCACTTGAACCTAGGATAATACTAAAGCTGTACACCAAGTTTCATCCAAATCTGTTCACTACTTTGAGTTATGTTGGGAAAAGGCAAAAAAAAAAATCCTGGCTCTGCATACATATCTGGATTTGCATCAAAATATAATCAATTGTTCTTTGGCCCATTACCCTCCTTTCATCAAAATTTTATCAAAATCAGTTCACTGCATTTTGAGTTACGTTGGGAACAGACAAACAAACAGAGGTGAAAATATAACCTCTTCCAACAAAGTAATGAATGTGAATGATAAAGCTAGGGTAGACAACACTGGAGAAACTAGCAAGTGTAAGCTAGATTTTGTAAGTATCTGACCAAAATTCCCACCTCCTCCTTTCAGGCCTCCCACCAAAGCCACGCCTTCCAAACACATGAATGCGCACTGCCTGATTACTACACAAGGACAAGTCCATGAGACAGAGTGTTAGGGTGAGGAGCGTAGCACATCTTTGTCATATTCAACTACCTCATGTCTCATTCACATGTAAGAAAACATGTAACGTTATCAAAATGAATATAAACAACAAAAAGATACTGTTAGTGCTCACAGCTGTCAACTAGCTTGCTAGCTTTCACAATATGGTTGCAATATCTCATCTCATTATCTGTAGCCGCTTTATCCTGTTCTACAGGGTCGCAGGCAAGCTGGAGCCTATCCCAGCTGACTACGGGTGAAAGGCAGGGTACACCCTGGACAAGTCACCAGGTCATCACAGGGCTGACACATAGACACAGACAACCATTCACACTCACATTCACACCTATGGTCAATTTAGAGTCACCAGTTAACCTAACCTGCATGTCTTTGGACTGTGGGGGAAACCGGAGCACCCAGAGGAAACCCACGCGGACACGGGGAGAACATGCAAACTCCGCACAGAAAGGCCCTCGCCGGCCACGGGGCTCGAACCCGGACCTTCTTGCTGTGAGGCGACAGCGCTAACCACTACACCACCATGCCGCCCTGGCTGCAACATCTCATCATCTCATTATCTCTAGCCGCTTTATCCTGTTCTACAGGGTCGCAGGCAAGCTGGAGCCTATCCCAGCTGACTACGGGTAAAAGGTGGGATACATCCTGGACAAGTCGCCAGGTCATCAAAGGGCTGACACATAGACACAGACAACCATTCACACTCACATTCACACCTACGGTCAATTTAGAGTCACCAGTTAACCTAACCTGCATGTCTTTGGACTGTGGGGGAAACCGGAGCACCCGGAGGAAACCCACGCGGACACGGGGAGAACATGCAAACTCCGCACAGAACGGCCCTCGCCAGCCACGGGGCTCGAACCCGGACCTTCTTGCTGTGAGGCGACAGTGCTAACCACTACACCACCATGCCGCCCTGGCTGCAACATGTCTGCAATATATCTGCTTAGCCTTGTGGAAGACTCTGGTATTGTGCAATGAGTGCACGGGCAGAATGTATACGGGTCGGCAGGTAGGTAGACAGGCAGGAAGGCCATCCAATCATTTAATTTGGACCGTATGTTTACAGCACTGTGACTGCCACAGATAATTGATTTTATTCTTTTTTTATTTTCAGAGCTTTTGATTTATTCATTGCTAATTTATTCATGCGAAGAGAATTTCAAGAGATATAATAAAAATACTTCTAAAATAAATTGCCTACCTCAGTTTTAATATTTTTAAAATTAATTAAAATAACATTTAGTCAGCGGGGATTATATGAAGTGGAGGATCTAGGAGTAAAAGTGTATTTCTTTGATGAATTATGGGTCAGTTTGTTTAAAACAAGTTCTGTTTATTCCTAATAAGATATTCATATCCAATTACATCCCTAGTAATAAATGTGATCAAAAGGAGCTTTACTGGCTCTGTTCTTAGGCGTATTAAGCTTCAGAGATGCTTCACAGAGATTACTGACTTTCAGGAGCCCATATAGGCACTTGTCACACTTCCAGGCAGTTTTTTTGGCCTCCCGGAAAGAAAGGAAGAAAGATCAAGTGATGCCTGGAATAGCATGGGACGTCTCGTTTTTCTGTTCTGAGACAGATCAGAGGGTTGGGTGTTTTTTTTCTTAATTTCTCTCCCCTATAACATCCTGCTAAAGACCCAAAAAAAAAATCTGAACCACTGATACCAACAAATGGAGTAGGCAGATCAAGGCAATGTCAAAGAAAAGCTTGCCACGGACCAGACCAAGGACATCAGACCGATATTGGAGATGGCATCTCTTTTGTCCCCTGGGTGATTTTCTTCTTTTACAGCATAAATATAATTTACATGATTTAGGCTATGATTTCATGTCTTTAGCAGACATGGAGGAAAAGTAAAACTTAGCACTTGAGAGCCCTGGTTTGTAGGTTTTGGTGTGAGGCGACACTGAACTGAAAGCTATTTAATGGGGCCAGGGGTTCCTAAAACTATGAATACCACGTCCAGACTAGTGACACATTAAAGGAAAACATGTTGCTCAGTAATAATAATAATAATAATAATAATAAAGTTGCATTTATATAGCACCTTTCTCAAACTCAAGGTCACTTTACATAGGTCAAGAAAACAAAAAGAAAACAGAACACACAAAAAAGCTGGTAAAGAGTGGTAAGTTTATGCAGAGGTGGAGGAGAAGTTTTCATGAAACAAAGGTTTTGAGATGTGATTTGAAGAAAGGGAGGGAAGAGCAGTCACAGAGGGGTTGAGGGAGGGAATTCCAGAGCTTGGGGGCCATGGCTCTGAAGGACCTGCCACCCAGGGTAGAGAGTCTGGTGCGGGGGGCAGCAAGGAGATTATGGCTAGAGGATCTGAGAGAGCAGATGGAGTGTAAGGGGTCAGAAGGTCACAGACATAAGGAGGAGTAAGGTTATGGAGGGCTTTGAAGGTGAATAGTAGGATTTTATACTTAATTTGGGACAGAGCAGATAGCCAGGGAAGCTGCGAAAGAATGGGGGTGATATGAGCAGATCATTTGGTATGGGTGATGAGTCTCGCTGCAGAGTTCTGAATGTATCGTAGTCTTTGAAGGGATTTAGTAAGGAGGCCAATGAGAAGGGAGTTGCAATAATCTAGGTGGGACATAATGAAGGAGTGGACCAAAGTTTGAGCATGACTAGTGGAAAGGAAGGGGCAAAGGCGGGTAATGTTCCAGAGGTGGAAGAAAACAGTCTTGGTGATGGATTTAATGTGGGGATCAAAGTTGAGTGAGGGATGAAGCAGTATTCCAAGGTTTCTGACAACAGGTGAAGATTTAACAAGTGCACTGTCAATGTTAAGACTGAAGCTGGAAGATTTGGACAATGGAGATTTGGAGCCGGTGGCACGATGGTGTAGTGGTAAGCACTGCCACCTCACAGCAAGAAGGTTCTGCGTTTGAGCCCAGTGGCCAACAGGGGTCTTTTTGTATGGAGTTTGCATGTTCTCCCCATGTCTACACAGGTTTCTTCCGGGTGCTCCGGCTTCCCCCACAGTCCAAAGGCATGCAGGTTAGGTTAACTGGTGATTCTAAATTGACCGTAGGTGTGAATGTGAGTGTGAATGGTTGTTTGTCTCTATTGGCCCTTTTCCACTACCCTTTTTCAGCTCACTTCAGCCCGACACGGCTCGCGTTTCGACCATCTAAGAACAGCACGACTCAGCTCGCTTCAGCCCTGCTCAGCCCCCAAAACTCGCACGGTTTTGGAGTAGGGCTGAAGCGAGCCAAACCGAGCTGAGTGAGGCTAGGGGCGTGAGGAGACACTCCCCTGTGCACTGATTGGTGAGGAGGAGTGTCCTCACACGCCCACACACGCCCCGCGAGCACGCTGGGATCTGTAAACACCGTAAACCCGGAAGAAGGAGAATTACGAGAATTATGAAGCCTTATGCGCCTCGCCTCATCTATACGCTCTTGCCAGTATCTGTTGGCGTTGTCGGCGACAACAAGCCACAGCACCAAGACCAGCAACACTAACGACTCCATGTTTATTGTTTACTCTCCGGGTTGTGAGACTACCGCTTAAAAGGTCACTGATGTCACTGTTTGCGCCGCCTAACGGCATCACCTGACGTCCACCCACTTTCGCTAACTCCACCCAATGTGTCCACCCACTTCCAGCCAGCACGGTTCAGCGCGGTTGTAGTCGAAATGCAACTCCAATAGCCCCACTCAGCTCGACTCAGCCCAACTCAGCACGGCACGGCTCAGCCCTACTCAGCCGCGTTTGTAGTGGAAAAGCGGCATATGTGTCAGCCCTGCGATGATCTGGCGACTTGTCCAGGATGTACCCCGCCTCTTGCCCATAGTCAGTTGGGATAGGCTCCAGCTTGCCTGCGACCCTGCACAGGATAAGCGGTTATGGATAATGGATGGATGAATGGAGATTTGGGGCCGATAAGCATGATTTCTGTAATGCTCTGCGGCCTATTTTTGTAAACCTGGCATGGCTTTGGTCTACCTTCAGGAAAAGCAACACTATAAATGAAGGCAAAATTCTTCTGAGATGTTCATTTTTATTTTATTTTTTCTTCCCTAATGAGTGAGGTCTCTTCCAGAATGACCCTGTTTCCATCTATGGGGCATGTCGACTCAGTGGTGTGGACGAAAACGATATAAATCATATATGACAGCCTTCACAGTAATCAGATCCCAACCCTAATTAAACACCAATAATATTTTGTTGTGGCGTGTTAGTGCTCTCCTCCACCATAATCAGAACACTAATGGAGGGAATATCTTTAGGAAGAACTGTACTCATCACTCAGTTACAGTACCAGAGAGGGATTAAAGCTGTTCTGGAGCCTGGTGGTGGCCCAACACTTTACTAAAACACATACATTTTGGTCTTTCCTTGAGCATGTCCCATCCTGGATGTATTTCCACCATAAGCCTAGTGTTCTCAGGATAGGATCTGGATCTACTATGACCCCATCCATGATAAAGCTATTACTGAAGGTGAATGAATGAATCCACCTTCCTGCTGCTGTAGGTAAGTTCACATGGGTATCTTTCTGTGTCCATATAGAGACTTCACATCCTGTACACTTTTAAATCAATCAGTAGTACTTACCTTTCCCCTTTGTGACCTGAACACTGCTCTACTGTAATATATCACAAGGTTAATATCAGGATCCCTGTGTCAGCTAGAATTGTACTGTTGCCCAGAGAGGGATTGGTTCCTCTGGCTTCTCAAACAGTTTCTTTCCAATACCATGTTAAAACCAGTAGATTTCCTTTCAATTGTCAACTTTGGCTTCATCATTGATAATTCACAGCAAAAAATGAAGAAAAATAAGAAGTTAGAGGAATGGAGAGTGCTTGTATCTACTGTTTTTCTTTAGAAAAATCATATAAATTATATGGACGCGAGTGTTTTAATGGGAAATACACCACTCGTAGTTTCCATATCAGCTACATCCGGGACATAGAGAACCAAAACCATGACATAACTCTCTGTGTGTCACTCGTGAGGAAATCGATGAATTGTTTTGATAAATTTGGGTACTTTTTGTTTTTGTGTCTATATAATAAAAAGAAAATCACACATTGGGTTGAAGATATGAAGCTTATCTTCTCGTGTTGAAAAACTCACATTTTTCATAGGAAATACATCACGGACCTGAGTGACGTTTCAATAATATTGCCTGGCTTTTTTCTCATGGTATATCAGATATATTCCATTCAGCTAGCATGATATTGAATGAGTCAAAGACGAGTAGCTGAATGGAATATATCTGATAGACCATGAAAAAAAAGCCAGCCAATATTATTATTCCATCCATCCATTATCTGTAGCCACTTATCCTGTTCTACAAGGTCTATCCCAGCTGACTATAGGCGAGAGGCGGGGTACATCCTAACAAGTTGCCACAATCATTCACATCTACGGTCAATTTAGAGTCACCAATTAACCTAACCTGCATGCCTTTGGGGGAAACAGGAGAACCTGGAGGAAACCCATGCGGACATGGAGAGAGCATGCAAACTCCACACAGAAAGGCCCTTGCCAGCCACTGGGCTCGAACCCAGGACCTTCTTGCTGTGAGGCGACAGCGCTAACCACTACACCACTGTGCCACTCAATATCTCATCTCATTATCTCTAGCCACTTTATCCTGTTCTACAGGGCCGCAGGCAAGCTGGAGTCTATCCCAGCTGACTATGCGCGAAAGGTGGGGTACACCCTGGACAAGTCACCAGGTCATCGCAGGGTTGACACATAGACACAGACAACCATTCACACTCACATTCACACCTACGGTCAATTTAGAGTCACCAGTTAACCTAACCTGCATGTCTTTGGACTGTGGGGGAAACCGGAGCACCCGGAGGAAACCCACGCGGACACGGGGAGAACATGCAAACTCCGCACAGAAAGGCCCTCGCCGGCCACGGGGCTCGAACCCGGACCTTCTTGCTGTGAGGCGACAGAGCTAACCACTACACCACCGTGCCGCCCCGCTCAGTATAATAATAATAATAATACATACATACATACATATTCCTTTCAGAGGTTCAATGCATCTTTCACTTTCAAAATTCTCTCAAAATCTTCCGTATTTAACGACCCAAACCTGGTGGCCATGTTTATTTACAAACTGTCAGTCAGTCACTTGCTTGCACGGAAGTTTTACATCTCCAATGTGTGACATCATATTGTCTTGACACCCATGCAGTGTCATAAACCATATTCAACGCTCATTCTCCATTCGGTAGAATGACATAATACATGCAGGATAAGCGATATGCTAACAATATTGCATGCTATCATACCAAATGAATGAAACCTGCAAGAAGGGAATAGAATACATGTTTTTATTCCGTCGAAAAAGTGCCTTTGTGTATAATAATTCCCGATATTTCACTCTGATGTCACTACTAGTGTTTTCCCGCTGACTAGACACACACTGTCAAAATGATGAACTGGTTCAAAATTAAAATTCTTTTGATTAACTTGCATTTTTTTGTGGATGTGTCCATATAATATAAACAACATAACATGGTGGCACGACGATATGAAGTTTATCTTCTCGTGTTGAAAAATATATACATTCACCACTCAAAAATCAACGTCATATCTTTGCACCACCATGTAATATCCTCTATATATTCAATTCGCCTGCAATTGAAACATATTGCATTCATTCATTCCAAATTTCTCATGAGATCAGGATGGTAAAAATGCTTGGTGGGTTTCAGTTGTTAAGATTCTTGGTCATGAGATTACTGTATTATTTTAAATATAGTATAAAGCATAGCGAGTTTATTGTGGGCTGGATTTCCTTGTGTCTTGAAAGAATACCAGAGGTTAAAAAAAATGGATTTCCCTGGTTTATGTGTTTATGTCTGTCCTGAACGTCTCAGTCTAATAAACACAAACAAACATAGCACCTGAAATAACTCCAGGAACTTGATTTTCTTGGAATGGTTGTGTAAGCTCGAGTGCACACACATTACAGTGAGTCTTGGGAATGGCCATTTGTTAAACTCATTCAACGCTTGAGTGCTTCATCAAATTGAGGGCACGACTCACCAGTTTCTTTGCCACAATATTACACCTATCTTTTTGTTTTGTTTCTCCAAACATGATAGCTTGCATTATGAGCTGAGCTGAAGTGTTCCTTTCTCATAATATGTTCATAGCTCTCAGATCAACCTTTATTTGATGTGTTTTGTGTGGCACGTTTTGAGTAAAAATAGATTAAAACGGGCAGTAAAATTATTAGTAAAGCAGTTCAGCTTGGCTCAGGTGTTTGGCAGCAATGCTATGTTTTAATGCTAATAGTATATTACATTCCATTACACTAGACTTCCAAGGTTTACACAGCTGTTCTCAGTCCCAAATATACCATTAGATTCAGGGGACTAGCTCATTAAAAAAGCCTGTTTAGACTGATGACTTGTGAAATAAAAAGCACCGTTTTAGACCAGAGTTTCTCAGCAACATTCCTGGAAAAGATCAAGTTTTCCCTTCTCCAAACACAAGTGGTCCATATTTACTGGACTTGATATAACATTTGCGCCATGTGTTTGGAACAGGGATGCACCAATACCATTTTTTTTTTCTTGGACGAGTACTTTTTTGTATTCCTTATTATCAATATCGGTACTGACAGTGTCAAACTGTTACTGTTAGAGTTGGGACTTCAGCTCAGCCAAAACTTAGCCAGACACCAAAAAAGCAGCAGGGCAAAGGATTTTGCAAGGGATTAGCGGCAGGGGGCCAGGTCGTTCCATTGTGTGTAGTTGTCAATGTTGATTTTAAAAGTAATTCAGTAAATTACACAAGGAAATAAATACTTAGGTCTGAGTGAAAAATACTATAGCAAGTGTGCATGGAAGAAGAGTCCATCCATCCATTATCTGTAGCCACTTTTCCTGTACAGGGTCACAGGCAAGCTGGAGCTTATCCCAGCTGACTATGGGCAAGAGGCGGGATACACCTTGGACTAGTCGCCAGGTCATCGCAGGGCTGACACATATGCCCCTTTTCCACCAAAGCAGTTCCAGGGCTGGTTCGGGGCCAGTGCTTAGTTTGGAACCGGGTTTTCTGTTTCCACTGACAAAGAACTTGCTCTGGGGCCAGAAAAACCGGTTCCAGGCTAGCACCAACTCTCTGCTGGGCCAGAGGAAAGAACCGCTTACGTCAGCGGGGGGGTGGAGTTGTTAAGACCAACAACAATAACAAGACCGCGAAAGATTGCCACTTTTAAGTGACGAGAAGCAGCAGCTGTACAAACGCGAAGTCATCCATTATTGTTGTTGTTGTTGCTGCTGCTTCTTCCGTGTTGTTTTTGCTTCGATATTCGTGCCAAGGTTTATGCAAACGTTTGTGGCTTCCCTTAGCACCGCGAGCTATGGAAAAGCAAACTGGTTCTCAGCTGGCTCGCAAGTTGAACGAGTTGTGAACCAGCACCAGCCCCGAACCAGCCCTGGAACTGATTTGGTGGAAAAGGGGTAATAGAGACAAACAACCAGTCACACTCACTTTAGAGCCACTGATTAGCTTAACCTGTATGTCTTTGGACTGTTGGGGAAACCAGAGCACACCCACACAGACACAGGGAGAACATGCAAACTCCACACAGAAAGGCCCTCGTTGGCCACTCAGCCCGAACCCAGGACCTTCTTACTATGAGGCGACAGTGCTAACCACTACACCACAGTGCCACCTGGAAGAAGAGTCTGGATACAGAAATCTTAGTTTCTCAGTCGTTAGTCTGTGCTACTTGCTCTCGATAGCATTGACTTGACCACTTTATTAGCATTCGCTAACACTACTGATGAATGCTACACCAGCTGGAAGGTCACTTCACTGCTGGAAATTGGCGCCATCAGCACAGCAGGCTTGTAGTACTTGAGTCCGACTCATGCCCTAATTTTAAGGACTAGTGACTTGACTTGGACTTGAGCACTGATGACTCTGACTTGAACTCGGACTCGTGCATTAACTGCATTCCAACTCGTAAATCGGAGATGAGGACTCAGGTTTTTTTTCTTTATTTTTTGTAACATTCCATAATAATTTGGCATATTTATATCTACATTAATTTTTGTATGAAGTTCATGCAAGAGTGTCACACCTGCACACCTTGGCGTGTGCATCAGATAGAATCTTGGGCATGCTCCGGACAACATGTGTGCCATAAATTGTTTCACATAAAGGCAGCAACAGCCACCCTCAAATGGTGCAGTTGAAGGTTTGTTCTCGGACTCGACTCAGATCAATACTGGACCCGACTCAACATTTTCTTTAATGACTTGACTCGAACTTGAATACTAGGACTCAAGACTGGACTTGAAGTTTAGTGACTTGACTACAACACTGATTCACAGTTAAGCTCGCGTTGGCCTTTGAGAACTTCTGAGGTGATAAATTTTTTATCCCCCTCACTGTAAATCAAAATCTGATTGGTTAATTCATCTGTCACTACATAAACATACACTGCCATGGCCTTCTGTCCCGGCAATGAAGTCCTAACCAATGAGTGAGCAGCTCTAAACTCTTCTCAGCCTAGAGACAACAAACAAAAAAATCTCATTGGATAACTCGACCTAACCTGCATGTCTTTGGACTGTGGGGGAAACCGGAGCACCCGGAGGAAACCCACGCGGACACGAGGAGAACATGCAAACTCCGCACAGAAAGGCCCTCGCCGGCCCCGGGGCTCGAACCCAGGACCTTCTTGCTGTGAGGCGACAGCGCTAACCACTACACCACCGTGCCGCCCAAATTAGAATTAGAAGAGAATAATTAGAATTTTCAGGACAGTAACCCTTTCATTTTTGAAGCAAATTTTATAGAAAATGAGGCCAAATTAGAATTCATCTCATCTCATTATCTCTAGCCGCTTTATCCTTCTACAGGGTCGCAGGCAAGCTGGAGCCTATCCCAGCTGACTACGGGCGAAAGGCGGGGTACACCCTGGACAAGTCGCCAGGTCATCACAGGGCTGACACATAGACACAGACAACCATTCACACTCACATTCACACCTACGGTCAATTTAGAGTCACCAGTTAACCTAACCTGCATGTCTTTGGACTGTGGGGGAAACCGGAGCACCCGGAGGAAACCCACGCGGACACGAGGAGAACATGCAAACTCCGCACAGAAAGGCCCTCGCCGGCCCCGGGGCTCGAACCCAGGACCTTCTTGCTGTGAGGCGACAGCGCTAACCACTACACCACCGTGCCGCCCAAATTAGAATTAGAAGAGAATAATTAGAATTAAATGATGAAAGAAATGAAAGAATGAAAGAAATTATATATAACAACATTTGAAATGCTTAGGCCTTCTCTGAAAGCCTAGAAGACCCTGATGGTTCCGCTCTGGGTACTGATACTGAAAGGAACACCGGATTTAATATTTATCTGTTCGATTTTAGCTCTGTTTCTTTTGTGTGGTGAACATCCATAGCTTTGGAGATTTGATAACCACCTGATATCCCAATATCCCAAAGCTTAACCAATGTGCAACCACTACCCCAATTACAATATTTTCCAGGACTGAGATTTACAAATATGACTCTCTTTAGAGAGGGAGTTTGGGTCGGGATTTGAGGGTTCACAGGATTTGGGTGATCAGAACTGAGAAAAGACTCTAATCTTCTCTGAGAGTCTTGACAGCAGAGCAAAACATGAGCTGTCTGGTTTGCGCTTTTTTTTCCTTTATAAACTGCTAATCATATATAATGTATGTGCACCTTTTAACCTTGCATTTCAAAGTAGCCATGCATCACAAGGAGGCTTCCTTGGCTGTCTTCCCAGAACACATGAGAACATCACTGTTAGACCGCACAAACAGAGATCAGTTTACATATGTTAATGAGCAAGTCCAGCAACAGGTTGATGTGTTGAATGTTCCAAGTATGGCGTCATACTAATGAGCAGTTTCGCCACCTGCAGGGTTTAGAGGAATTGCTCCTCCACAACAGCCTGACAGGTGCCAAAGGGAATTCAATAGCAGTACCTGTTTAGGAAATGGGCATAATGCATTTCTTTGCAAAGGGCAAAGCAAAGTAGAGCATGATTACAGCCAAGTGGAAGCCAAGCAAGACAGTCCATCAAATCTTTAAGTGCATCAGAGCCTATGATGTTCAGTGATCCAAATGCAGTAATCAGGTAACAGGAATCACCACTACAGTTCTGTCCAAAAGAAGCACTCTAAAAGTTATTGGTGGCACATTAAGAGGCTTTCTACTGCACCGTATTCAGAAGCATTATTTTAAAATGCCTGGAGGTTTATTTTTGCTTCCAATTTCAATTCTGTAAACCAAACTATCTTTGTCTTCTTCACTCCATCTTTACAGCTCTCTTATTTCTTGTCTGATTTGTTCTATTTTGCATGGTTTATCACAATTTTATTGGTAAGTGAGACAAATACTATAATAGCACAGCAAAGTCTATCCATCCATTATCCATAACCACTTATCCTGTGTAGGGTCGTAGACAAGCTGGAGCCTATCCCAGCTGACTATGGGCGAGAGGCGGGGTACACCCTGGACAAGTTGCCAAATCATTGCAGGGCTGACATAGAGGCCAAGTTTACATTAGACCGTATCTGTCTCGTTTTCTTCGCGGATGCACTGTCCGTTTACATTAAACCGCCTGGAAACGCCGGGAAACGGGAATCCGCCAGGGTCCACGTATTCAATCCAGATCGTGTCTGGTCCGGTGCTGTGTAAACATTGAGAATACGCGGATACGCTGTGCTGAGCTCTAGCTGGCTTCATCATTGGACAACGTCACTGTGACATCCACCTTCCTGATTCGCTGGCGTTGGTCATGTGACGCGACTGCTGAAAAACGGCGCGGACTTCCGCCTTGTATCACCTTTCATTAAAGAGTATAAAAGTATGAAAATACTGCAAATACTGATGCAAATACTGCCCATTGTGTAGTTATGATTGTCTTTAGGCTTGCCATCCTTCCACTTGCAAGTGGTAAGTGATATGCGCTGGGATCACACACACAGCGGCTCAGTCCCGAATCACAGCTCATGCACTTCACTCGCGCGCTCTGTGAGCTGCGCAGGGCCGGAGTGCGCACCCTCCAGAGGGCACTCGCTGTTCAGTGCGGAGTGATTTGGAGCGCAGGATGCCTGCGGAGCCGAGCGTATCCGTGTATTGGTGTTGCTGTGTGCACACGAATCGTGTATTGGTGTTGCTGTGTGCACACTAATCGTTTTAAAAACGTTAATCTGATGATCCGCTGATACGGTCTAATGTAAACCCCACCTGAGACAAACAACCATTCACACTCACATTCACACCTACGGTCAATTTAGAGTCACCAATTAACCTAACCTGCATGTCTTTGGACTGTGGGGGAAACCGGAGCACCCAGAGGAAACCTGGGCAGATACAGGGAGAACATGCAAACTCCTCACAAAGGCCCCCGTCAGCCACTGGGCTCGAACCCAGAACCTTCTTGTTGTGAGGCAACAGTGCTGAGCACTACGCCACCTAGCACAGCAAAGTGCAGTTTAAAGTGCATGTGCCCCACACTCCTATCCCCAGTATGCTCCAGAACATGGTAAATCTCATTTTTTTAAAAAAGAAGAAAAAAAAGTGCATAATTGTTCCACATTGGGTACTTGGCCACAATGTTTTGCTTCATCACCCTAAACTAGGAAGTCTGTACTCAGTCCTGCTGCATTGCCTCTCTTTTTGCTTTCCATTTGTCTCACTTATTTCAGAGTTGCATCAGAGTGAAGTCCTGTCGATAAAAGAGAGCTATATGTCCCGAAAGGTGGGCAAACACTGAAGTTATTATCTAAAGCAAGAAAGCACTGTTTCAGCTACAGATAAATAACAGGAAGTAAAGAGAAGCATCGGGGAAATACAAAAGAAAACCCAAAATGGAGATTTTAAAAAGATGCTTTAAAAAGATAAAAAAAGAAGAATACAGATAACGAATTATGATCACATAGTTATACACCAGCACTGTTGAATTCTCAGATCTAATTGGTTAAAAAGGTGTTGATTTTCTTTTTTTCATCCGACCCCCTGTAGGCCAATTGGCCTGTCAGTTGCCAGCCTTTTACGAGGCTGTCTGCACCTATCAAGAGCACACACACAATCTACCACCAGCTCGCTAGGCCTGTCACAGCTTCACAACTATTCATACCTACAGGCAGTTTAGAGCCACCAATTAGCCTAACCTGCATATCGTTGGACTGTGGGGGAAACCGGAGCACCCAGAGGAAACCCATGCAGATACGGGAGAACATGCAAACTCCACACAGAAAGGTCCCCGTCAGCCACTGGGCTTGAACCCACAACTTTCCTACTGTGAAGTAACACTAATCACTACACCACTATGCCACCCAAGGTGTTGATTAACATTTGATAACAGCAACTCTGACAATAGTGATTATTGTGAATAGTGAATGATAGAAATAATAATTTATAGGGCACTGTATATATACGCTCCACATAATCTAATAATAATTATTATACATACAAGACACTTTTTCGATGGAATAAAAACATGTGTTCTAGTGGGTTTCATTCATTTGGTTTGATCGCATGCAATATTGTTAGCACATCACTCTACCCAATGGAGAATGAGCATTGAATATGGTTTACGATATTGCATGGTTTCAAGACAACATGACATTACATGTCGGAGATGTAAAACTTCTGCACAAGCGAGCGACTGTGACAATTTGTAAACAAACATGGCTGCCAGGTTTGCTTCATGAAATACGGAACATTTTGAGAGAATTTTGAAAGAGAAAGACGCGTTGAACACCCAAAAGGAATGTGTATGTATAATAATAATAATAATTATAATAATAATAATATTGGCTGGGGTTTTTTTTGTGGTCTATCAGATATATTCCATTCAGCTACTCATCTTCGAGTCATTCAATATCATGCTAGCTGAATGGAATATATCCGATGTACCACAAAAAAAAAAAGCCAGCCAATATTATCTAAATGTTAAATGGATAATTGTTGATATGATGAAGCTTATGAACTTCAAGAGAAAGTAGGAGAAAGAACAATTATAGCCATTATAACATTATATAACATTAACTAAGCTTTTGTGGATGTTCCAAACCATTAAATGTAACTGTAACTGGATAAAAAAAAAAAGTGTGACATGTCAATCTTTAATGAATAAATTGGCAAAGTTCTGTAACATCTCATCTCATTATCTCTAGCCACTTTATCCTGTTCTACAGGGTCGCAGGCAAGCTGGAGCCTATCCCAGCTGACTACGGGCGAAAGGCGGGGTACACCCTGGACAAGTCGCCAGGTCATCACAGGGCTGACACATAGACACAGACAACCATTCACACTCACATTCACACCTACGGTCAATTTAGAGTCACCAGTTAACCTAACCTGCATGTCTTTGGACTGTGGGGGAAACCGGAGCACCCGGAGGAAACCCACGCGGACACGGGGAGAACATGCAAACTCCACACAGAGAAGCCCTCGCCGGCCCCGGGGCTCGAACCCGGACCTTCTTGCTGTGAGGCGACAGCGCTAACCACTACACCACTGTGCCGCCTGTTCTGTAACATAAAAGGAATAAACCACTTTGGGACATTCTGTTATTGGAAACAGTAATTCTGCTTTACGTTGAGCCACATCACACCACCGTTTAGCTGATTTATTTTCCTATAAACGCACACCCCATCATGTTTATTGCGTTCATAGAGAGAGGCTGGGCTGAGGATGCTTGGGATGAGTCAGGACAGAATGATGATATCACTGAGAAGACCGGAAGGATGGAGAGGCCAGGAGAAACAAGAGAAGAGTGCAGAATGGATAGATGATCAGGCCACTGAATGAGCCCTTTACAACAGACTCTTGGCAAGGAGTTGTTGAAGGAGGAGATGGAGAAGTGGTGGATGGAGAAACTTTGTCAGCAGTGGAGAGGGAGAGAGATTTATAAAAAGTTAACTAGAAAGTATAGGTTCAAGCATGACCTTTCTCCCAACCATCAGTTGTTTCATAAGTCATATCTTTTGTTTTGGTTTTATTTTCTGATTTGGTTGGAGTCTCTGCCCTTGGGCTGCCATTGATTTTGTGTCCTGGTTATTTTTTCACCAAGTCTAATTCAGTTTCAACCTGATTAATGACTTTGCTTAGTGTTTGAATTGCTTGGGCTTTCATGAGTACGCCCAACACCAGCCACCGAATACAAACCTAATAATTTCTTCACATAAATGTGGCCCCTTTTTGTTGCCAGTCACATTTCTGTCAATTTTGTTCAACAGATAAAATGGAAAAATTGACCCCCAAATGTTTTTATTTGTTTGTTAGCGAAAAGCCCAACAAATCCAGCTGACTGCGATGAGCGATGTACATTTTCCTCCTCAAACAGTGAACTGTATAGTCAGCGTTTTAGATTTACCAAGCAAATGTGTCTGTATGTAGATTAAGCTAAAGCTAATAGATATACAGTACAGTAAGTTCTACAGTGTTTACTTCTGATGTGGTGAGCAGCCATGTTGATTTGATGTATGGTGATTTGGATGAATGAATTCATTTTTCAATTTTTTTTAATGTAGGTATATTTACGGCAGCATGGTGGTGTAGCGGTTAGCACTGTCGCCTCACAGCAAGAAGGTCCGGGTTCGAGCCCCATGGCCGGCAAGGGCCTTTCTGTGTGGAGTTTGCATGTTCTCCTCATGTCCGTGTGGGTTTCCTCCGGGTGCTCCGGTTTCCCCCACAGTCCAAAGACATGCAGGTTAGGTTAACTGGTGACTCTAAATTGACTGTGAGTGTGAATGGTTGTCTGTGTCTATGTGTCAGCCCTGTGATGACCTGGCGACTTGTCCAGGGTGTACCCTGCCTTTCTCCCATAGTCAGCTGGGATAGGCTCCAGCTTGCCTGCGACCCTGTAGAACAGGATAAAGCAGCTAGAGATAATGAGATTATTATTATTATTATTATTATTATTATATAAATATGAAAACTTTGACATGATTTTTGAAACAAAATATGTCTTCTTTAAATTTTTTTTTTATTTTAAACTAATTTTTAAAAACTTTTAAAATATATAAATTTAACATAAATGTCTTGTATTAGTTGTGATATCCTCAGTCTTGGACTGAAGGTTTTTAGAGGACAAGTCTGTCAGGAACTGTGGCCATATTTAGCCAGGTATAGCCTTTGTTTTATCTTGTGTAGTCTGAATGAGCTGCGTAGACCATGTGTTTTGGATTTGTTTTTTTGGTTTTTAATAATAGTCATTTTAGCAGTGCCATATTATCAGTTCCACAAGCAAGATTACAGTGATTGTTGTTTTGACCTTGCCCAGGGGTTTTGGCATAATTTAAAGACTGTATTGTAAGCCTGTATTTATATACTGTGCGATGATAAATCGTGACACAAATCTATGACAGTTTACATCAATGAAATAAACAATGAATCATGATTATTATCAGGCTGAATAATCTTAGTTTTTCCTAGCAGTAGTTGGTTTCTTAGACAGCAGAGGGAGCAATAATGTACAATAGCTGGAATATGCATGACTACACCCTAGGCGGAAGTAACACAGCTCTAATGCCATGGAAAAAACACACAAAAAAAACATCTAAAATGGGAAAGAGCTGTTGTGTGATTGACTGTACAAATATATTTAACAAGAAATCAGAGTTCTCTTTTTACAGACTGCTGAAAGCTCAAGAAAAGAGAAGGAAAATGAAGGTAGTACAAAATGTTCATAAAAGTTTAATAATTAAATACCTATTTGTTAATTTTTTTCATTTTTATTCAAATAAATATTTTAGTTAATATTTTTCTCCAACCTTTACAAATGTGGGTAAATAGTTATTGTTGGTTATTAAGAAAATGAAACACAATTGTGTTTTTTTTTATTTAACAAAATTAATATTTAAGCTGATAAAGAATAAGAGAATAAATGCTGCAATTTTTTTGTAATGAAATTTTCAAAAAAAATATCATGGGGAAAATTGTAATATTAAACATTTTTTCCTATTCTTCCTATTATGTACATTAATCTATCTATATATTATTCTATACCGGTATGTATCTTATTACATATGTGCATATCCTATATTCATATAACAATGCAAGACAAAAAAAAAGCTTTATTGTTCTAGTTTGCTAGCAATAAAGGTATACTGTTCTGTTCTAGTTTATTTACATTGTATTTAGATTATAGTCAATAATTAACAGTTATTCTATGAAATCGAGTCCTACATGTGCTGACAACCAGCAAGGCACGTAGTGCTGAGTTGGCTATTAGCCATGTACGATTAGATTGAGTGTAATAATTATTTTATTCTATCCACATTCACTGGATTTTGAGAAACAGAGCATTTTTATTTTTAGCAAATTTGATGAATAAAAACTTTATACAAAACGTCTGGCAAAATCATTTCCGCTTAGAATGTAAACCATCCAATGAAATGACAGAAGTTTGTGAAAAAAATGCTATAATAATAATAATAATTATTATTATTATTATTATTATTATTGAAAAAAAGATATGTTCTTATCATCAAATACTTTAATTCCATATTTTGTTGCTTTTTTGTATTATTTGGGGTTTTGTTTTCGAATAAAGTTTTTATTTCACCCTCGGTTGGTTCAGCAACACGCTCCACCATTTTGTTTCTCTCTGCTCATGGTATATGAGCTGATATCTTAGTAATAGAGTAGCCAATCAGAGCACACGATTGCTCATGTCTGGTGAATGTGGATAGAATAATTTCAGTTTTGTGGTGAAAAGCTCAGCTTTCCTGTTTCTAGCATTTTCTTGCTTTTGAAGGTTTCTGGTTATAAAATTTCCCATTTTAACCCCACCTGTCTGTAAACTGATTTGGAAATTGGCCATGACTTTTGAAAAGCCAGGAAAGCAACCGCAATTCTGATTGTATACACTTGCTCCGTGCCTGTATGTTACAATTAAACCTCAAACAAGAAATGTTGACGTGATATATTCTCACCAGATATTTACCATAACTGTATTTTGTAACACATCAATACAGGTACATGCTTCGCTCACTTTAAGGCGGTGAAGATACTGCAGTTTTTTCTGGCAAAGCAAACCATTTTAAAATAAAATGTCATTTTACAATAAAAGTTGGAGGAAGGAGGTTCTGATGGGTGTATAATAGTAAAAAAAAAGTAAGGAAATGAGAGCATGTAGCGAGAGAGACGTGGAAGATGGGGAAAGTATTGAAGAGTAATACAGAAAGATGATGAGGAATGAATGTGGTTTTTTGGAAAGGTCACGGAGTGAAAAATAGATTTCTGACTGCTTCTCTTATATAGTCTGATGGAGCAGATGAAACCTATCTGTTATGATGACTGCAGCGGAGGACGGCAGCAAGGGGAGATCCATATCTACTCTATCACATAAATGATGGGCCACGTCTGAAGCAAAATCACTTCTCAGGGAGGAAAGCCAAGGACAATTTACTGAATTTTTAAAAGCCTGATCATGGTCGCTTCAAAAGCTAGAATGTTGCTGCAGGTTAACTCATTATAGGACTTTGAGCAATTGGTGACAGCAAAGAACGTAATTTTAAGTGACTTTCAATTACGCACACAGATAAACCTTTCTCAGTATCACTTTACAGTGTTTTATAGATGGCCTTAACAAGTTGAGTTCATGTATCATTATAAACATTCAAATATATTTTGCAGTTAGCGTTATTTCCATATATTTTATACTGTATATAATATATTTAAACACTATCAGATATTTGTCATTGACTAAATTAAACTGACAAAAGCTGGAAGCCAAAACTCTTATCATCCCCCGTTTGGTTTGCCTTTATTCTGGAATGCAATTCAATTGACTGCAAATTAAAATGAACGGATAGTTAAACTTTTTTCCACACACTCATCAATCAGACCCACAAAAATAAACTGAGGATAGACGTGGCTGTTATCAGACTCCCATAGAAGGAAGGGTAATGCCCTGAGGGATACTTGTGGCATCCAGACTATAGCTGTATGTCCAACTCTCGTCTCAAATAACCAAATACTAGGGCCTTTACTGAATTTATTTATTCTTCCTGGTAAATAAATTATGAAACAAAAATGCATATTTTATCCTATTTCTATTTTATGAGACACCCAGGCTATATATTTTGCAAAGCTTTGTCATTTTTCTTCCCCTTCTTCTACTCTATTAGTGAAAAAAAAAACAAGTAAAGCATACTCTAGACGTATGTGCAAGTCCAGAAATGTTCATCAATGGCTTTTCTTCCACCTCAGCACCAAGTGCATTTCACATCTAAACTTAACAGCCCACCTACAGTCAGTTCATGCCATTAAACACAAGTGTCATTCTTAATAAAAGTAATTTCGCAGGAGGAGCGCAGTTCGGTGCATGCCTTTAGCATTAGCTTCCACTCCCGAAGCATATTTCACAAACACATCCAATACAGGCTTTGTAAGTCACACAGTGGGTATAAGACAGAGCTTCCTACGTGGCCTGGTTTCAACTATTAATCAAACTGTACTTCCCATGGAGTACATACTGTATAAACTCATTTTTACTTCTTGTACTCCTATTTTGCTACATCAGCAACTTTGTCATTTCACAATACCACTTCTAGTGAGAAGAACTTCACTACCTATGACTCCTAGCCAAATGTCATGTCAACTGATGAACCCCCACGCACACAGTCAAGTCTCACAGGGAATCTATTCTCACTTACAGTCACACAGGCCTGGTTTCAATCATTACATAACCTTAATATGGACTGTTTCACAGCCATGGCTGTCTTTTTGAATAATACCAACTAACTCCTGCAACTAGGTCCAGTGTGTGTGTGCGTGCGTATTTTATATTATATATGGGCGGCACGGTGGTGTAGTGGTTAGCGCTGTCTCCTCACAGCAAGAAGGTCCGGGTTCGAGCCCCGTGGCCGGCGAGGGCCTTTCTGTGTGGAGTTTGCATGTTCTCCCCGTGTCCGCGTGGGTTTCCTCCGGGTGCTCCGGTTTCCCCCACAGTCCAAAGACATGCAGGTTAGGTTAACTGGTGACTCTAAATTGAGCGTAGGTGTGAATGTGAGTGTGAATGGTTGTCTGTGTCTATGTGTCAGCCCTGTGATGACCTGGCGACTTGTCCAGGGTGTACCCCGCCTTTCGCCCGTAGTCGGTTGGGATAGGCTCCAGCTTGCCTGCGACCCTGTAGAACAGGATAAAGCGGCTAGAGATGATGAGATTTTATATATATATATATATATATATATATATATATATATATATATATATATATATGCTGGAGTTTCTTGTACCTTATTGTACAGGGACACACCAGCCCTACCTACAGCACTAATGTCTCTTAAAAGTTCTTATAAATATATTTGTAAGAGTAAAATGTAGGCTGTTTTGACCTTGTGCTCATTTCATTTAATTCTACTTTAACTATTACACTTAGATTTTACTGGTTGAATTCAGAATAGCATTTTTAGCACTCACTAGGTTTTACTTTGGGATGTACACTGTATTTTCATTCACAACAGAAAGATATTTAAGTGGAAGTTAAATTTTTTTGTAAACTAAATGCCTCTGACAGGATCCTTTATCTGTCAAAAACGTCCTCTCCGGAAATCACTCACCATATGATGAGGTTGTAAATTATTTTTGAAGAAAATATTCATCTCTTTTGGAGCAGAATATATCCTCTGTTGTTGCACGGTAAAAAACATGACTTGAAACAGATGTGAGACACATTTGCAGCGGAGCTTCACATGTGGTTGAAATGTGAGTCCGTCAAAAAGTGTCCTCTCCGGAAATCCACAAGGATCATCACTACTTCAGTTGTCATTACAGGTACCACTGTGTACAAACAAACATCGCTGCACAGTATGTACTTGGAAATTTGTACTTCACTTTGTATCCGTTACTCTTGTAGACTATAAGAAAGGTGGTCAGTTTTAGAAATACACTACTGCATATGCTGTATTTGTATATGACCTGTAGCTCTGAAATTCTGTGCAGTTCATTTCCATCTCAAAAGGTACATTTTGGAAGCAGATAGAAACAAAAATCTGAGGTTTGAGTTTTGGACTATTGCAGACCCATACCCTGAAGCAGTGTGAAACAGCCCATATACACTTTGCCCTGTTCATGTGTACAAGTTAGAGAGATGTTTTCATCCACATGAATCCACATGAGTTTTGGATACATGGAGTTGGTCCTATTTCTCAAAATATAAACAAATTAGCAATGACACTGATTTACACGACATGTACTGAAGGTGAATGAAATCCATGCTAGCACCCAGTACATACTCATGTTAATGAATATGGCCTTTCTTTTGTTTCTCATACCTGACTGCTTGCTTGCACCTGTATTAGAGTTAAAAAAAAAAAAAGTCCACTCCCATGACTGCACTTACACTTCTGTCTGTTCACATATCCATATTCATGTTCACATATGAGATGGTGTCACACTTGCAAATTCAGAACATTTTACACTAATTAATTTGTATGAAAAAAGTTACAAAGCGGGCGGCACAGTGGTGTAGTGGTTAGCGCTGTCGCCTCACAGCAAGAAGGTCCGGGTTCAAGCCCCGTGGCCGGCGAGGGCCTTTCTGTGTGGAGTTTGCATGTTCTCCCCGTGTCCGCGTGGGTTTCCTCCGGGTGCTCCGGTTTCCCCCACAGTCCAAAGACATGCAGGTTAGGTTAACTGGTGACTCTAAATTGACCGTAGGTGTGAATGTGAGTGTGAATGGTTGTCTGTGTCTATGTGTCAGCCCTGTGATGGCCTGGCGACTTGTCCAGGGTGTACCCCGCCTTTCGCCCGTAGTCAGCTGGGATAGGCTCCAGCTTGCCTGCGACCCTGTAGAACAGGATAAAGCGGCTAGAGATAATGAGATGAGATGAATGAACGAAGTTACAAAGCTTAAGGTTGAGGGTAGGGGCAAGGTTAGCGCTCATACTCGTTCTTATTTTGTCTGAAAATGAATCACCAATCAACAAACAAACAAACTCATTCAGTTTCATCCAAGCTTTTCTCATGACATCAGGTTGGAGGTGAATGTCAGAGACAGAAGTAATTAATGGGGTAAAAAATTCACTGAACCAAGAACAGTTAACCCATTCAGACTAAGGTTTTTTTTTTTTTTGGTCTGTTTTTTCATGTCCACATAAGCTTCCACTAGGTTCTCTGTTCTCCTCCCACTTCCCAAAAACATGCCAGGAGGTGGATAGGCTACTTTAAATTGCCTCTTGGCATGTGTGTATATGATGCCCTGTGATGGACTGGCATCCTATCCGGTGTGTATTCTCCCACTGATACTGGAATAGACTCCAGATCCATCACAACCTCAGCCAGGATAAAGCAATTATGGATGAATGAATGAACGAATGAATGAAATGCTTTCTTTCTCACTACCTTTATTTCTGAAACACAACAAACCAAAATAAAGTTAGTAAATGGAGCAAACGTGAGAGCTAACATAATTTGTCAGGTAGGTGGAGACAGATGCAAATTCAGAATCTCTTAATAAATGAAACTAGTCAACCAATTGCCATGAGAACAAGCAGCATGAACATGAGCAAAACAAACTGCTAGAAAGCTTAAAAACCAGAACTTAAATAGTGTGAATAACAAGCGACAATAAGACACAGGTGCAGGTGATCTCTGGGGCTCGTGACTTCCTCCCATGATGAGCAAGGGCTGATGGGTAGTGTAGTCCAGAGACATAGTTCAGCTCCACTTTTGCTGCTGATATAACACAAATCCTATAATCATTATTCTCATCTCATTATCTCTAGCCGCTTTATCCTTCTACAGGGTCGCAGGCAAGCTGGAGCCTATCCCAGCTGACTACGGGTGAAAGGCGGGGTACACCCTGGACAAGTCGCCAGGTCATCACAGGGCTGACACATAGACACAGACAACCATTCACACATTCACACCTACGGTCAATTTAGAGTCACCAGTTAACCTAACCTGCATGTCTTTGGACTGTGGGGGAAACCGGAGCACCCGGAGGAAACCCACGCGGACACGGGGAGAACATGCAAACTCCACACAGAAAGGCCCTCGCCGGCCCCGGGGCTCGAACCCAGGACCTTCTTGCTGTGAGGCAACAGCGCTAACCACTACACCACCGTGCCGCCCATAATCATTATTGATGATGATGATTATTATTATTATTAGACCTACAGATGGGGTTAGGCTTTCTGTTTTTTCTTCCTTCATTGATATAAAATTTAACAAAATTCAAGCACATCACCCTTGCATGTTTGAATTCTTCTAAATGTCACATGAGATCATATTTAATATATAGATTTAGGCACTGCCTAAAACCGGAGCTCCCATCTGTTTCTGGGTTGTAGAATTTTCTTATATCATAGCCAGTCTCTTTTGTTTTATTTCTTTACTGGCTAGCACTGGCCACGAGGCGGTGTGTATGACTGGTAATTACTAACACTGGCCATGAGGCGGTGTGTATGACTGGTAATTACTAACACTGACCACTAGGCGGTGTGTATGAGTGGTGGTACACAGACACGGACAAACCACAAAAAAATCGACTCGATGGGTTTACCTTTTTTTCTTAGGTATGGTGCTCCACTCGCGCGGGCCTTTGGCCTGCGCAGGAGCTCCGCTATAAAAGTATTTTATGTGTGAGAGGTAAAGTAATGGATTTACAAACAATTGGTGCATATGTCAAAGAAAGGTAAAGTTTCAACAAGGCTGTCAATGACGGCATAGCTCACTCTGGCCCCATCTAGTCCAAAAGGAATTATCTAAAGTGGGCCACCTTGCGCAATAAATGTTGCAAGCTATATCCACTATATACAAGCTATATATAGAAGCTATATCCACCCTCGGAATACCAACCTATTTGCCAGAAAGAATCCAAAACGGCGAGGAATTGCCTGAGAAGAAGCGATTTTTGTTAAACTGCTCATTAAAGCTTAACTAGTCCATAACTTCATTAATAATTGCAATTAAGCAAATCTGGGTAGAAGTTATATGCACCCTAGGTACCCCTACCTTCATGCCAGAAAGAATCAAAATCAGTGAAGAATTGAGGAAGAAGAAGCGATTTGTGTGGAAACTGCTCGTTAGGGCTTAATTACTCCATATCTTCATTACTAATAGCAATTATGCACATTTGTGTAAAAGCTAGACGCATCCTAGGCAGAGCTACCTTCCTGCCAAAAAGGATAAAAATCGGTGAAGAATTGAGAGAGAAGAAGCGATTTTCATGAAATGTAGATGACGGACGGACGACGGATAACATGATGGCATAAGCTCATTGCCCATTGGCCAGATGAACTAATAATGGCATAAATAGCACCTCTTATGTTCCTGAAAGAGCATGAATGGACCCATTAATTGTGATTTGTTTCTAGGACTTGGTGTAAAAAATAAAAAAATGATAAAAAGTTGTGAATGGTTGACATCAGAATTGGAGACATAATTTCAAAGACACTTTTGGTGCTTTTTTTCTATGAAAAGGAACTCCTACAAAAACAGGTTTCCTCATTTTCCATGGACTCCAAACAAAACTATATCTCATTTCACTTTAGTGTCCAGGCGGCACGGTGGTGTAGTGGTTAGCGCTGTCGCCTCACAGCAAGAAGGTCCGGGTTCGAGCCACGTGGCCAGCGAGGGCCTTTCTGTGTGGAGTTTGCATGTTGTCTACGTGGGTTTCCTCCGGGTGCTCCGGTTTCCCCCACAGTCCAAAGACATGCAGGTTAGGTTAACTGGTGACTCTAAATTGACCGTGAGTGTGAATGGTTGTCTATGTGTCAGCCCTGTGATGACCTGGCGACTTGTCCAGGGTGTACCCCGCCTTTTGCCCATAGTCAGCTGGGATAGGCTCCAGCTTGCCTGCGACCCTGTAGAACAGGATAAAGCGGCTAGAGATAATGAGATGAGACTTTAGTGTCCAGACATTTAGCTCAGGTGTGATGGGAGAAGGAAAAAAGTTGCCAAAAGTTTGAGGATCTCCAAGAAACAGAACCCAAGCTGAGAACCTAATAATCCTGTTTCTTGGCTCAAACGGCATTCCTACAGACAGCAATTATCTCCTATTATTCCCAAAGGATGCTTTAAGAAGAACCTGTCCATCCTTACACTCTATTCTCCCCTGAGAATCTCATCATACTTACTACAGGGCGTTCACCATCCCTATAACATTTGTACTCGAAGCCAAAAGGGCATATGGGAGTAGTCGTGATGAGTCATATTTAACATCTATCTTTTCTAATACTGTGTTCAGACTCAGTGTGTTCAGACTCTGTTATTCATTATTGATTGCTAATGACATGCTCTGTGTCAGGACTCAGGAATTCTTCACCGTACTTAATCTTTAATTCAACCACTTTCTTTATGAGGAAATGTAATCTAAATGCGTTATAATGGACTGACTGAATGATTACTACTATATATTTATTGATTTCAATCATGATAATTAGATTGCTGTCATGTGTTTTATAAAAGCAACAATAGAAATTCACTACAGGCATCACAGTTGGGAATGGAAGACGATTTCTTGCCAGTTGGAGCAAAAACGAAAGCCTTAAAATCCAGTATGTCGGTTTCTATTTGCAGAAACTGAGGATTAAGCCATGACTGTTCATCCAAGCCAGTTTAGCCAGCTGCCACCAGCTCAATCAATTTAACCGAATGAAAAATCACCCTTTTATTGAAAAAAATGGCTTCCATTTAATAAAAAAAAAAAAGTAATAGGGAATGGAGTAAGAGGAGCCATTTTTCACTTTTCATCATTTTGTTGAACCAAATAGATTTTTCAGAGTAGATAGAAATGAAACCTAAAAGTGTTATGATGCTTTGGAAATCAATACCTTGTATTGAGATTTTAAAAAAAAGAAAAGAAAAACATTTTCCGTACATTTGCAATCTAAAAAACAATGGGTACGTATACAATTTTAAGAACTGTATACATCTTTAGGTCTAATTGTACAATGAGCTAATGAGAAAGGTGAAGTGAGCTGTAGAATAGTTGAATAAAAATACATGAACATTTAAGATTTTCTTTCACATTAATAATTTAACATCTTGGAATCTTTTAATTGTGGTGGTGTTGGTGTCTCACAGGTGGTGTTGGTGTCTCACAGCTCCAGGGTTCGATCCTGAGCTCGAGTTACTGTCCGTGAGAAGTTTTGTATGTCCTCCTGATGTTGTTTGGTTCCTCAGGACACATGCCAGTAGATGAACTGACTACTCGAAATGATCCCTAGCTATATATTTATACCTGCCTTTGTGCAAACTATTCTGAAACATATACAATGAGTTGCATAAATATTCCCCCGCCTTGTAGTTTTTCAAATTTTGCAGAGCTAAAACCAAATTAACTGGGATTATATGTCATGAATCTACACAAAATAGCCTGGGGGAAATCAATATAGCCTGCAAAATAATTTTCATATGATAATAAAACAAAAACATAAAATTGTAATCACCACATTGCTTTGAAACCCCTAAATTAGTTCAGATGCAACCAGTTCCCATCAGAAGTCACATAATGAGTTGAATGAAATCAAACTGTGCACAATTAAAGTGTCACATGATCTCAGTATAAATACACTCTTTCTTGGAAGGTCCTAGCACATTCCTAAACCAACAGCATTATGAAGACCAAGGAGATATCAAAACAAGTCGAGGATTAAGTTGAGGACTGGTGCCAAGTAGGCTCTGGTTATTCCAAACTTTGAACATTGCTTGGAACACCATTAAACTCATTGTTTAAGAAGTGGAAAGAATAGGGCACAGGAGCAGTTCTGCCTACAGAAGGCCATCCACCAAAAGTCAGTGATTGGGTAAGCAGGAGATTATTCAGAGAAGCAAATAAGGCCAAAGATATCTCTGAACTTGCTGGAGAGGAGATCTACAGCTCAGATGGGAGAAACTGTTCATGGGACCACCGTATCACACATACTCCGCAAAGCTTGGCTGGATGGAAATCACAATTGCAGTTTGTCAAAAAGACATGCTGAAGGCTCAGCAAACATGTGGGAAAAGGTTCTCTGGTTTGATGGGACCAAACTAACATTTTGGCCTTTCAGGCACTACATTTGCCCAACAATGCTCATCGCCCTGAAGATACCATCCCTGCAATGAAGCACGGTGGTGGTAGCATCATGTTACATTAATGGCATTTAGCAGACGCTCTTATCCAGAGCGACGTACAACATACCCAGAGTAGTCTGGGGAGCAATTGGGGGTTAGGTGCCTTGCTCAAGGACACTTAAGCCATTCCTGCTGGTCCAGAGAATCAAACTGGTGACCTTTTGGTCCCAAAGCGACTTCTCTAACCATTAGGACACGGCTTCCGTTGAGTATAATTCTTGGCCTCTTGGTTGCTTCTTGGGCTAATTTTATATTTTATTCAGCCCACTGGAGACAACACTCTATACTGTCCCATTATTTATATTGGTAACGCACTATGAGAATGTGTTGCAAAATTTTAGATGTGCCCAATTGATGTACTGAATGAAAGTGTGCATAATCAGGGCCTTGTCAAGTGGTTAATCTTGCCCAATATTATTCTATATGATAACCAGTTCTAGTAGTTTATCATCATTAGTTTATCTCAGGACAAAATCAGCATATTTATGGCTATTTAGTCTGTCTCTAACCCTGTCTGATATGAAACAAGATTGAAAGAAAGAAAGAAAATATGATTAGAGAGGAAAGTTTCATTTCCAGCTTATCTCTACATTAGATCAAGCATATCTTCCCTCCAGGTCTGCCATGTCTTACTGATGGACAGTGCATAAAAGTTGCAGGAGTAGGGATTGGAATTTCATGTATCTTTCAACCTCAGTGGTGTTTATATTACATCACCTACTTCCTGTAAATCCAGGCGGCCATTTGGGAATGCTACAGAGCTACATAACCCTGATGAGGCAGGAAAGGCTGCAGTCTATTCTGGTGATGCATTTAACCCTAGCATCTCTACTTCAGCATCTGGCAGGTATCATTAAACTGACCTCATGCCTTTAGAATAGTGGGTGATCAGTTATACTGTATGTGTTTTAGAGTCAAGCTTAAACCGATGCTACCAGAAGTGAAGCGAGGGGTCTTGTGCTGACTACCCTACCATGACCACACTTGTTTTATAAATAAATGAAGTGTCCTTTATATTTTACTACTTACATTTAACCTTTTAACTTAACATCTCAATCTTTTTTTCTGTCTCCAGTCTTCTGAAAATGAAACAAAAACTCAGATGATAGATAATAGATGGCATTGAGGGACTAGAGCAGCAGATCATGCATCCACAGAAGAGCCGCGCTCACCCAACTATTGCAAACCTGCAGATAAATCTGAGCACAGCTAGAATGTGGCAGGCCTGAGAGTTAGTGTATCAAACAGTCAGTTTCTCTCCAGCTCTCTTCCCACACTGGTGCTGTGCAGACACCCGAGGGCATGCTTCAGTGATTTGAATGAAAATGAAGAGGGCACACGCCAACCGTCTCTTCTGATTACTGTCAGGACGAGGAGTGGCTATAAATTAAAATCCTCTTCAATGGTGCAGAAAGGTGTTAATGGTGTGAAATGGAGGGGCGTTGGCTGGGAATTCATTCTGTGAAAACGGTGTCATTTCAATGCATTTGAAAAATGAAAACAAAAATAATAATCAGAATAATAATAATAATAAAGCTGGCTAATTAAAGAATGCTGGTAAGCATAAAATTAAACTGTCAGAGTGAGTGATCCTGTGCATGTTGGAATAAATGCAGAAGTGCATCTACTTCTAAAGCTATAGTTCCAAATAAGGTTACTTCTTTGTGCACTTCCTGCTCCAGTACACCCATTTTAAAATCAATAAAGGCTTGTTAATGAGCTGATGAGTCAAGTAACAAGTTCAGTTGTATTCGAGTCGGGATCAAAAAATGTGCAGTGCAGGGAAACACCAGGAGAAGGGCTGGCAAACACTGCATTAAATAAAGCATTAGCTAATTGCAGAATAAATCATGAAATCATTGTGCAAATTCCAGCATTCCATTTTTAGCATTTCTTTTTTTTAATGGTTATAAGGAATGAAATATGGTTGCTTCTCAATTTCCCAAAGCAGGATTATAAAATCCGATACAAGGCTCATACTTCATTCAAACCAATGACCAGGGTTACAGTGGTGCTTGAAAGTTTGTGAACCCTTTAGAATTTTCTATATTTCTGCATAAATATGACCTAAAACATCATCAGATTTTCACACAAGTCCTAAAAGTAGATAAAGAGAAGCCAGTTAAACAAATGAGACAAAAATATTATACTTGGTCATTTATTTATTGAGGAAAATGATCCAATATTACATATCTGTGAGTGGCAAAAGTATGTGAACCTTTGCTTTCAGTATCTGGTGTGACCCCCTTGTGCAGCAATAACTGCAACTAAACGTTTGCGGTAACTGTTGATCAGTCCTGCACACTGGCTTGGAGGAATTTTAGCCCGTTCCTCCGTACAGAACAGCTTCAACTCTGGGATGTTGGTGGGTTTCCTCACATGAACTGCTCGCTTCAGGTCCTTCCACAACATTTCCATTGGATTAAGGTCAGGACTTTGACTTGGCCGTTCCAAAACATTCACTTTATTCTTCTTTAACCATTCTTTGGTAGAACGACTTGTGTGCTTAGGGTCGTTGTCTTGCTGCATGACCCACCTTCTCTTGAGATTCAGTTCATGGACAGATGTCCTGACATTTTCCTTTAGAATTCCCTGGTATAATTCAGAATTCATTGTTCCATCAATGATGGCAAGCTGTCCTGGCCCAGATGCAGCAAAACAGGCCCAAACCATGATACTACCACCACCATGTTTCACAGATGGGATAAGGTTCTTATGCTGGAATGCAGTGTTTTCCTTTCTCCAAACATAACGCTTCTCATTTAAACCAAAAAGTTCTATTTTGGTCTCATCCGTCCACAAAACATTTTTTCCAATAGCCTTCTGGCTTGTCCACATGATCTTTAGCAAACTGCAGACGAGCAGCAATGTTCTTTTTGGAGAGCAGTAGCTTTCTCCTTGCAACCCTGCCATGCACACCATTGTTGTTCAGTGTTCTCCTGATGGTGGACTCATGAACATTAACATTAGTCAATGTCAGACAGGCCTTCAGTTGCTTAGAAGTTACCCTGGGGTCCTTTGTGACCTCGCCGACTATTACACGCCTTGCTCTTGGAGTGATCTTTGTTGGTCGGCCACTCCTGGGGAGGGTAACAATGGTCTTGAATTTCCTCCATTTGTACACAAACTGTCTGACTGTGGATTGGTGGAGTCCAAACTCTTTAGAGATGGTTTTGTAACCTTTTCCAGCCTGATGAGCATCAACAACACTTTTTCTGAGGTCCTCAGAAATCTTTTGTTCATGCCATGATCCACTTCCACAAACGTGTTGTGAAGCTCAGACTTTGATAGATCCCTGTTCTTTAAATAAAACAGGGTGCCCACTCACACCTAATTGTCATCCCATTGATTGAAAACACCTGACTCTAATTTCACCTTCACATTAACTGCTAACCCTGGAGGTTCACATACTTTTGCCACTCACAGATATGTAATATTGGATCATTTTCCTCAATAAATAAATGACCAAGTATAATATTTTTGTTTCATTTGTTTAACTGGGTTCTCTTTATCTACTTTTAGGACTTGTGTGAAAATCTGATGATGTTTTAGGTCATATTTATGCAGAAATATAGAAAATTCTAAAGGGTTCACAAACTTTCAAGCACCACTGTATTTGACTAATGTTCAACCCTTCTTTTTTGTTGATTCAGACCAAGTCAGTTAATAATGGTTAATTAAGCCCTCATTGTCATCACTGAACCCAATCCAGGCTTGAGGCAAACCATGTTTAGTTGCAGCAGTCTAAAAAAAAAGTCCTTCCCATGCCATGCCCTGGTCTTCCCAGACAGTCTCCCGTCCTAATACTAACCAGGCCATTAAGGCACATTGGGCAGCACTAATCTCCATTTCTGTAGCCCTCGGCCTCTCACCTACTGTATACAGCTAGGGTTACAGTGGGGGGCCAGACCTCTGGTAACCGTGAGAGTTTGACTTCCCACTCGCATCTGTATTGCAGCATGCCTTGCCAGACAGCTGTAGGTACCATTTTTATGATGGTCCTTGGTATGACCCGACCACAAGTAGAACTTGCAATCTCCCCATCAAGAGGCGGGCACGCTAACCACTTGGCCAGCTCGCAGTGGTTGCAACAGTAGGGTGGCCAGTTCCCTTCTGTGCACTCACACACATGGGCAATTTAGAGTAGCCAGTTAACCTAACTGCATGTCTTTGGATTGTGGGGAAAACCCGGAGGAAACCCACACAGACATGGGGAGAATATGCAAACTCCACACAGAAAGGCCCCTGTCGGCCACTGGGTTCAAACCCAGAACCTTCTTGCTATGAGGCAACAGTGCTAACCACTGCACCACTGTGCTGCCCAATTAATTCCTGATCACGACAACTCAGATAAGACTTGGGTCACAACCCAGGAGCAATGCATAACAGTTAACTCGCAGGCTAGAAATAGGCAGGGGGTTTACACATATTCAGTGTAAAGCTAATGTTCTCTCCTTCCTTCACAGAGCCAATAGCAACATGTAGTCTGTTTTTTTTTTTATCGGCAGATGCCCTTCTGATTCAGTAGCCTTGTTGTTTGCATAGACATTTCTGTCCCTTATCATCATCTGCCTCTTGATCTCTTCCTCACCACACATAGCCAGGAGCTTGCACACTTCTTGGCAGATTTTCATGTTGATGCAATCACCATTCACCACCAATGTATTTGAAAATATTCCTGCTGGCATCACACCATTGCATACATGTCAACCTTTGGTCAATCAAACCTGTATAACCAACCTCCAAAATCCGTATTTCCCTTATAAAATCCGTATAAGATGCAAATTAAAATAATTTACCTAAAATTTGAATGATAATTAACAATGATATATCCCAGTTACTTTTTATTCAATATTAATAACAATAAACCTTCAGAATGAATACAAAGCTCCAATGTTTGACAAAAACACAAAGTATTACTCTAATGTTCTGAATTGTACTCCATGACAGCTTTTTTAGCGCTCTGCACCAATACCTCACGAGGCTGCATGTCACAGCAAGTGTCTGTGTTGATCTTGCCGGAGTGCCCATTCAGAATCTTTTCAGTCGCTAGTGAAAGTCGCTCCGGTTGGCGGGATTCTCGCAATGCGGTGTGCGCATGATCAAAAGTGGAACGAAGTCTCGCTACCACAAGATAACGCGCAATTTCATAAGACTCTTTACTGGCTGGCTGTGCTGTACAGTACGTTTGTAAATGTTATGCACTCTTTTATCATCGTGGGAATTGATTATAGCTCTAAATAAATATTGAAGTTTTTTTAAAGAATCCGTATAACTTTATTTGTACGCCCGTATACTACGTTTATTGAATCAAATCCGTATAAAATACGGACATTCCATATAGGTTGACATGTATGCCATTGTTTATGGTCAGTAGCAACCTGTGATAGCAAGTTGTGTCACAACTGTCCACCCCCATTTGCAACCAATGAGATTAATTTGTCCCACCCTGTAGTCAACAACCCAAGTGGTGCCATTCACATTAGTGATCATCATCTTGCAGCCTCAGCCAACATTTCCCACACAATTCATTTCCACACATTGTGGTGGACCATGGCAGTAGGCAGGTCTTCCACCTTTATACAATGGTGTCAGGAAATGTTAGCTTTCTTCCAAGACAAGATTCACACTGAAATCAGCCCTTGTCAAACCCTTGACCGATCCACCAAGAGATGGGGGATGTGAAGCCAATTTGGACAATGGGAGTTGACTCTTTTAAACACAAAATCAATGTGGGTATAACCTTGGTTGGACCTGGTTTGAAAGGGGTATCAGTCAGCAGACTGCAGATCAGTGTGTGGTGTTTTAAGGTTGTATATGAACTTAAAGATGTGTTCTTTAAACATTCAAGTTGTTTCTAACCAGCCAGTAAGCCTTCAAACCCTTTATGAATGCACTCAAACAAGTAAGCTTTTTTCACTCAAGTTATCTTATGTTAGCCAGCCACCTACGTAGCTAGCACTAGCAGTGAATAAAACTTTTTAAATGAATATGGCTTAAAATAACCTTCCAATCCTGTCAGATAACTCATGTTAACTTGCCAGAATGAGCACCCAACTCTTTATGAATATAATTTAAAAATATTATTCGCAATCCTGTCAGGTTAGCTTATTTTAATTAGATTGTGAACATTTATTAATATGACCATGATTCCTCTCAAATCTTTTCAGGATATCATGTAAGCCATGAGTGTTTGCAGAGAAATTTTTAAACACATACACAGAAAATAAAAATCCTCTCAGGCTAGCTCACGTTAGCCAGCTAGCTAGGGTTAGAAGTGAATAGTATAAAGAGGTAGAAATATGGCTTTAAAGCAGTCTCAGAAATCCAGTCAAGTTTCCTCATATCAAGTAGACTTGAATTAGCAGTGAAAATCATTCAAGTAATTTTCATAAATAGTTTTAGGAGAGTAGTGGTTAGCGCTGTCGCCTCACAGCAAGAAGATCCGGGTTCGAGCCCCGTGGCCGGCGAGGGCCTTTCTGTGCAGAGTTTGCATGTTCTCCCCGTGTCCGCGTGGGTTTCCTCCGGGTGCTCCGGTTTCCCCCACAGTCCAAAGACATGCAGGTTAGGTTAACTGGTGACTCTAAATTGACCGTAGGTGTGAATGTGAGTGTGAATGGTTGTCTGTGTCTATGTGTCAGCCCTGTGATGACCTGGCGACTTGTCCAGGGTGTACCCTGCCTTTCGGCCGTAGTCAGCTGGGATAGGCTCCAGCTTGCCTGCGACCCTGTAGAATAGGATAAAGCGGCTAGAGATAATGAATGAGTTTTAGGAGAGAAAATGTTGAATAAATGTTCTTAGGTAAGCTCCTGTTTGGCAGCTAGATAGTGTTAGTTGTGATGGTTTTGAACAGTTATACACAGGAGATTTTAAAAAAAGAAATCCTCTCAGAAATCCTGTCAGATTAGCTTGCGTTAGGCAGCTAGCTAGTCCCAGAAATCCTGTCAGGTTGCCTCATCTTATCCTATGGCTTGAATTATTAATGAAGACTATGACATTTGAGTATGATTTCAAAATGTCTTCAGAAACCTCATAACTTGTATATCTAGTGTTAGCAGGGAAGATTTTTAATACGGACTGTCTAGTTGGCTCATGTGAAGTGAAGCTTATGAACATTGATAACTTTTTTGTAATGTATAAAGATACATTCACATCTAATCAGACTAGAAGTCACAAAAACACTCAGAGCTGCTATATTTTCCATACATGGATTATCTCATTATCTCTAGCCGCTTTATCCTGTTCTACAGGGTCACAGGCAAGCTGGAGCCTATCCAAGCTGACTACGGGCAAAAGGCGGGGTACACCCTGGACAAGTCGCCAGGTCATCACAGGGCTGACACATAGACACAGACAACCATTCACACTCACATTCACACCTACGGTCAATTTAGAGTCACCAGTTAACCTAACCTGCATGTCTTTTAGCCTGGGCCCACCCATCCTAAGCGTGACGCAACACGAGGGCCTGTTGCGAGCTTAGTCTGGCCAGGCAAGCTATCTACAGCTCTTCCAAGCTCCCGAAAAATCGGGGACCAATCAACTTTGAGCATCTCCAACGGCCCTGGGTAGAGGCGTGTTCAAGGCACTGACGTAGTAGAACTGCGACCGGAAGCCATAGATTGTTTACAGAATCTATGCCGGAAGCGCTTCATTCACGCTTCCGCATCTATTACGCATAGATGCTGTATTGAAAGCATTCAACGGGAAGTTCTCATTGAAAACAGAACAAAGAGCAGCCCTGGAGGTATTTATTGAAAGGAAGGACATTTTCGCCTTGCTCCCGACCGGCTTCGGTAAGAGTTTAATCTACCAGTTAGCCCCGTCGCGTCGCATACATCAGAGGAAAGAGTGATGCGATTGGTTTAAGCTTCGTCACAGCCTTTTCTGGCTTCGACCAGTAGCAAACTGAGGCATTTCAGGGAGGCGGGTCAACCACGGGCTCTGGGAAATGGTTGGGCTTAATATCTTGGCCAGACCAATAGCTCGGAGAGCTTTGAAGTCGCGTTAGCCAGGCTACATGTCTTTGGACTGTGGGGGAAACCGGAGCACCCGGAGGAAACCCACGCTGACACGGGGAGAACATGCAAACTCCACACAGAAAGGCCCTCGCTGGCCACGGGGCTCGAACCCGGACCTTCTTGCTGTGAGGCGACAGCGCTAACCACTACACCACCGTGCCACCCTACATGGATTATGTGATTTGAAATATTCCTACTCTATAGTGGCTCTGAAGGACAACTCACAACCACAAATGGGGGAAAAAAAACAACAAAACACAATGATAATTTCTAGCGGAAATAGTAGGAACATGTTATCGACAAGGATCGCTGCTGATTGGATGAACGCTTTCTGAATTCAGCAACAGAGTAGTATAAGATAAAAGTAATGTCTTTATTAGTAATAAGAGGACTCACTTTTCAATTTAGTAAAGTTGAAGGTAAATGTGTGCATAAGCCAAACCAAACAAAATTTTAACGCACAATTTACACAACTTTTGGAAAATACTGATTTTCTTCCAATAGTTAAAGCTAGACGGCCTTTTGATTTCATAAAATCAGTGAAATTTGGTTCCCTCTGAAATTTGGTCATTGTGATACATGTTTATTTCTGTAATATCTCACAAAATATCAGCCCGTTCTGTTCTGTGGCTGGGAAGTTAGTTCATTCGAGGGGATTCCTGAGCAAATAATGTGCATGAAATCGCTCGCTTCGTGCAGTCAAGCAGATAGAGGAAGTCCGTGTGCACATGCGCAGGTTTACCTTTGACTGTGCACTGACAGTTACATCATTCTGTCGCTAAACAAACAGCTGATCACACCGAGGTGCTCGCTGACCGCCGATATTTATTAGTTTGGTCCTGCGTTTCCTTTCCTTTACAACATAACGTCGTTTTTTCTTGCTTTCTGTTACTGTAGTCCAGGGGTGGCCAACCAGTTGGAGACCAAGAGCCACATTTTTTACTGTATTACTGCAAAGAGCCACATCATACACATGGGCACACGAACATCACCCATCCCTTCCTCTCTCTCTCACACACACGCACCTCTGCTCAGCCAGATTAATAGTAAATGTCACACACCAACATATTTACTCCTACAGTACTAAGACCACAGGCTGAGGCCAGTCATTTTTAACAATGAACATTGTGTGCACTTACTATGCATACTGCTTAGTGGGACTCATGGCATTACCAAAAAAAAGCCACACCATACACATGACCACACATGTGTACCATACATGTGACCCCCCTCGCTCTCTCTCTCCCTCACAGACACACACGCTCAAGCACGCACCTCTGCTCAGCCAGATTAATAGTAAATGTCACATGCCAACATGAGAGAAATGTACTCCTTCAGTCAGTACTAATACCACAGGCCAGTCATTTACAGCAATCAATATTGTGTGCACTTACTATGCATGTTGCTTAGTGGGACTTCTGACATTCCTTGCCTTGAACAATCCTCTTCAAATCTGGCTTGTATTCCGTCATTGCCACTCGAAGCAGTTCTTTCACATGGGTTTCAGTCAGAACAGAACGATGCTTTGACTTCACGTGTTTCATGGTAGAGAACACAGACTCGCAGACGTATGCTGACCCAAACATTGACAGTATCTTAAGCGCAGCCTGTTTCACATTCGGGTATTTTTCCAGTGGCACACTTTTCCAAAACTCAATGGTGCCTTCCCTCAAAACAGGTTTCAGTTGGTCTTCCTCACGAAGATCGATCATCTCCAACTCAGCCGCAGCCTCATCTGTGACAAGCGGGGCTTTCAAACAGTCCGTCTCCGCATTGAATGGGTCGACAAGGAACGTAACCTGTGGCCTTTTCAGTTGTATATCACGGAACCGGTTGATTAATTAATTGAAAACCCTAAGGTTTTCAATTAGTGTTGCATATCTGGCTCCTTGCTTATTCAGGGAGGCGGGAAGCTTTGAAATGAGCTAATGACGACTGACATATAAGGCAGAATGGCTTGCCATTACGTTCAACAAAAAAGTATAAACTCTCCCACTCTGTTAAAAATGTCCTATGTTCGTCTTCATATTTTCGTTTTGCTGTGCATTTTTTCATTGCCATTTTGAGAGGCTACTTGACACAAGATACACCTTGCCCAAAAACTTAGCGATTATCTCACGCACATGCGCATTTGACATGACCTGAAAATACCGTAATGTACCCAAGCAAAGCGAAGATGTATTTGACGAAAATACAATACTGAACTCAAGCAAAGCGCACACGCACATTTAAAAAAAAAAAACACAAACACAAACTTCAATATGAACGTAAGAGCCGCATGACACCGGGCAAAGAGCCGCATGCGGCTCGCGAGCCGCGGGTTGGCCACCCAAGCTGTAGTCGGTCTTTCACGTTTCATTCACACACTCACGTCCTCCATTTTTCTCTCGTTTCAAATTTGTATCCCACAATGCCTTATGCGAACTGGGAAAGCCCACCACGTGATGCATGACGTAGTATCTTGAATCGGGTCATGGTGAAGCAGGAAAAAATAGCAGAGAATTTAGGGCCACGTGGCCCTAAATTCATTAATTGTTCTATTTAAAAAAATAATAATACAGTGGCATGCAAAAGTTTGGGAACCCTTGCTGAAAATGTCTGTTACTGTGAATAGTTAAGTGAGCGGAAGATGAACTGATCACCAAAAGGCATAAAGATAAAGATGACACATTTCTTTAATATTTTCCCCAAGATTACATTTTTATGTCCATCATTTACAGGCATAAAATACCAAAAAATGAAAAGAACCTGAAGCAAAAGTTTGGGCACCCTGCATGGTTAGTACCTAGTAACACCCCCTTTGGCAAGTATCACAGCTTGTAAACACTTTTTGTAGCCGGCTAATAATCTTTCAGTTCTTACCTGGGGGATTTTCACACATTCGTCCTTGCAAAAGGCTTCAGTTCTACAAGTTTCTTGGGCTGTCTTGCATGCACTGCTCTTTTGAGATCTATCCACAGATTTTCAATGATGTTTAGGTCAGGGGACTGTGAGGGCCAGGGCAAAACCTTCAGCTTGTGCCTCTTGAGGTATTCCATTGTAGATTTTGAGGTGTGTTTTGGATCATCGTCTTATTGTAGGACCCATCCTCTTTTTAACTTCAACTTTTTTACAGATGGTGTGATGTTTGCTTCCAGAATTTGCTAGTATTTATTCGAATCCATGCTTCCCTCGACCAATGAAACGTGCCCTGTGCCACTGGCTGCAACACAACCCCAAAGCATGATCGATCCACACCCATGCTTCAGAGTTGGAGAGGTGTTCTTTTCCTGGAATTTGGCACCCTTTTTTCTCCAAACATACCTTTGCACATTGTGGCCAAAAAGTTCTATTTTGATTTCATCAGTCCACAGGACTTGTTTCCAAAATGCATCAGGCTTGCTTAGATGTTCATTTGCAAACTTCAGACACTGAATTTTGTGGCTAGGATGCAGGAAAGGTTTTCTTCTGATGACTCTTCCATGAAGGTCATATTTATTCAGGTGTTGCTGCATAGTAGAACAGTGCACCACCACTCCAGGGTCTGCTAAATCTTTCTGAAGGCCTTTTGCAGTCAAACAGGGGTTTTATTTGCCTTTCTAGCAATCCAACGAGCAGTTCTTTCAGAAAGTTTTCTTCATCTTCCAGACCTCACCTGGATCTCCACTGTTTCTGTTAACTGCCATTTCTTAATAACATTACAGTCTGAGGAAACGGCTACCTGAAAACACTTTATGTTCTTGGAGCCTTCTCCTGCTTTGTGAGCATCAATTATTTTATTTTTCAGAATGTGAGGGAGTTGCTTAGAGGAGCCCATGGCTGTTGATTTTAGGGACAAGTTTGAGGAGTCAGATAATTTATACAGCTTTGTAATCTGCATCATCTGACCTTTCCTAACAAAGAATTTGAACAAGTCACAGCTCAATAAGCTAATTAAGGTCTGGAACCTTGGTAAAAGTTACCTGAGAGCTCAAATGTATTAAGGTGCCCAAACTTTCGCATGGTGTTCCTTTTCTTTTTTCACTCTCCAATTGTACAAAACAAAAATAATACACAAATCTTGCATAAAATTCTGAAAAGAAATGTCTCGTCTTTGCCTTTATGCCTTTTGGTGATCAATTCATCTTATGCTCACTTAACTATTCACAGTAACAGACATTTTCAGCAAGGGTGCCCAAATTTTTGCATGCCACTGTAAAATTGGAAGTCTGTGATTCGAATTCAGTCGCTTTCGGTCCACTAAACAAAAATATTTGGGTGTCGGGGAAAATTCTTTTTATGACCTTAATTTGAAAAATCTGAAAGGCAGTCTACCTTTAATAGCGAGTGGCCTCACTTTTCAATTTAGTAACGTTGCATATAAATGTTTGCAGAAGCCAAACCAAACAAAAATTTGGTGCACAATTTATATAAGTTGTTGAAATACTGATTTTCTTCCAATAGTTAATGATTGGTTTTATTTGTCTTCATTCATGGGTTTTTGTTGGATCACTTACTTTATTTCTCATATACTTTATTTAATGCCAATAATATAAAAAGACATGGTTTCACCATATTGTCTTTGTATTATTAGTCCCTGACCTAGTAAACTAGCATGATGATGTGCTTTTGATAGAGACTACAAAGCACTTTAAGCTGCTCTGGATTAAAGTGTCTGCTGAATTCTGGAAATGTAATAAAGAATAAGCAATTTGAACTGGACAGTATATTTCATATACAATAGTCTCATAATTTGTGCAAATTATATGATTTGAAGTTCATCAAGTTGAGGTTTACATTAGTTGGTCTTATTTACACACACCAACTAGTAGGTTACAAACATTTTTCCAAATGCTATAATCATGTCACTTGTTCTAGTTTTCTGTCCCTCTATCCATTATCTGTAACCACTTATCTTGTACAGGGTCGTGGGCAAGCTGGAGCTTATCCCAGCTAACTATGGGCGAGAGGCGGGGTACACCCTGGACAAGTCACCAAATCATCGCAGGGCTGACACATAGGAGACAAACGACAATTCACACTCACGCCTACAGTCAATTTAGAGCCACCAGTTACCCTAACCTGCATGTCTTTGGACTGTGGGGGAAACCGGAGCACCCAGAGGAAACCCACGCAGACATGGAGAGAACATGCAAACTCCACACAGAAAGGCCCCAGTTGGCTGCTGGGCTCGAACCCAGAGACTTCTTGCTGTAAGGCAATGTCGCTAACCACTACACCATAGTGCCGCCCCTAGTTTTCTGTGATTATATTATCTGTAATATAATGTCCCCTTGTGATCTTCCATTGTTGACAAGCCTTAACCATCCGTTTTAATTTGGGTTCTCTGTCTCTAATGTACTCTGTATGCCACCGAACTGGTGTGTACCAGCTTAACCTCTTATTTTGATATATATTTCTGAACGTTTTGCTTGAGAAGCGTTCTATAAACACTCATTCTTTATCAGTAAACTTCAGATTGAGCAAAACCCGAGAACTATGTGCATCTCGTTTCTCTCTTTCTCCGGGCACTCATAATCAATGACCAACAGGACAGACTAAGTGGAGATTGAACCATATATTACTGGGGTCTCGTCCGGGATACAGCCAGTGGGTAAGCATTTTCCTTTTTACACTTTTCCTGCTGTCTATATCTTGAGGTAATTTTTGCAGTGAAACCTAGATTTTCCTCGAGTGTAGTTTTGTGACGGTGTTTCCTCACACACTGTAATATTATATCATGGTGGCATTTCCCGACATAGATTTTGTGCTCGCACTTTTGAGTAGTGGTGTTTCCTTACTTAGTTTCCTGGTTGTCCTTTTCCTGGTTGATCATCTAACATTTATTAAATGAGTGGATCAGGGTCTTCCTGTCCCAAACCTAATCCCGGTGAAAAACCTACAGATTGGATGCATCACTGTGGACACGGGCAGTGTGTAACTCTATGGATAGATAATATTTTCAGATGGCTCTAAGGTGCTAGGCTTTAAATCTTATCCATGTGAAGGTAGCTTTGACTTGTGTGAACTTAGTAAATGTGCCTCAATGATTTTAGATGGTTTGGGAGATCCTAATTGGGACATGGACTATATGCCTAAGGGGTACAATGTGTAGACCAAAATGTAGGTTGAATGGGAAAAGGGAAAAAGAGCTCAAAAGGTGTAAAAAATAAATACATAAATAAAAGGTGTTCCTAAATATTCTAATATACCTACAGAACTGCTTTTGTTAGTGCAAGCAGTCAGCACCATGCAATCTCAGTCAACAACAATTAAAGACACACAGCCGAACATTTCTTCTCTGGATCTACCACTTCCCTTCTGCATCATCCTGCTCTTCCGAAAACACTTTGACTAATTCATTTTCATTTCCTTTTGTTCAAGTAGGCTCTAAAATGGTACAAGTAAAACCTCTTACCATTACTGGAGTTAATGAAATTGTTAGAACTCTGCTTTTCCCAGTAATGCACACTAGGGTGGTTCATAAAATTGACTTTCACCAAATTTTGCCAGATCGCTTTTTGCCTTGTTCCAATTGATATTCTAAGCATCTGTACCAAAAATGGAGTCAATTGCTGCACATTTAGGGGTGGCACACTTTTTCACAATTTTGAAATTGTTAACGTTTTTTTCTATTTTCGAGGCCCAGACAAGTCTGACATTGAAGCAGAAACAATCAGTGAGGAAAGTTACCAACTTCGTCTGTTTCATCTACATAATGTATTGGCATGAGGCTTCCCTTGCAACCCATGCTCCAAAGAATGATTTGGACTTGATCCAGAGTTTGCATCTATATCCGGATAAAAGCATTGCAGATGCCGCACTGAAGAGCATTGCACGACATTTGTGGTACAGTATCTGTCAGAAGATCTCGTCGCCCTAGCATTTTTTGATGCTCGCATTGATGCTGAAGAAAAGGAGGCAATGCTGAGAAATCTTGAAAGACGCCCTGGGAAGATGCTCAAAAGACTTGATGCCAAGTCTTTCTTCCGCAAGAACAGTACAACTACCATCTCTAGCCTCGTCACTCGCCGCTCAATCCACTTCTTTGAAGTTCTCACTGAAGGCCAAATTAACAGCACAAGTAACCCTGATGATGTGAGGTCCATTCTCACAGATGAGAATCTGCGACAAAAAGTTCATGCCTTGAAGGTCATCAATGACAGTGCAGAGAGAGGCATTGCCCTTATTAAACGCTGTCAACAATCTGTGCGAAATGAAGACCAAAAGTAGTTTTTGCTCCGCATTGTGCAAGGACACAGAGACAAAGTATCAAAGAGAACAAGGTCATCATACATGGAATATAGTGTTTGAACTGTTCTAATGTTCTAATATATGTAGCATAAGTACAGGGAGATTGGGAGAGATTATTATTGAGCACACTTATCGAGCATTCTGCATTGTTCATTTTTGTAATGTTCAAGTTTCTGTTTCTGCTAAAGTTACGCATTCTTATGTAGAACATTAAAAATTGTGAAAAAGTGTGCCACCCTTTACTGGCATCCTATTGGCTCAATTTTTGGTACAGATGTTTTCAATGTCAATAGGAACAAGGCAAAATGCGATCTGGCAAAATTTAGAAAACTTTTACCATCATATTGTGAACCACCCTAATGCACACGCATTTGTTGACGCTCTGCGCTCATCTACTCATTATGCACAACTCACAGGTCCTGACTTTCGCCATATTCTGATGCATGCATTATAGCATTCATGTACTGAAAAGGACCTCGGAACTGACATTTCCTCTCGGAAACCGATGTTACATTACCAGCTGCTCTTGTTCAGGGCGATATACAACACACCCAGCAGTTAGGTGTCTTGCTGAAGGGCACTTCAGCCATTTTTGCTGGTCCAGGGAATCAAACCAGCAACCTTTTGGTCCCAAAGCTGCTTCTCTAACCATTAGGCCATGGCTTCCCAAAGCTGTGCGGATTTCTGAAATCTGAAGCAGAATCCTGTCACATTTATTGCTGGTCCGACCCTGATAATCTTGGACTTTTACACACATCTTCGGGTTTTTTGTTTGTTTGTTTGTTTTAAACCTAGACATCATGGTGCACAAGATCTCTCTCATGCCATTAATTGTGAACAGACACAGGAATTAGCCTCCCTTTTTATTGCCCATTTCCATAAAGCATGGACAGAACATGTTAGGTTATTTCTAGATCACAGTATTAGTTGATTTTTATGAAGATCAAAATTCAATTTTTGCTTTGCAAATGCTCCTACAAACAATTTACAAATAAATCTTTTGATATCCAGATTGATAAATGAAGCTCAGTGTCACTCAAATTATGGCCAACTGTACACTAAAGTTGTGAGGGTACCGTAGATGTTTCTGGAGATGACCGACAACTTCTGCTGCAAGATTGATCTGAGAAATTCGCAAAAGCCAACTGTTAAGTTTATCTCAATTTAAATGTCACGTATCTTTCTGTCTCCATGTCAGCTGTCGCCGTCACAGGAAAATGAACACAGAAATTAAGCGTCACTTGCTACTTTGTTGGTTGTTTGCTACTGGGAACACGGATTAAGCTTAAATACTGAATGAAATAAAACAGATAGAACAAACAGAGATGCTTATATCACTCCAGAACTTCAAACTTTATCACTTAAGCCCGTCGCTGTGTGACACTGAGAATGTGTGAGCAGTAACAGGTTTATTAAAGGAGCTCAAGAGAAGGTGAGAGATGTCAAGGCAAGCAAAGAAAGTGCGTTATAGCATCTATAAATAGTGCTAAAAAATTAATGCAAAAAAGGTCCAAGATATGAAACTTTCTTCATGAAAAAAATGGTTCTGAATATATCTGAAGCTATATTACCTGTGAATTGGTAACCTAATGCATATTTATACACTCTACCACAACACAATTACCAATATTGCCAACTTGTCATCGCCGTACATTTTCAGATCTTGGAGGCCCTGTGGTGCAATATTCAATTCCGTGGAAAGGTGAGGTAGCAGACATGGATGGATGCATACAGATACACACACACACACTCGTCAGTGTGTGCAAATGTGTGCCCATGACCCTGTGGACTTGCAGAGCTTATCGATGGTGAAGAGATGCTCGATTCCTTTCCATCTTATTTGAATAGATGGAGCTTTCCTGCTTCTGCTAATATCGCTGATTCTCTACGCCTTTGAAAAGAAACTCTCCATGGCCTCACCTTGCTTCACACAATCATCTCCGTTCTCATATACCCAATTTAAAGTATTCAATCCCACAAGTGCCTTCAGATTAGGTGATTCTTCACGGCTCTGAAATCCAACAATCTTTCCATCTGCGTGGTCGTGGGAATGAAATGCCTCGCAACTTCAAATCATCCTTCACTACTTGCTTTGTAGCAATGTGACTATGCGAAACCATCTCCTGTAAACTCTCAGATTTAAATTCCACCTCTGTCAACCTTGACGGAAAAGGCATGGAAGAAAATAACATCACCTGAGTAACAGAGCGGGAAGAAAAGTGCGACTTGAACCACATCACATCTGAGAGAATATTTCCAAAACAGAAAGCTGCACATCTGAACAAATTGGTTTTGTTAAGCTACCATGTGCATCCAGTTGCTGTCCTGCTTGGTTATCCAAAGTTGAGATGGAGTTTTCATTGCCTTCTACGTAGCAGGAGCGTGAACAGATGTAAGGCAAACACAAAATAGAAAGAGACATTGTGCTTCTATTGCAGTAGTGCAGGTATTTTTAAGTGTCGCAAAGTCATTTCTGTTTAGTTATAGTTTAAAATATAGTCAAGTTTCAGTTCAAAGTCAAAGTTCCTCCCGTGCCAGGACCTGATCTTACCAGGCAGTCTCAAGTCCCAGTACTAATCAGCAGGGGCGGTGCTAGAAATTTTGGGCCCTATGAAAGAATATAATATTGCGTCCCCATCTTTATGTTTCTGGTAAGCCGACTTCTTCATGATGGTGTCAATCTACTGATGGTTCACCATCAATTCTGCTTCTCACATGTGTAGCTAACGTTAGGGCTGGATTGGAAAGCAACAAACCTAACGTGGTGTCACGCTCTGGCTCCGCCTACACAAGACTGTACCAATAATGTAATGAATAGGGAGAGAGGTGAAATATAAAGACTATCTATTCTAATAATTTTGCGGAAAATGGAAAACCAAACCAGAACATTGTTTTATTTGTTCATTTTAAGAAACAAAATTATTATTTGTTTAATTAAATTAACTTACACATGGTAATAATATTAAATATTGTCCTCTGAGGGCTCTCTGTCAATGCTGGATCCCTAGAATTGTCTTAACTCCCCCCCAACAGCACCCCTGCTAACCAGGCCCTTAGAGTGCATTGGGTGGCACCAGTCTCCACTTCTATAGCCCTCGGCCTCTCGCCTATTATACAGCTAGGGTTACAGTGGGGGGCTAGTCCTCTGGTAACAGCAAGAGTTTGACTCTCCACTCACATCTGTATTGCAGCGTCCCTTGCCAGATGGCCATAGGTACCATTTTTATGATGGTCTTTTGGCGATCTCCTGGTCGAGAGGCGGACACACTAACCACTAGGCCAGCTCGCTGTACCAAGTTTCAGTTACATCATATCAATTATTTGTACTCTAGGTAAAATGGCATATACAGTACCAGTCAAAAGTTTGTACACCCTTACTCATTCACAGGACTGTGAGTTGGCCTAGTGGTTAGCGTGTCCACCTCATACCAAAGACCATCATAAAAATGGTACATACTACTGTCTTGCAAGGCACACTACAATACAAATGCAAGTGGGGAAGTCAAACTCATGGTTACCAGAGGACCGGACCTCCACTCTAACCCTAGCTGTATACATGAGAGGCTGAAGGCTATCGAAACAGAGATTGGTGCTGCACCCATATGCCTCAAAGACCTGGTTAGTACTGGGACAGGAGACTGCCTGGGAAGACCAGATTCTGGTGTGAGAGGGACTTTGACTTGACTGATTCATAGGTTTTTCTGTATTTTGACTATTTTCTACATTGTAAAACAATACTGAAGACATCAAAACTATGACATAACATATGGAACATATATGGGATGATGTGGTAAACAAAAAAGTGTTAAAAAAAACAAAATGTTTCATATTTTAGATTCTAGGGTGGCACGGTGGTGTAGTGGTTAGCGCTGTCGCCTCACAGCAAGAAGGTCCGGGTTCGAGCCCCGTGGCCGGCGAGGGCCTTTCTGTGTGGAGTTTGCATATTGGCCGCGTGGGTTTCCTCCAGGTGCTCCGGTTTCCCCCACAGTCCAAAGATATGCAGGTTAGGTTAACTGGTGACTCTAAATTGACCGTAGGTGTGAATGTGAGTGTGAATGGTTGTCTGTGTGTCAGCCCTGTGATGACCTGGCGACTTGTCCAGGGTGTACCCCGCCTTTCGCCCGTAGTCAGCTGGGATAGGCTCCAGCTTGCCTGCGACCCTGTAGAACAGGATAAAGTGGCTAGAGATAATGAGATTAGATTCTTCAAAGTATCCAGCATTTACCTTGATGACACTTTGCACACTTTTGGTGCTATCTTAACCAGCTTCATGAGGTAATGACTTGGAATGCTTTTCAGTTAACAGGTGTACCTCGTCAAAAGTTAATTAGTGGACGAGTTTCTTGCCTTCTTAATGCGTTTGAGATCAAACAGTGAATAGTAAATAATAAACATACAGTAAATAGCCCTATTCCACAACTGTAGTAATCCATATTACATCAAGAACCGCTCAAAGAAGTAAAGAGAAACAACATCCATCATTATTTTAAAACATGAAGTGTCTTTGAATAATAAAAATAAAGAACAACCATTAAATTAGAAGGTGTGTCCAAACTTTTGACTGGTACTGTCGTTTATCATTTCTTTCCCTGGAGATTGAAAAAAAAAAAAAACCAACAAAATCAGTCTTCCTTGTAACACTGTTGTAGCATTACTGTACGTGGTTCCACTTAAGCTTTCTAGGATGGATAATTTTTCCAAAAAAAAAAAAAGGGGGGGGGGGGGGGGTTGGCAAGGCAAACATCACGACAAAATCTGCAGACTGTCCTTAAACTGGTAAATTTGAGTTTACAATCTTTGGAACTGGCCTTGAATTTAATTATGCTATGTTAGGAATGGGCGGCACGGTGGTGTAGTGGTTAGCGCTGTCGCCTCGCAGCAAGAAGGTCTGGGTTCGAGCCCCTTGGCTGACGAGGGCCTTTCTGTGTGGAGTTTGCATGTTCTCCCCGTGTCCGCGTGGGTTTCCTCCGGGTGCTCCGGTTTCCCCCACAGTCCAAAGACATGCAGGTTAGGTTAACTGGTGACTCTAAATTGACCGTAGGTGTGAATATGAGTGTGAATGGTTGTCTGTGTCTATGTGTCAGCCCTGTGATGACCTGGCGACTTGTCCAGGGTGTACCCCGCCTTTTGCCCGTAGTCAGCTGGGATAGGCTCCAGCTTGCCTGCGACCCTGTAGAACAGGATAAAGCGGCTAGAGATGATGAGATGAGATGTTAGGAATGAAACAATTTGGGCAAGCAAAACAATCAACAATGTGTGATGTGATGTGACCTGAGGTTAACCAGTAGTACTTTTACCACCAGATGATGATTATTTTCCTATTAAAGCATGTTTTGTAGTTTAATCCTTTTATAACTCAGCAATTTGTAAGTTGCTATGATGGAATGATAACGTATAAGAACAACCCATGGGCATACACCTTAGATTTACCTTGCAGTCCACACTACTGGTTCGTGGTTTAGATTTTTTTTTTTTTAATTGACAGGGTAAGATTAATCTTAGCATGAATAATCTGCTGCCTATAAAAGGGTTCTAGAGTATTTTCAGAGCAACACTTCAAGATCAAAACACTCATTTTAGAAAAACAGTGATTTTCAGAACAGATTGAAGAATAAAGTAGATGGTGTTGCTTCTACAATCAATTCACTAGCTTAGTGCAGCACTTCACATTACTCTTCAATCAACTTGATTCCGACGATGCTAAAAATGCATCTAATGAGCCTTGTCCTTTCACAGTAAGATGGAACATGTCAGCATTTTATCTCCTACACAACGTGTCATTTGATTCAGTGTAATGAATATGGCTGCTTTAGCAGACCTTTTCACCCCTCATGTCTTCTTCATTTATTGGATGTACTGTGTGGGTGAACTCATCTTCAGCCCAATATCAGATAAAATAGCTGGGGTCATGAGGTCATCAAGGATCAGATGACCTCTTTGTCATATCTTTTACAAGTGACAGAATTTGATCCACATTAGCTCATTACTTGTAAAACTTGTACAACCCTGATTCCAAAAAAGTTGGGACAAAGTACAAATTGTAAATAAAAACGGAATGCAATGATGTGGAAGTTTCAAAATTCCATATTTTATTCAGAATAGAACATAGATGACGTATCAAATGTTTAAACTGAGAAAATGTATCATTTAAAGAGAAAAATTAGGTGATTTTAAATTTCATGACAACAACACATCTCAAAAAAGTTGGGACAAGGCCATGTTTACCACTGTGAGACATCCCCTTTTCTCTTTACAACAGTCTGTAAACGTCTGGGGACTGAGGAGACAAGTTGCTCAAGTTTAGGGATAGGAATGTTAACCCATTCTTGTCTAATGTAGGATTCTAGTTGCTCAACTGTCTTAGGTCTTTTTTGTCGTATCTTCCGTTTTATGATGCGCCAAATGTTTTATATGGGTGAACGATCTGGACTGCAGGCTGGCCAGTTCAGTACCCAGACCCTTCTTCTACACAGCCATGATGCTGTAATTGATGCAGTATGTGGTTTGGCATTGTCATGTTGGAAAATGCAAGGTCTTCCCTGACAGAGACGTCGTCTGGATGGGAGCATATGTTGCTCTAGAACCTGAATATACCTTTCAGCATTGATGGTGTCTTTCCAGATGTGTAAGCTGCCCATGCCACACGCACTAATGCAACCCCATACCATCAGAGATGCAGGCTTCTGAACTGAGCGCTGATAACAACTTGGGTCGTCCTTCTCCTCTTTAGTCCGAATGACACGGCGTCCCTGATTTCCATAAAGAACTTCAAATTTTGATTCGTCTGACCACAGAACAGTTTTCCACTTTGCCACAGTCCATTTTAAACGAGCCTTGGCCCAGAGAAGACGTCTGCACTTCTGGATCATGTTTAGATACGGCTTCTTCTTTGAACTATAGAGTTTTGGCTGGCAACGGCGGATGGCACGGTGAATTGTGTTCACAGATAATGTTCTCTGGAAATATTCCTGAGCCCATTTTGTGATTTCCAATACAGAAGCATGCCTGTATGTGATGCAGTGCCGTCTAAGGGCCAGAAGATCACGGGCACCCAGTATGGTTTTCCGGCCTTGACCTTTACGCACAGAGATTCTTCCAGATTCTCTGAATCTTTTGATGATACTATGCACTGTAGATGATGATATGTTCAAACTCTTTGCAATTTTACACTGTCGAACTCCTTTCTGATATTGCTCCACTATTTGTCGGCACAGAATTAGGGGGATTGGTGATCCTCTTCCCATCTTTACTTCTGAGAGCCGCTGCCACTCCAAGATGCTCTTTTTATACCCAGTCATGTTAATGACCTATTGCCAATTGACCTAATGAGTTGCAATTTGGTCCTCCAGCTGTTCCTTTTTTGTACCTTTAACTTTTCCAGCCTCTTATTGCCCCTGTCCCAACTTTTTTGAGATGTGTTGCTGTCATGAAATTTCAAATGAGCCAATATTTGGCATGAAATTTCAAAATGTCTCACTTTCGACATTTGATATGTTGTCTATGTTCTATTGTGAATACAATATCAGTTTTTGAGATTTGCAACTTATTGCATTCCGTTTTTATTTACAATTTGTACTGTGTCCCAACTTTTTTGGAATCAGGGTTGTAGTCTGACCCCAGATTTCAATGATCAAGCAATCATGTTCAGCAAATGCACAAATGCAAATGCTTCTGCAGCTGTAAGATGATAATCCTCAAAAAGTCAGCCTCTTTTGACTTCTAAAGCTCACCAAATTTGATTAACGTAGTAAATCCATTTGTCGACTCTCTTTTCAATTAGATTATGCATAGCCCATTGCCGATCAGCTATCCACTCAGAGCCAGGGCAGCATGGGTGTAAATGTTAATGAAATAAACAAACCCAATAAATACATAAATGAACACATTCAATCCATAAATGAATAAGTGAAAACCATCATTAGCACAACTTTTAACACATGAACATCATGACTGACAAACAACCTCCATAGCTCTACAAGACAGCATTAATCTCAGGAATAATTAAATTAATTCTTCTTCAGTAAGAGCTTTATCCTCTTCAGGGTCATGGAAGATATGGAGCTTTACGGGAATACACCCTGATTGGCACGCCAGTCCATTGCAGGGAAACACCCACACATTCACACCTAGAGGCAATTTTAGCATGTAACCAGTTCACCGACTGGCAAGTTTTGGGAGATGGGAGGAAAACAATGAACTGAGAGGGAAAAACTTGGAGGAGAACCTGCATAGCTAAACACAGACATTAACCTGAGCTCAGAAGCAAACCAGGGACCATGGAACTGTGAGGTGGCAATGCTACCGGTTACACCACCATGCCACCCCATTTAATTCAGTTTAGCCTAATATACAGTTACATAGTATTTGCACACAAGTAGACATGAAGTAACTAGTTCCAGCTGGTCTAGTTGTCCATCATCTTATCAAATCAAAGTCCTCAAAGACTCATAGCTAGTCCAACATACCTGGTCCACGGTGAGCTGGGTTAAGAAAGTCTGAAGAATATGCAAGATTAATAAGAATGACAATTTGGTTGTGAGCTGAATAATTTAAAAATATCTTAATGGCCAATTAAACATTAGGTTGCTTTTGCTAAATTGTAGGTATAAATGTAGAGAAGATAAAACTAATAGATGCTCTTCTTTATATGAACATATAGAATAGTAGAAATACACATTTGCCCAGTGGTACAAGCAACATAACCCAGAAGTACCTTGTTGTAGTACTACCAATGAGGGATGTAAAATTACTGTAATTCACTGCTAGGTATTTCTGGTGTGTTCCATTTGAACTGGGGAGTTGGAATTTCCCAGTTCCCAGTTGGACGCCCACTGAAGTCAGATTTCTAACTCGGAAAGTTGGAAGAACCTCACCAACCCTGATCTCAAAAGCCAAGATGCCAGCTCTGCGCATCAACAGTAAGTGAAAGCTGTAGTAATATACTGTTTATTAGCATGTCTGTCTAAATTGTGTCTTATTAAATCAATTGCACATACAGTACTGTTCAACATCTATCTGTGGACATGTTTGCTATGGTGTTTGTACGTGCAAAATACTGCATAGTGCCTTGTTATCAACTTGTATTGCTAACAATGGATAAGCTAATGGCACCACAGAGGTTTTCCTGGAGGCATCCATCTTGTTTTTCCAACTCATCCTGGAACATAGTCAACTCAGATCTGACATCACTCCCAGGTCCGACTTCCAAGGTCAGTGGAACGCAGTGTTACTCTTGGAAAAATCACAGTTTGCATAGCTGTAGCCAGTCTTGGATCCATGTATAAGGAGTAAATTGGGACTTCTACCTGACCAGAACTGACAAGGTTTACAGATATTTAGCACCAATCTAAAGTCTTTTAGCACAAATCCAAAGTCTTTTAGCACAAATTCTAAAGTCTCTTAGCATACCTCTAAGTTCTTTAGCACAAGATCCAAGAACACGTAATCTTGATTATGAATATTTACTGATCACGTTTAAAGATGTTTAATGGATTTTTTTTAATGAAAGTTGCCGAGATTCCTATCGAAAACGAGCGATTGTATTTCCCCACTCCACCATCTTGAAACGGCCATGTTTGATGTAGCCTGTATATTAGTCACCAATCGTCCCTCCAAATTATTTAACACAGCACATACGGTACCGTACCCTGACACAGTACACCGCTGTCAAGCAGGGCAAGAGACATAATCCCCCGGTTAATTAATTCGGCATACGTGTAATTATTGACAGTCAGTTGAATTTGTGATAACTTCAGTCACTTCTGATCATATCTATGAAGGTGCCCACAATTCAAGGTTTGTTATGGCTTAACTACGAATATCCAAAGACACCAAAGAATCGGATTTTCAGTCCATGTTTCAGGGATCAACAACAGAAATTTTGGCTTCCAGTCCCTAAGCAATCATAATAAACCCCTTCCTATATCAAGATGAGTATTTTTTTATTATGTGACCATAATCCAGAGTTGTGCTAAAGAACAGAGTTGTGCTAAGAGACTTTAGAACTTGTGCTAAAAGACTTTGGATTTGTGCTAAAAGACTTGAGACTTTTGTGCTAAATAACTAGATACCAGTGACAAGAACTAGAGAAAGATTTAAAGAACAAAGCATGTATTTATGATCGTGTTTTTTGTGTTTTGTTTTGGGTTTTTTTTTTTTGCTTGTTTTTTTTTTCAAAAACAATCATAATGAATTTAAATCATAATAGAAATTAGTTTGTAATATTTATAAATCCACTGAAAATAGCTGATCACCAGATAGTGCTCATAAGAAGTAGAGAAATTGCATTGTTAAATAGATTTGATTTAATACTATAATTTAATACTATAATGCTATGTACGGTATGTAATCTGAATCTATTTCTATTACTGTAATTAAGATTAGTGTAGCATGAGTCAGAAATGATCTTGGTAACTCTGTCTTGTCCTCTTAGAGACTGTTTCCTCTTTACTGCACAGTAGAGGTCACATTGGTACCTGTGTACAACCGACATTCATTAAAAATGTCTGATGTTTCAAGATTCAGAAATGTTCCTGTGATAAAGCTTTAATGTGGATGGTCATATGTTTTGTTATAGACATTTCAGTACACTGATGATTACATATTTAGAAATTAATTTTAGACTTGCACAGTCACCTGAAATGATTAACAACCAACAGAAAGATATAACTAATTTCACACTCAAGTCATTACAGCTTGGCATCTACAGTACGTCCTGCAGTAAAGTGAAAGGACGACACCAAGGTCCCAAAGAAACTCTGCATATCCTGCAATGCCATCAGTGGAGTAACTTTACTCGTGTAAGACACATGTAAATATGAGGGACTACACATAGCCCAATCAGATTGTATTAATCATGCTGATTTTTTGAGAAGAATGATATTTTAGATCTGTCAGGTGCTACGAGGAACATGTTTCCCTCATTCTACTGTGCACTAAATGACAGCAGGTATGCTGCCTGACTTCTTCTGTTTCAGTTCCTCTTTATTCAACATAAAACAAGAGCTATAAAGTGACATTCTTCAATGTAACTGTCTTACCAGGCAGCATTTTAACAAGGATTTCTTGGTAGACTCCCACAGATAACTGACCAGTTGTCAAGAAGCTGTGTGGGGTAGATTGAAGTTTGTTCTAAGCCCAATTTCTGCCCCAGAATGTAGCTACAAAAACTGTCGTATAACACTTATGATTGTGATACACTACCTCGGTTTTTATGGTGACAGTGATGGCTGGAGGCATTACGTTTTCAGGTTTGTCCATCTGTCCCTATGTATGTCCGTCTGGTTATTTTGAGTGCAATACCTCAAGAATGTGTTGAGGTAATTTCTTCAAATTTGGTCCAAATGTTCACTTGGACTCAAATATGAACTGATTAGAATTTGGTGGTCAAAGGTCAAAGTGCAAGGTCACTGTGACCTCATGTACTTCCCATTCTCTTGAACGTAATATCTCAAGAACATTCTTGAGGGAATTTCTTCAACTTTGGTCCAAACATTCATTTGGACTAAAAGATAAACTGATTAGAATTTGGTGGTCAAAGGTCAAGTGACGCTGTGAGCTCATGTCCTTGTGAGCATGATATATCAGGAACACCTTGAGGGAATTTGAAACTGAACTGGTTCATGGAAACATGCAACCACAGAGCAGTAATTCTAGTTGTTTTTTGTTTTTGTTTTTAACCATAGAACAACTTCTGGTAATCTCTGAACACAAACACAATAGCTTATATTTTATTATGCCACAGTTCTGTTGAATTCCTGAAGCTTATTGATCAATATCAATAATGGATTAACAAGTTGTATAGTTCAAGTTGTAAACTCCTCAGATCATTTAGATCTTGCATGTTTGTCAAAATTTTATGGACCTTTGGTGAACAGGTTGATTTGGTGAACAGAATTACGGGAATATCTATGTTGGAAACATATATGCATGATGAAAAAAAATGTGCACTCTTTAGTCCCATTGGTCTCTCTTCTTCTCCCCGGAGCTCCAATCTCCCTTCTTTTGCCATCTGTTAGCTTATATAAGTGTATTCTGGGATATAAGCCATCCTTGAACAATCCATCCATCCATTATCCGTAACCGCTTATCCTGTGTAGGGTTGCGGGCAAGCTGGAGCCTATCCCAGCTGACTATGGGCGAGAGGCGGGGTACACCCTGGACAAGTTGCCAGGTCATCACAGGGCTGACACATAAAAACAACCAACCACTCACACTTATGGTCAATTTAGAGCCACCAATTAGCCTAACCTGCACGTCTCTGGACTGTGGGGGAAACCGGAGCACCCAGAGGAAACCCACACAGACACAGGGAGAACATTCAAACTCCACACAGAAAGGCCCCCGTCAGCCACTGGGCTCGAACCCAGAACCTTCTTGCTGTGAAGCAACAATGCGAACCACTACACCACCATGCTGCCCTTGAACAATCCATGACCAATTTATTCTTCTTATTTATTATACTTATTGCTATTAGTTACTATTATCAATATTTATTGTTCTAATTTATTCACATGCATGTATTTTTCCCACATAGATATTCACATAATTCTGTTCACCTTTGATCAAAATGCGGTATTGCCTGGTGTCCTGGTTGGATTGAAATGCCAAGGGATAACATTCTGATCCTCCAGATTAGCTTTTCAGCTTTACTTCTTTTGGAATGACTGACTAATACACACACGTTCTGTGAGATGGACATTTTGGTCCTCCATGTTTGTCACATTTTTATGGAACTGGTGAACATAGTTATGAGATTGCTCACTTCTCTATTTATTCAAATCAGACTTGACCAAAATAAGATACCTTAGAGGGCAGCTGTCTTCTAACTGGGACAGGCTTGATTATCTCAGTTGCATGCAAAGCCTGGCCAAAACTGCTGTCCACCTTGGTGGCCACTTTTCTACTGGAACATTCAGATGATTTATTTTTTCTCTTTCTTGGAGAGCATCCGATCATCAGTCATGTCATTTCAACATTCTGTATATCTGCCATGTGCTGGCTGGTTTCTCTCTTAGTAGCTTGATTTTGTGAACCCTTGTTAAACCTAAAACCACATAACTTCCTGAATATACAACTTGGGGTGGCTTAGTGGTTAATACTCTGGGGTATTGTACCCTCGGTTTATGTATCCAGTTGTATATTGTCTCAATTTTGAGTTGCCTTGGAATAAAAGCATGAGCTAAATGAGCTAAATAAGTTTCAAGGATAGGAAAGGAAGTGCCTAAGCAGAATTTAATAAGTTCTTGGATCACCAGACCATATTTGGCCAAGGCCATGCCTTGTTGCTTCCTCTTACTTAAATCATTCACTACATATCGCTGTTAAAACTCCCATCTCCTCTTGGCTAGAGAGGTTTCACCTTTTACTCATTGGGTGTGGGTGATCATCTACACTGCGAGGTCCTCTGGGTCTTGGATTGTTCAAGGACAGCTCGTATCCCAGAATACACTTGTATAAGCTAACAACAGATGGCAGAAAAGGGAGACTGGGGTTCTGGGGAGAAGAGGAGACACCAATGGGACTAAAGACTGCACGTCCTCTAGTGAAGTAGAGGATTCTTCTCTTTTTCCCTAAAATTTCCATGACCAACTTCAAGTCAGGTGCTGCTGTCAAGGAGTCCTGGGGGAAGGTTCTTTGAATCACAAAGGGAAAGAAGGATCAAATTAAATGGGTTGCTTTTTCCCCCTTTGCCTCATCTTTTGAACTTTATAAGAAAAGTTGGGCAGTGAAATGAGTCACTGTCAAATACTTTAAAGAGATTCATTTTCATCTGCGATACATATTTTATTATTATAGCAGTCTTCCCATGTAATGTGTTACTTTAAAGGAATGTAAATCCATCCTTTCATATCAATATGTGATCTTCAACTGTGCAAAAGATTTCTTTTCTCATGAAATTCTGAGTTTTTGGTTTAAACTTTCATTGACATGTTTTACTTTGGTTAACTTTCCAATACAAAGCCATTCAACTATGTGTTAATAGTGATGCAGTAGGATTTAGGTCTCATGTCATCTATACCTAAAAAGAGTGATGCAGCAGCACTTTAGTCCTATACTCTGCCAGCTCTCTCACCTCCTCATCAAGATTCAAATGCCATGCTAATACTGAGTTTGTCATGATGTAGATTGCTAACTAGCCATGTCGAGTCTCTGCCCTAACTCAGCACCTGTACATGATAGAGCTGCATTGCATTCTGGGACATTAAGTCTAGCATTTGATCCAAAATCTCCACTACATAACAGGACTTTTCATTAACATGACATTGAACATTGCTGGAGAATGTTGAGTGAGAAGTTTTAAGGTGTTAATTGCAAAACCTGAGTGTTATCAGTAATGGTAGAGATTGTAGTTTTGTTTTGTTTTTTTTCATTATTGTAACCGAGTCCCCCTGTGATATCAATACAGATGACTTCAAACTTCTCAAAAGGAATAACAAAAATACAACACCAACCAGGCGGCATGGTGGTGTAGTGGTTAGCGCTGTCGCCTCACAGCAAGAAGGTCCGGGCTCGAGCCCTGTGGCCGACGAGGGCCTTTCTGTGCGGAGTTTACATGTTCTCCCTGTGTCCGCGTGGGTTTCCTCCAGGTGCTCCGGTTTCCCCCACAGTCCAAAGACATGCAGGTTAGGTTAACTGGTGACTCTAAATTGACCGTAGGTGTGAATGTGAGTGTGAATGGTTGTCTGTGTGTCAGCCCTGTGATGACCTGGCGACTTGTCCAGGGTGTACCCCGCCTTTCACCCATAGTCAGCTGGGATAAGCTCCAGCTTGCCTGCGACCCTGTAGAACAGGATAAAGCGGCTAAAGATAATGAGATGAGATGAGACAACACCAACCAACAAATTAGCACAAGAACTGCTAAGCAAATCACAACTATTACCAGGCTTGTAGTACTAGAGTCCGACTCGTGCCCTAATTTTAAGGATTCGTGACTTGACTGGGACTTGAGCACTGATGACTTGGACTCGTGCATTAACTGCATTCGGACTCGTAAATCGGAGACGAGGACTTGGATTTTTTCTTTATTTTTTTGTAACATGCCATAATAATTTGGCATAAGATATTTATATCTACATTAATTTTTATACTAATTTCCTGCACGAGAATGCATATTCACCTGTTCATACGTCATGTTCAGGAACAAACTAACGTTAACGGCGCTAAAATGCCTGGAGAGAACGCCCCTAGGATTGTCCATTTTGTTTATACAGACTTCTCGTGCAGTGGGGGAAAAAAATGCACTGCTATGTGTTCCATATGTAGAAGAACTATCAAGGAGACGACGGGGACAACCTCAAACTTCAATTGTCATTTGGCAAGAATCCACCCAGAGAAGTAAGTGATGCACTATGTTCATTGCCCTGTTGATAGCGGGGCTTGCTGACCAATGAACTAGCTAGTGCTAACCCTCTCTCATATTATTTGCCCTGTTGATAGTGGGCGGGGCTTGCTGAGCAATGAACAAGCTTTTTATCTGCAGCTGTTAACTAAAATGGGGCAGTCAAGCAGTAATGTTAGTCCAACACAGTCAGTGTGTTTACATGCACATAGAGAAAATCGAATTTCTGCCGTAGCTCGACTGAAATCGAAGTTCTAAATGCTATGGAAACATCTTAGCTCAGCTGAAATCGAACCAAACTGGATTTCTCGTAATCGAGCTACGCGACCTAGATTATGCGATTGTAGCCGAGCTACTTAGTGCATGTAAACCTTATCGAGCTACGTAGTCGAGCTACTTACTTCAGCACTGCCCCTTCCGGAAGTGACAAGTGACGAGACCACAAGCAGGAAACACAACAGCCTCGGTCGGCATGACAACAGTAGTAGAAACGTGCACTTCTGGAGCAATGAGGAGATAGAGTTAATGCTCATTCAGCTTAAGGAGTTGAAAAAAAAAATATATATATATATATATATATATATATATATATATATATATATATATATATATATCGATGTTGCTGTCCTCGTCGTCGTTCTTCTTGTGAACACGGAACTGATAACTTTGTTTATACTCTTGAATAGCTCTTCTTCATGACGACAACCGGAAGTGTACCAACACGATGGGGCGTGTAGCGCCACCTGTGGCTCGGGTGCACAATGTACCTCACACAATAGCTCGATTTCCTTGTGTGCATGTAGGATTGGATTTCTCTGGCACCCCTGCTGGGACCCTTAGCTCGATTACCGACAGTAGCTCGATTTGGATGTGCATGTAAACGCACTGAATAGCAGAGATGCTTTCACATAAAGGCAGCAACAGCCACCATCAAATGGTGCAGTTGGAGTCTTGTTCTCAGACTCGACTCAGATCAATAGTGGACTTGACTCAAAATTTTCTTTAATGACTTGGACTTGACCACTGGGGACTCGAGAGTGGACTCGGACTCGAGGTTTAGTGGCTCGACTATAACACTGACTATTACAATAGAAATAAATATGTTTCAGGGTGCAGTCTTCCTTTTAATTATACATCTCTATCCCAACAATCTCTGAACCAAAATACATGACATGATCCCATGAGATGAGTGTGATAATGGAGTGTGAATCTAATTGCAGATAGAATCCTGCACTTCTTCACAGGACTCTCCCAAGACTTCTTTCACCTCTGCTTTGATCGGCACACATTACTCAGTCTTTTTCTGCACACCAAGCCTAAAATGGAGCATTTAAACAGTCTTTCAGTGGGACACACAAGCCTCATCAGTCGTGGCTGCCTGGAACATGAATGCATCTGGGGATCTTTGTGTTAGCTCGGCAGGAACACGTGCACGCGCGTATGCATGCACATGCATACAAATGTAATCATTCACACCGACGAGGCATTCGTTAGCATGCACAATGAAGCATGCAACCTGCAGGAGCTGCTAGTGTGTGTGTATGTGTGTGTTTGCATTTATTACTGTGATATCAGCTTGCATAGTGCATATGGTGACTTCAATCAGATTGTTGATTGTAGTCTGAATGTCATTTTAGGTGCGTCAATCATGTTTCTAAGCCAGTTTTTGGTCATCTCTGATGAAGTTTTACCTCACTGTTCAGATCCCACACTGCCTTTTTATTGTTTTGTCAGCTATAAAGGACAAACTGCGACTGGCAGGTTAATATTGTGTTCCGTAAAGGCTGCGCCCACCTGAAACACAGTAGATGCACATCAGTGTAACCTTGAGGAAAACTTTTCAAGGCTGTTTAATGGAAAAATTCCATCATAGAGCTCAAGCTGTCCAATCCTACATGGCTGTAACACTGCATGGTTCACTGGTTTCCCCGCGATAACACATCTGATTAGGCTTGTGTGCTAATTATCAAGGCTTTTATGACCTGAAACAGGTGTGCTCAAGGATTACAGAGTGACTGGAGTTTCACGTAAAATCAATTGGGTATCGATTACTTCAATTACATTCAGCACCACCATTACCAGCACATAGACCTATGCGTGGTGTGTTTATCGTTATTGTGTGACATGAAATCGATATCTCATGACAATACTATCAATCTAAGAACAGAAAACAAAAAGAACAGGCTCTCATATTATATATGTAATACATTGATTCAATTCATAGAAGAGCAAAACCTTTTCTCTTGGCGTCCTACGGTACCATCTGAATGAAGGCGCTGGCCGATGGTACCACTGTGGCTCAAACCTTGATGTCTAGAGAAGCTTGCTAAAGTAGGTACTTGGGTAAAACACTTACTCTCTCCATTCGAGATGAACCTGAATCCTGAAAGTGTCAGAATGAACAGATTTTGTACGAAGCAAATGCAAATACAGATACGAATAGGAGGCAGAGTGTGTTTTTCCTTGACAAAACCTTGGCAGAAAGGTTCACAAGGCATCTGGTTATGCCTGGAGGTGTGCATCATGACTGGTATCCTGCAGCCTGGGCTCGCTCAAATGGGAGGCTTTTACTGTCATGCGGTAAAAGGACAAAGGAAGACCACATTCATGTTATTATGGCGTCGCGTGATGTATTTACAATGTTCATCTTTAGTAACTGCCTGATCAGAGTCATGGGAATTTAAATTAAATTAGAACCAATTAAATGAGAAGATATTGAAAGCAGGTACAAGCAAGCAGGATTTTAAAAACAAAAACAAACAAAACAGCTCTGTGCACTAATTATGAACTGGAATGATGTAGCTGAGGTTGAGGAACTGTCCGAGTTAAAATTCGTACACCATGCTGATGGTGCTGCTGTTTCACCTAACGTTTTTTCCAGTATTTTCCAACGTTTCTTGAGGCAAAGTGGTCAGGTAACTTCTAGTTTAGTCCATGTCCACTTTGGGTTAAATACAAATATTTGGAGCAATATATATAAATAGTTGTTCCGCAAAACAGTGTCATACATGAGCTGATAGCCAAAGAGGCGCATCGCACCGAGTTGAGTTGGCTATAAATCATGTACGACGAGATTGAGTGGAAGAACTGTTTTATTCTATCCACATTCACTGCATTTTGAGAAACACAGCATTTTTATTTTTTGCAAATTCAAAAAATAAAATCTTTATACAAAACATCCGACAAAATCATTTCCACTTAGAATGTAAGCAAAGTGGCAAAATGACACTAGCAATTTGTGAAAAATTCTATAATAATAATCCTTGAAAAATAAAAAAGATACCTTCTTACCATTAAATACTTTTATTCTATGTTCTGTTGCACTTTTTTTTTTGCGTTTTGGGGTTTTTTATTTTCAAGTAGTTTTTATTTCGTCCTTGGTTGGTTCAGCAACATGCGCCACCATTTTTGTTTTTCTCTACTCACAGTAAATGAGCTGACAGTCCAGTAGTAGCGTAGCCAATCAGAGCGTGCAGTTACTCATATCCAGTAAATGTGAATAGAATATATAATTTTGTTTTAATTAATTTTTTTTTTTTTTTTTGGGGGGGGGGGTGTTTTTGAGTAGAATTTTTATTTTGTCCTTGGTTGGTTCAGTAACATGGTCCACCATTTTCTTTTCTTTTTTTGTTGGTTGGCAAACCAACTGAAAGGTGCATTACTGCCACCATCAGGGCTGGCATGTGGAACAGGAGATATTGGGGGGGGGATTATTTTATGTAGCTATTTCTCATCTCATCTCATGATCTCTAGCCGCTTTATCCTGTTCTACAGGGTTGCAGGCAAGGTGGAGCCTATCCCAGCTGACTACGGGCGAAAGGCGGGGTACACCCTGGACAAGTCGCCAGGTCATCACAGGGCTGACACACAGACACAGACAACCATTCACACTCACATTCACACCTACGGTCAATTTAGAGTCACCAGTTAACCTAACCTGCATGTCTTTGGACTGTGGGGGAAACCGGAGCACCCGGAGGAAACCCACGCAGACATGGGGAGAACATGCAAACTCCGCACAGAAAGGCCCTCGCCGGCCACGGGGCTCGAACCCGGACCTTCTTGCTGTGAGGCGACAGCGTTAACCACTACACCACCGTGCCGCCCCTGCAGCTATTTCTGTTTCTTTTAAATACTTGATAAAGTGATATATCTGACGTGATGTGCTCTGTCATTTTGCTTTTCTCTACTCACAGTATACGAGTTGATATCATAGTAGTAGAGTAGCCAATCAGAGTGCACGATTGCTCATATCCAGTGAATGTAGATAGAATAAATATGGATATATTATCTTTGTGTTACACCTTTCCTATTCATAGTTCAATATCTTCTTGTCTTTGAGATTATCCATAATGGCAAGTGTTCAATAAGGCATTGTCCTGACTGAGTTTAACCACATACAAGAGCATTGTGAGATATAATATAATATAGAACTGCTCAGTGGTAGACTATTATTGGGGTGTGTGTATGAAATCTGTATGAAAAGTAGCCATGCAAGATAATATACAGCATGAAGAAAAAGTAGAATATTTAATACCCATCTCTTGACAATGACACAATTATCTGAAACATGAGAAATGGCACGATTCATTTATCATCTGATACAATGTATGGTCAGATTAAAGCTCCTGATGAGAAATGGATTGTGGTCATTAACACTAATGTGAATTTGATATCTAAACCAACCAAATTTATCAAGACTGTGAAAGACTGCATGGGCAAACAGTGCAAAAATTTAAGAATAACATTCCTCAGTGTAAAATTGCAAAGAATTTGGGGATCACGTCATCCATGGGGACATCATCTAGGGACCATTTGGCTTGTTCTCAGTGAACAGTTCAAAAGCCAGCATCTGTGATGGTATGAGGTGCGTTAGTGCACATGACATGGGTAGCTTGTACATCTGGGAAGGCATCATTAATGCTGAATGATATATCCACGTTTCAGAGCAATATGCTGCCATCCAGACAAAATATTTTTCAGGGAAGGCCTTCCTTCTTTCAGCAAGACAATGCCAAACCACTTTCTGCACATCTTAAAACTGCATGGCTCCATAGTAAAAGAGTCCAGGTGCTAAACTGGCCTGCCTGCAGTCCAGACCTGTCTCCCATTTACAGTGGTGCTTGAAAGTTTGTGAACCCTTTAGAATTTTCTATATTTCTGCATAAATATGACCTAAAACATCATCAGATTTTCACACAAGTACTAAAAGTAGATAAAGAGAACCCAGTTAAACAAATGAGACAAAAATATTATACTTGGTCATTTATTTATTGAAGAAAATGATCCAATATTACATATCTGTGAGTGGCAAAAGTATGTGAACCTTTGCTTTCAGTATCTGGTGTGACCCCCTTGTGCAGCAATAACTGCAACTAAACGTTTGCGGTAACTGTTGATCAGTCCTGCACACCGGCTTGGAGGAATTTTAGCCCGTTCCTCCGTACAGAACAGCTTCAACTCTGGGATGTTGGTGGGTTTCCTCACATGAACTGCTCGCTTCAGGTCCTTCCACAACTTTTTGATTGGATTAAGGTCAGGACTTTGACTTGGCCATTCCAAAACATTAACTTTATTCTTCTTTAACCATTCTTTGGTAGAACGACTTGTGTGCTTAGGGTCATTGTCTTGCTGCATGACCCACCTTCTCTTGAGATTCAGTTCATGGACAGATGTCCTGACATTTTCCTTTAGAATTCGCTGGTATAATTTAGAATTCATTGTTCCATCAATGATGGCAAGCCGTCCTGGCCCAGATGCAGCAAAACAGGCCCAAACCATGATACTACCACCACCATGTTTCACAGATGGGATAAGGTTCTTATGCTGGAATGCAGTGTTTTCCTTTCTCCAGACATAACGCTTCTCATTTAAACCAAAAAGTTCTATTTTGGTCTCATCTGTCCACAAAACATTTTTCCAGTAGCCTTCTGGCTTTTCCACATGATCTTTAGCAAACTGCAGATGAGCAGCAATGTTCTTTTTGGAGAGCAGTGGCTTTCTCCTTGCAACCCTGCCATGCACACCATTGTTGTTCAGTGTTCTCCTGATGGTGGACTCATGAACATTAACATTAGCCAATGTGAGAGAGGCCTTCAGTTGCTTAGAAGTTACCCTAGGGTCCTTTGTGACCTCGCTGACTATTACACGCCTTGCTCTTGGAGTGATCTTTGTTGGTCAACCACTCCTGGGGAGGGTAACAATGGTCTTGAATTTCCTCCATTTGTACACAATCTGTCTGACTGTGGATTGGTGGAGTCCAAGCTCTTTAGAGATGGTTTTGTAACCTTTTCCAGCCTGATGAGCATCAACAATGCTTTTTCTGAGGTCCTCAGAATTCTCCTTTGTTCGTCCCATGATACACTTCCACAAACATGTGCTGTGAAGATCAGACTTTGATAGATCCCTGTTCTTTAAATAAAACAGGGTGCCCACTCACACCTGATTGTCATCCCATTGATTGAAAACACCTGACTCTAATTTCACCTTCAAATTAACTGATAATCCTAGAGGTTCACATACTTTTGCCACTCACAGATATGTAATATTGGATCATTTCCCTCAATAAATAAATGACCAAGTATAATATTTTTGTCTCATTTGTTTAACTGGGTTCTCTTTATCTACTTTTAGGACTTGTGTGAAAATCTGATGATGTTTTAGGTCATATTTATGCAGAAATATAGAAAATTCTAAAGGGTTCACAAACTTTCAAGCACCACTGTAAAACATTTGACACATTATGAAGCTCAAAATACAACAAAGGAGACCCCGAACTGTTGAGCAACTGAAATTGTATATCAGGCAAGAATGGGACACCATTTCTCTTTCAAAACTATGGCAAGTGGTTTCCTCAGTTCCCAAACACTTAGAGTGTTGTTAAAAGTAGAGGTGATGCAACACAGTGGTAAACATGCCCCTGTCCCAACTTTTTTGAAACGTGTTGCTGACATCAAATTCAAAATGAGCATATTTTCAAAAAACAATAAAATCTCTGTTTCAACATCTGATATGTTGGCTTTGTACTATTTTTAGTGAAATATAGGGTTTCCATGATTTGCAAATTATTGCATTCTGTTCACGGGCGATTGCTCTAAGACAACGAGGGAGGCTCAGCCTCCTCTAAAAATGACGAACATCGTGTAGGATGAATTGCGCTAGGCTTATGTTATAGCCGACCTTATAACATTACTATTTCAGATCCAGAATCATAGAAATATATGTGCTCAACCCACTACAGTGCGAAATCATTCCCTTATAACTTTCCCCAGTTCGCCTAATGTGTGCATGAGTTTTTCCCCCTTGTGACAGCGCGATGCAGCCCAGCCTCAGTGGATTGGGAGCTATGTGCTTGTCAATCTCAAAATGCAAGACAATTATTGGACAAATACTGCGAAAACGCCCGCCCACGGAGTCTCACGGACTCCCAGCCTCAGTGGACTTCAATGGCATTTGGGAGCTCTGCGCTTTTCAATCTCAAAATGCAAGACGGTTATTGGACAAATACTGCGAAAATGCCCGCCCACGGACTCCGAGCCTCACATGGGAGGGACATGGCAGTTTCCGCGAGGAGACTGGTGATTGGTGAAAGCGGCCGGATATTTTCTTTGATTGACAGCTCGTTTCAACTATAGACAGGCAGCATAATGTTGCCAGATTGGGCGGTTTCCTGCCCAATTGGGCGGTTTAAGTGCATTTTGGCGGGTTTTGAACATATTTTGGGCTGGATAACGTCAGCAGTATCTGGCAACATCAATTCAGTCCCATGTGGATTCGCAAGTGCTGTGGTGTATTGTAAGAGATCGGCTTACATTTCGATTTCATTCATTACATACGGTTTCTACCAGCTTTTTTAATTTGTATATATTTTCATTGTAAATAAAGTGTAAATATAGTGTTGTCAAGTTTGCTATCTTAGTTCCAGAAATTTTGTTTATTTGAGTGACTGAACTTGAGGGGGCTAGTCAGCTAGCAAGAAAGCTGCGCACAGATGCCAAGCATTGCTGATTTAATTTTGGCGAAGCCATTTGCCAGTCTTCCTTTCGAGGAAAAAATTAAAATTAAAGAGCAGGGTAGACCAACGCCTCAAATTGACTTGGTGAAAAAGGCAGGGAATAATACTCGTTCCTTTCAGCTCTCCTGGTACAAGAAAGTGAATTGGCTAACAGCAAGTGACCCACATCAACAACAGTAAATAGGCTACTTTAGTAATATGTCATGGATGGACCAAAAATATAGAATCTATTTAAAATGTTTATGCTGAGTATATTATATTGAAATATATGTTTTTCTGGATATGAATTAAACACCGCTACAATTTGGAAAACATTTTTAAACAAAAACACAGCCGAGGTCAATTTTTAAACAACATGCCACAATTTTAAAATATAAAATGTTAAAACATACCCCCCCCAACACCACCATCATGTATATTGGACAGTAGGCTAATGGGCCAAAAGAACCTGTTATTTCACAGTTTGTGACCCTGCCAACAATCAGCCAGATCAGAGGCAAGAGTATGGGCAAAATTGATGTGTTTTTTCTTTTAAAATCTGGAAATATCGTAACCGACCAGCCTCCCCTGTTTGAAAGACTACCAGCCGCCACTGATTCTGTTTTTATTTACAGTTTACACAGCGTCCCAGCTTTTTTGGAATTAGGATTGTAATAAAGTGCAATAAATTCAGAATTAACTCTGCAACTTAAAAAAAAAGAAAAAAGAAAAATCATGTTAATAATTATACCTCCAGGGAAAGTTGCAGTGGGGCAAAAAAGTATTTAGTCAGCCACCAATTGTGCAAGTTCTCCCACTTAAAAAACATGAGAGAGGCCTGTAATTTTCATCATAGGTACACTTCAACTATGAGAGACAGAATGGGGGGAAAGAATCCAGGAAATCACATTGTAGGATTTTTAATGAATTAATTGGTAAATTCCTTGGCAAAATAAGTATTTGGTCACCTACAAACAAGCAAGATTTCTGGCTCTCACAGACCTGTAACAACTTCTTTAAGAGGCTCCTCTGTCCTCCACTCGTTACCTGTATTAATGGCACCTGTTTGAACTCGTTATCAGTATAAAAGACACCTGTCCACAACCTCAAACAGTCACACTCCAAACTCCACTATGGCCAAGACCAAAGAGCTGTCAAAGGACACCAGAAACAAAATTGTAGACCTGCACCAGGCTGGGAAGACTGAATCTGCAATAGGTAAGCAGCTTGGTATGAAGAAATCAACTGTGGGAGCAATTATTAGAAAATGGAAGACATACAAGACCACTGATAATCTCCCTCGATCTGGGGCTCCACACCAGATCTCACCCCGTGGGGTCAAAATGATCACAAGAACGGTGAGCAAAAATCCCAGAACCACACGGGGGGACCTAGTGAATGACCTGCAGAGAGCTGGGACCAAAGTAACAAAGGCTACCATCAGTAACACACTACACCGCCAGGGACTCAAATCCTGCAGTGCCAGACATGTCCCCCTGCTTAAGCCAGTACATGTCCAGGCCCGTCTGAAGTTTGCTAGACAGCATTTGGATGATCCAGAAGAGGATTGGGAGAATGTCATATGGTCAGATGAAACCAAAATAGAACTTTTTGGTAAAAACTCAACTTGTCGTGTTTGGAGGAGAAAGAATGCTGAGTTGCATCCAAAGAACACCATGCCTACTGTGAAGCATGGGGGTGGAAACATCATGCTTTGGGGCTGTTTTTCTGCAAAGGGACCAGGACGACTGATCCGTGTAAAGGAAAGAATGAATGGGGCCATGTATCGTGAGATTTTGAGTGAAAACCTCCTTCCATCAGCAAGGGCATTGAAGATGAAATGTGGCTGGGTCTTTCAGCATGACAATGATCCCAAACACACCACCCGGGCAACGAAGGAGTGGCTTCGTAAGAAGCATTTCAAGGTCCTGGAGTGGCCTAGCCAGTCTCCAGATCTCAACCCCATAGAAAATCTTTGGAGGGAGTTGAAAGTCCGTGTTGCCCAGCGACAGCCCCAAAACATCACTGCTCTAGAGGAGATCTGCATGGAGGAATGGGCCAAAATACCAGCAACAGTGTGTGAAAACCTTGTGAAGACTTACAGAAAATGTTTGACCTCTGTCATTGCCAACAAAGGGTATATAACAAAGTATTGAGATGAACTTTTGTTATTGACCAAATACTTATTTTCCACCATAATTTGCAAATAAATTCTTTAAAAATCAGACAGACAATGTGATTTTCTGGATTTTTTTTCTCATTTTGTCTCTCATAGTTGAGGTATACCTATGATGAAAATTACAGGCCTCATCTTTTTACGTGGGAGAACTTGCACAATTGTTGACTGACTAAATACTTTTTTGCCTCACTATATCTGTACAGACATATTAAACGTGCTGAATGGTCATTTCTGGATCCACATTATTGAAATTAATGCCGTTCAAGACTCTGAGCTTACCAAGGCTTTTGTGTATCGAAGTTTCTAGACAAGCACTGGCAGAATAGCGTGATGAAGCTCATTACAGTTCTTTTATTATTATTATTATTATTATTATTATTGCTGTCATTGGAAATACTGTGTAGAATAAATGAAGGTAAATATGAAAATGATAACTAATTATCTAATCATAGACTTCTTTATTAAGAATATACTGAGATTAAATTATGAATAGTCCTAGTCGTATTAATCACATTAATTTTCCCATCTTTGCAAATTTGTCTTAATTTAGCAGTCTAGAGTCCACCCACCCAATTGGCACATGAATTTCACAGTGCTTAGTGTGCTCAATTCACAGTTTTCTATTAAAGATTATTATTTCAATACCATACACAAATATACACCAAGCAGAAAGCTTTGGGCTGAAAATGGAAAGTTGCTCCAGAAGTGTGGACAAATACAAACAATTATTTCATGTACTGTATATCCTTCCATATTTTGTGTGTAATGTGTATCTTTACACTGCTGAAGTCATGAATTTCAGGGTGATATACTGTTGTTACATCATGTAGTAAGACACTGGTGCTGGACTTATCTACTCTACAAGCTGTAATGTTGTGCAAGAACATTTGTCTTTTATTCTATCCACATTCACTGGATATGAGCAGTCACGCACTCTGATTGGCAACTCTACTACTAGGCTATCAGCTCATATACCATGAGTAGAGAAAAACAAAATGGCAGAGCGTGTTGCTGAACCAACCAAGGATGAAATAAAAACTTGACTCGAAAACAAAACCCCAAAAAATATACAAAAGCAACAAAATATGGAATAAAAGTATTTGATGGTAAGAATGTATCTTTTTTTTATTTTTCAAGAATTATTATTATTATTATTATTATTATTATAGCATTTTTTTACAAATTCTTACTGTCATTTTGCTGGTTTGTTTACATTCTAAGCGGAAATGATTTTGTTGGACGTTTTGTATAAAGTTTTCATATATCGAATTTGCAAAAAATAAAAATGCTCTGTTTCTCAAAATCCAGTGAATGTGGATAGAATAAAACAAACAGTTATTCCAGTCAATCTCGGTGCTATGCTCCTCGTCGGCTGTCGGCTCATGTACGACTCGATTTCGTGGAATAACTGTTATATATTCAAGGTCAGGGTTACAAATAAATCAGACACACTATTACGACTGCTAAAGAAGCACTTACTTCATAATTCTGAAAAATCAGAGCTTTCAGATGTCTCCTGTTGCCGATCACTGTAGCAAGGGGTCAAAAACTATAAATGCTACCACTGAACCACTAGTAAACCTCCAACACCATTGTCTGCATCTATTTTCTTCCAATTATATGCAAGTGCTTTTCTTGAATGCACAAAATATGTAATAAAACAGATAATCACATGCAAAGAAAGATATATTCTGATTGCCGCAGCTCATACGTATGCATATACTGTACTATATCTATAAACTATACTTTCATACAAGCAAATGTGAGTTGTGATAAACACACACATTGAATGTAAGCCTTGTCCCAATGGTTGTGATAGCCTTCCTCCTTCTACCCATCCATCACTGTGAGAGATCGTGCTGTATCAGTGGGGAAAAAAAAGACCTACAGCCCACACACGTCTTTTCTCTCCTGCATGCTGTACCTAATCACCAGCAATAATGTGACAGGCTCCTGTAATTTACTCCATATGGATGTTAAACGGACTGCTGTCATGTTTACTTGCATCTTGCTCAGCAACATGACGTGCAGTAAAGGATTTGATTTGGACGTGAAATGCTCAGGCTATCTGTCTTACAGAAACTGCTTTTTTAGAATCCTTGATTCATAACAAATCCATCCTGAATAGTAAACATTGTTGCTAACCTTGCTAACAGGGCTGTTTCACAATCATGGTTGTCTTTTTGAATGTTGACACGACAAAGTTTAATATAACATCTGTTTAACTTATAACGAGAAAGTAAGGTTAATAATATAAACTTAGATTACACATTTTTCAGTTTTACTCAAATTAGGGTGGTGCAAAAATGAGTACACCCCACAACAAAAACTACTACATCTAGTACTTTGGATGGCCTCCATGATTTTTAATGACAGCACCAAGTCTTCTAGGCATGGCATGAACAATTTGGCGACATTTTGCAACATCAATCTTTTTCCATTCTTCAACAATGACCTCTTTTAGTGACTGGATGCTGGATGGAGAGTGATGCTCAACTTGTCTCTTCAGAATTCCCCAAAGAAAATAATTTCTTTACACCACAAAGGTGAAGGCTACAAGAAGATCAGCAAAGCTTTACTTATCAGTCAGAATACTGTAGCAAAAGTGGTACAAAAATTTAAGAAAGATGGAACTGCAACCATCTCACAGAGACGTCCAGGTCGTCCACAGAAGTTAACACCTCGAGAGGAGCGTCTTCTGATGAGAAGGGTTGAAGAAAATCGGCGTGCAAGTTCACTGCAGTTATCTAAAGAAGTAGAAAGCCAAACTGGGGTGACTATTTCCCGTGACACAATATGGCGTACACTGCAGAGGAATGGCATGCATGGATGCTGTCCACGAAAGAAGCCTCTCCTAAAGCCCAGGCACAAAAAAGCCTGCCTAGAGTTTGCCAGGGCCCATGCTGACAAAGATGAAGACTACTGGGACTCGAGACTCTGGAGTGATGAGACCAAGATAAATGTTTTTTGGAACTGATGGCTTCAAAACTGTATGGCGTCGCAAAGGTGAGGAATACAAAGAAAAACACATGGTGCCTACAGTGAAACATGGTGGTGGCAGTGTCCTTATGTGGGGCTGCATGAGTGCTGCTGGTGTCGGGGAGCTGCATTTCATTGATGGCATCATGAATTCACAGATGTATTGCTCTATACTGAAAGAGAAGATGCTACCATCACTCCATGCCCTTGGTCATCGTACACTTTTCCAACATGACAATGATCCTAAACACACTTCTAAGGCCACTGTTGGATTTCTGAAGAAGAACAGGGTGAAAGTGATTCAGTGGTCAAGTATGTCTCCTGATCTGAACCCAATCGAACACCTGTGGGGAATTCTGAAGAGACAAGTTGAGCATCACTCTCCATCCAGCATCCAGTCACTAAAAGAGGTCATTGTTGAAGAATGGAAAAAGATTGATGTTGCAAAATGTCGCCAACTTGTTCATTCCATGCCTAGAAGACTTGGTGCGGTCATTAAAAATCATGGAGGCCATACAAAGTACTAGATGTAGTAGTTTTTGTTGTGGGGTGTACTCATTTTTGCACCACCCTAATTTGAGTAAAACTGAAAAATGTGTAATCTAAGTTTATATTATTAACCTTACTTTCACGTTATAAGTTAAACAGATTGTTATATTAAACTTTGCCTTGTCAATATTTTGGAAATTGTTTGTGTTCATTGAGATATTGTTTAAAATGTTACTTTTCAAAGGGGGTGTACTCATTTATGCTCAGCACTGTATGCTGGAGTTTCTTATACCTTATTGTACAGGGACACACCAGCCCTACCTACAGCACTAATGTCTCTTATAAGTTCTTATATGCAGGCTCAGTTTTGACCTTGTGCTCATTTCATTTACTTCTACTTTTATTATTCCACTTAAATTTTACTGGTTAAATCCAGAATTGCATTTTTTAGCACTAAATAGGTTTTTCTTTGGGATGTATAAGTACTTTTATCCACAATCGAAAGATATTTAAATGGAAGTTAAATTTTATTTGTCAACTAAGTGCCTCTGAAAAGATCCTTTGTCCATAAAAAATGTTCTCTCTGGAAAACACTCACCACATGATGAGGTTGTAAATGATGTTTTAAAAGAAAAGATTTCTCTTTTGAAGCAGAATACTTTGCTATTCTTCTACTTATTTCAACTGTTCCTGTTCGGGGTCGCCAAAGCAGATCTGTTCCGCATAGGTTTTACACCAGATGCCTTTCCTGATGCAACCCTCCCCAGTCTATCCAGGCTTGGGACCAACACTAAGTACACACTGGCTTGTACAACCCCAGTGGCTGGGTATTTTAACTAATCTGCATGTCTTTGAAGTGTGGAGGAAACCCACATAGACATGGGGAGAACATGCAAACTCCACACAGAAAGGCTCTCATTGGCCATGAGGTTCAAACCCAGAACTTTCTTGCTGTGAGGCAACAGTGCTAACCACTATACCACCATGCCGCCCAGGCAGAATACTCTGTTGTCGCACAGTAAAAAAAAAAAAAACAGGACTTGAAACAGATGCAAGACACACTTGCAGCAGAGCTTCACATGTGGTTGAAATGTGATTCTGTCAAAAAGTGTCCTCTCCAGAAAACCACAAGGATCATCAGCACTTCAGTTGTTATTACAGTTACCACCGTGTACAAACAAACATTGCTCCACAGTATGTACTTGAAAATTTGCACTTCACATACGTCATATCCATTTCAACAGTTTTTCACTTTGTATCCCTTACTCTTGTGCACTATAAGAAAGTTGATCAATTTTAGAAATACACTATATGCCATCTTCTCACCACAAGTAACACACCTAGTATATGACCTGTTACTCTGAAATTCTGTACAGTTCATTTCCATCCATAACTGCTTATCCTGTGCAGGGTCACGGGCATGCTGGAGCCTATCCCAGCTGACTATGGGCGAGAGGTGGGGTACACCCTGGACAAGTTGCCAGGTCATCACAGGGCTGACACCTGGAGACACACAACCATTCACACTCACATTCACACCTACAGTCATTTTAGAGCCACCAATTAACCTAACTTGCATGTCTTTGGACTGTGGGGGAAACCAGAGCACCCGGAGGAAACCCACGCAGACATGGGGAGAGCATGCAAACTCCACACAGAAAGGCCCTCGCCGGCCACGGGGCTCAAACCCAGAACCTTCTTGCTGTGAGGTGACAATGCTAACCACTGTGCCGCCCTCATTGCTATCTCAAAAGGTAATTTTTGGGAACAGAGAAACACAAAAATCTGAGGTTTGATTTTTTTGACTATTGTGGACCCAAAAAGTATACCCTGATTGTGAAACAGCCCAACAAGAAAATCCTAGTACTGTAAGCAAAGAGAAAACACAACAGAATTTTACCACAAAAATGCTCAGATTTTCCAAAGATCTGCACCAAGCAATTGCGATAAAAACAGTAAGGGAAAAATTTGGATGAAGGCTACTTAATAACAAACACCTACTCCATTTTTTTTAACCAACTGAAAGAGACCACAATGGTTTCTAGTGAATTCACAAATTTACAGGTCAGAGTTCACCTCCAAATGAAAGTTCATCTTTCACAGCCTGTGTCCTTTCCCTTTCAGTGAACTGCCTTTTCTACTTTCTAACTGCTGTTTTAGCTGAAAAGGCAGAAAATCTTAGCTTTCAGGTGCCTCACATATTGCTGTATCAAGGGGTCATCATGAAAAATCTTAAATTCTATGGTGGTGAAGATCGCCCAGCATGTCGTGGGAGCCTCACTTCCTGCTACTGAGGACATCTACAGGAAGCAATGTCTCAGGAGAGCCATAAACATCAACAAAGACTCCTACCACCCAGCATACAAACTGTTCACTCTCCTGCCCTCTGGAAGGCGCTACAGGAGCCTTCGGATCAAAACCACCGGGTTCAGGAACAGGTTTTTTTTTTTCCTTCAGCTGTTTCACTGCTGAACTCCGCTCCCCAGCGGCTCCCCCTCACACACACACATTCACCACCCCTCCCGACCAAACTGAATTGACTTGAACTGACTTCACTGCACTATCATTATTTGTACTATTGTTTATTCATACTGCATTTTGTATATACTGCAAATATTTATATCATACCATTGCATTATAGTACATTCATATCACACATTGTACATACTGTAAATATCTATATCATTATACCATTACATACCCTGTAATTTCTGTACATTTATATTTATGTATATCACACTTATTTATTGCTATGCACTTCTGGTTAGATGCAATCTGCATTTCGTTGCCTTGTACCTGTGACATGTGCAATGACAATAAAGTTGAATCTAATCTAATCTAATCTTAAAACATGGATGCTGGAACAACTGACTAAGATCAGACAGCAGGAAAGGTACATACAGTACCAGTCAAAAGTTTGAACACACCTTCTAATTTGATGTTTGTTCTTTATTTTTATTGATTAAAAGTCATTTCATGTCTTAAAATAATGATGGATGTCGTTTCTCTTTACTTAGTTGAGTGGTTCTTGACATAATATGGATTACTTCAGTTATAGAATGGGGACATTTACTGTTTGATTATCTCAAACGCATTAAACAGCATCATCAAGGCTACTTTTTTGCTTACCATATAATTTCATATATGTTCCATAGTTTTGATGTCTTCCGTATTGTTCTACAATGTAGAAAATAGTCAAAAACAAAAAAAAACTATAAATACCACTTATGCTATAATATTGCTGGGCATATAATCAACTGTACAGTATATGTGTGTTCATACTGCTGCTGCACACACTACCACTTTATTGCACATATAAACATCTGTACATCTGGGTTAATTACTGCAAACTGTATGTACAACCTTACATACTCTGTAATCCTGTTAAAGGTCAGAATTGTTGGAAGTTTTCAACTGGAATTTTTAACCCAGTTCATAATTTGCTAATTGTATTAGAGAGACGAACTATACGTAGGGTTAGGTTTAGGGTTTGGATTTGGGAAGACTTTGTATTTTAAACTACTTGATGACATAATAAGTCTAGACTCATTAATAAATTCAAAATATATATCACTCCTCTCATTGCCATCATTGCTGGTTTAGTGGTTAAGGTGTTGGGTTAAGAATCAGAAGATTCCAAGTTTGAATCCTGGTTAAGTATGGAAAAAAGATATTTTTAAAAAATGCTAATTAGGTAGATAAGAATAGACAGATGAGAGGAAATACTAGGTAAGTGTAGATAGAGAGGAAGTGGATGGAAGAAAGAGAGACAAAATAAGTGCTGGAAAAACCCCTTTTAAGAATCTTTGATCATCCAAAATTTTTACCAAGGTTGGAAATTATGAGCTCCATCCATTTTGTCATATCACTACAGTGACGTGGCTGCTCGGACAGCTTCAGTCATCAAAGTGTCTAGGGAACATTACAGTAGTGGTTTCCCACTGCTTTCTACTGGATTATTATAGAGGTTTTCTCCTCTCAGCCATTCACATCTATGGACAATTTAGAGCCACCAGTTAACCTAGCCTGTATGTCTTTGGACTGCAGGGGAAACCAGAGAACACCCATGCAGACAATATGCAAACTCCACACAGAGATGTCCTCGTCAACCGCTGGGCTCGAACCCAGAACCTTCTCGCTGTGAGATGACAGTGCTAACCATTACACCACCATGCCACGCAATTATGAGCAAGGTTAGAAAAATTTAACCCAGGTCAAAAAAAAATCACCAAGGTTGAATTTTTTTATCTGTAACATTTCCCGTCCGTAAATATGCATTTAAATATTTATAAACATATCTGTATAGTGTAACTCTCCACTGTCCATCACTGTATATACTGTAACATATAGCATCACTATGCTGCAGTACTTACTTCTGGCACTTATCTGTAAATAATACTGTATTTTGCACTTCCGGTTAGTTGCTAACTCCATTTCATTGGCTTTGTACCTGCACTCTGCACAATGACAAAGTTGAATCTAAGGTCTGTACTAAATTAGGAAAAAAGGCATTTACGTTTTTTGTGCTTTTGCTTGGAACCTAATTACAAATTCACCTGAAACTTAAGGAATTTGTCTCATTACACATATTTTAAATTATTTGCAGACAAACATCCAGCTATAGATGTTTTGCCTTATTTTTTGGTACATCATTTTTAATGAACTTTTGTTGATTACTTTTAAATTATCTCTTCATCTCATCTCTCTAGCCACTTTATCCTGTCCTACAGGGTCGCAGGCAAGCTGGAGCCTATCCCAGCTGACTACAGGCAAAAGGCGGGGTACACCCTGGACAAGTCGCCAGGTCATCACAGGGCTGACACATAGACACAGACAACCATTCACACTCACTTTAGAGTCACCAGTTAACCTAACCTGCATGTCTTTGGACTGTGGGGGAAACCGGAGCACCCAGAGGAAACCCACACGGACAACATGCAAACTCCGCACAGAAAGGCCCTCATTGGTCACAGGGCTCGAACCCGGACCTTCTTGCTGTGAGGCAACAGCGCTAACCACTACACCACCGTGCTGCCCTTATCTCTTCATTGTGTAACTTATGTTGTAAATTATTTAATGTTGTGTGTATTGGCTGTATGCTTTGTTAACTGTGCTGCTGCCTGTCTTGGCCAGGACGCTCTGGTAAAAGAGATTTGAAATCTCAATGAGCCTAAGGTTAAAATAAAAAAAATAATTTAAAATATCATCTAAAAGTTGGTGGGGTGTACAAACTTTTGTCTGGTACTGTATGTGGAAATTCTGCTGCTCTGCATAAAGCAGTTTTCAGTGTTTAAAACAGTAAAACACTTTCAACTCAAAGCAATAGCTAAAAATGCTATAATTAATTTTTCACTCATTTATATGGACTTATTAATAAGTCATGGATCGAAAACACATCACTCAATGCAGGTTTATCAACAAACATCAGTTAATACTTTACTTATAGTTTATCAGTGCTATGCTGAACACTTGATTAATGTTAATTAATGCAGTAAATTCTGCTGATCCCCGCTATTTTTTTGCGTGGTTTATAGTCCACTGGACGTTCATAAAAATATCTGTATGATATGAGAAGCATAGTACAGAACAATTCTCCAGGATGTGCATTTTTTTATCTGCTCCTATGTGATATCTGTAATAAAATACTGCATCACGAGACATGAGAGAACCATCCTCCAGAATAACATGTGTGATCAAACACTGCGCGACAAAAGTGTGAAGATTCTGGAGAAGTTTTTTCACAGCCTTTTTGTCTTTTGCACAGATTATTTCAGATAGTACCTGATACGGAGTGCATCACACTCTATAAGATGGTGCAAAACTTTCCACAGAACTTGTATGTAAGGACACTGTCAGCAGCATGCATGAAAAATGAAGCTGTAAGTGGATTTAGGCACAGGGGAATTTCCTAAAGAGTCCTTAATGGATCTCATCTGCCTTTTTGCAAGAACCTGAACACGGCCTGCACGGTTCACCTCAAGGAAGTGCGTACCGGTACATGAAAAAAAAAAGTGTCAATATTCAGGAAGGACGATGAAATTAAAGGCTTGCATGGCCACAGCAAGGTTTATTATGTTCTTGCGTCAATACACATGGATTCGACTAATTTCTGATTTGAATCAAACCTAAACTGAATTGTGTAGTGTTGTAGTTTGGATCCACAGTTACATGTGATGTAAAGCCAAAAAAACAGATGGACTCACCCCAGCGTTGTCATAGTGACAATGGTGTACCAGAAGGAGGCTGGAATGCTGGTGAAGTTGGTTTCCTTGGTGCCTTTCTCAGCATAGAACATGACTGTGGCGAAGATAATGATGGCCATGGTGAGGGAGAAGAGGAGGAAGCCAAGCTCAGAGGCACAGCTCTTTAACGTATAGCCAAGGATGCGCAGGCCCTGTGAATGCCGTGAGAACTTGAAGATACGGAAGACCCGGAAGACACGCAGTGTGACAAAAGCACCACTCACGTCCTCATTGTCAGGCATGACCAAGCCAATGTAGTAGGGCATGATGGCCACAACATCGATGATGCTCATCACCGAGCGCATGAACTTGCAGCGGCTGGGGGCGGCGAATAACCTCATCAGGTACTCGAATGTGAAAATGAGCACACATGCCGTATCCATGCAAAAGAAGGCCACTTCGTACTTCTCACCGCATGGCAAGTCCTTTTGGTTGCTTTTGGGAGCCCGGCATGGAACAGTCTCCACTACGTTAGCAATGACCGAGACGGCAATGAAGAAGCCTGTGACATAGTAGAACACCAGAGCCATCGTGCTGGTGTGCGGATTCTCAAAAGCTCGCCATAAGCGTTCACGAGGTGTACTGTTCGGAGGTAAGGGTTGGTCTGTCACCATCTCTGCTTCTGTGTCCTCAGCCAGCCTCTCCTGGTTTTCCTTTTTGCGGTCCCGGTACTCTTCCATGCAGCAGTCCCCAATGATGTCCGGCACGATGCCGTAGAACGCGAGTTCTTCATCAAAAGCTTGGATGCACTCCTGCCGTGGGTAGTGCAGCTTGCCTGTGCGATAGAAGTTCAGGATGTGTCGAAACATCTCCGGGTCCCTGTCAAAGAAATATTCCTGAGTGTCTTCATTATAGAAGAATTCCTTTTCAGAGCTTCCCAGCAAAGTGTCAGGATAACGGTCCAGGGTGTTTTTCCACGTCTGGAAGCGAAGCCCACTCACGTTGACTATCAGGATCTCATCGCTGCGGCTCTTCTTATCGACAGGAGGTTTGGGCATGGTCTTTTTGGCCAGAGGAAGCCAACCAACCGCAGCTGCCCGGGCAAAAGGTAACCATGTTGCAACTCCGGCAGCCATTTTTGTTTTGTTGTTGCTACAGTTTTTACCAAAGTAGAGATTATGCAGAGAGTTCAGAGAATGGCGTAGGACCCTGAGGTGATCTCTCCGGACTTTTTTGAAGTAAGAGGAACAAGAAAGGAATTTCCAAACTAATCATTCAAGCTGTTCAAGATTCTTTGTTTGGTTGGTTGGTTGGTTTGTCAGCCAGACCTCATGGTTCAATTTTTTTTTATTTTAGTTTCGTTTTGTTTTTTTCAGTCTATATGTCCATGTAACTCACAGGGGAACGTTCCTGCAAGGTGAGCGGGTTCAGGCAAATTCCATCATCATCATTAGGGAAAAAAACCTCGCAACAGTCCCTCTGGACTACTGAGGATACATCTGATGCCATTTGACATCACATGGCGAACTTATTTCTGTGAACCAAGAAAAGAAAAGGGTCCCTTAAACGGACCCTGTGTATATTCAGATTCTCTCCTCAGAGCCTTTTTCCTCCAGGGTCCTCTTCATAAAATCATTTTACGGGAAGCCTGCTGGCTCTTGTTCACACACACTGATTAAAGACGATCAAATTCAAATTCTTATTAAATTGTGATGATGGTGTCTGAAAATGCAAGATAGGCAAATCTTGCTTTACTGCTCTCACTCTTTCTCTCTCTCTCTCTCTCTCACACACTCTCTGGTGTTTAAGAGCTTTGATGCTGAGTGTCTCCCCTCCCTTACAAGTGAGCCTTAAGTGGCTACTCGATTTCAGCGACGGTCGACGAGGCTTTTGAATGGAGATCTCGGGATTGCAGGCGCCTCTATTCCAAATACGGCAAGTTCCTTAATGTCCCTGTCAGAATAAACACAACAAGAGCTCAGATACTGTACAGCTCTGACCAGGGAAGCCTGGATGCACTGTCACTGTTGTTTGTACCTAAGCTTTTTGTAGTCTTCTCTGGATAAACAAGCTTCAAAATAAGTTGATGAAAAGCCTCTTATGAGTAACATTAACATTAAACTTTAACAAGATGTACGTATTTATGTAAAAACATGCATCAAAATACACAGGAATTGTGCATATCTAGCATATGCCACAGTAAGATCATGACTACCAATTATGTTTTGGACCTGTAAACTGTATCACCTCCAAAAATAAATGAATTGACAGCTTTCAGAAGGTCGCTGACTAACATACTGTCTGATGAAATCGATATTATTTTCTAAGCTTCTCAATTAATTAAAGAAAACTTCATGTTGCTGCGTAAACAAAAGTCTCCGGTAAACAAATACCTCCCAGCATGACAACTGAAGTGAGATTAAAACCAGAGCCATGCATGCAACACTTCGATTTTTGCCTGTCATAAAGCGTCACAAAGGACCTGACTAACCCAACCCAGCCTCAATCCATCCAGTACATCTATCACATGCTCACACAATCAAAAATCAATATCAGTTTACTTCCTCTAATATCACACACCAAGAAGCACATTAAGTTAATTTAGAAGTTAATATAATATAGCAGCTCGGGGGGGGGGGGGGGGGGGGGGGGAAATGCATACTGTAGACTGCTAGCTACCGTAAAAGCATATAGAATAAAATGAACTGCTTTTTATCCTTATATTGATATTGGTTGTGTAATTTTTTTTTTATAATATCCATCTTGGGTAGAGCTTGTTGCTTGTAGCTCTATAGTCCCTTACAGTCAATAAATCCATGTATTTTATAAAAACTCTCAACTCCTGGAATACGATCCAAACATTTCTGAGCAAATTAAACTGATAAAGAAGAAGTAGTGATGATGGAAAGTCTGAGTGTGGAATGAAGTTATGAGCAGTCAACATGCTCTAAAACTCAAAGGTCTCACAGGCATCTCTAATCTATTTTAGAGCTTAATAAGGATCATAATTACCTCCCATTATGAGGATCCTGAAAGGATGATGGGTCCTGTGTGACAGAAAGCAGGTGACAGAAAAGGGAAAAAAAGAATGAGAAATGGACAGGCAAGAAAGAGATGATCCTCTGCAGCCGTCTCAGCATCGCACATACAGGCTAAAGAAGAAGTGATTGTAATGTTTAGTCCTCCTAGCCTGCCCCTCTCTCTCTCTTTCTCTTTCTCTCTCTCTCTCCACTCCTCTCCTCTGCTTGTGCTGTTCTTCTCCTGCACTGCTTCTCTCTCTCTCTCTCTCTCTCTCTCTCGTTTGCTTGCTCAACCCCCTCCCTACATCTTTCTCTCTCTCTCACACACACACAGGCTTTCTGTCTCTCTCATATACTTATGCATCCATCTAATACTTTAACTTGCAAATGCATTGCATCCTGCATGGGCCAAAGAGAACGCAGCAAGGAATAGGATTTTACACAACATGCAAACACTGCAGATTAAATTCTGAAAACACTTCAGCTCAAAATTTTCTCCATACAGGGTGTTTCAAAAAAATTTGATATCATTTCACAATCTAATAACTTTGCCAATTCTCGTTCATTTGACCTCAAATTTTAACAGCATGTGTGGAAACAGGTCAAAATTTAATCTTTAATGTTTTTTGTTTGTATCTTTTGAGGTAGAAATGTCATTCACTGGAAAAGAAAAGGCATTTTGTGTGTTAGAGTACGCTCAAACACAGTTGAACAAGACTGTGCGGCGTGCATTTATGAGAGAATTCTCTAAAAACGCACCAACTGCAATGCAGATTTGGACACGGCACAGAAAGTTCAAAGAGGAAGGCTGGGTTCGGGTTCGGCACGCATATTGAAAATTTGTGAAATCGTTCATGGAATCCACATACCTTTGAATTTCTCATTCAGATTTTGAGGAATAAATCTTATATTGCTCAACATTAAGCCTGTTCGGTTTCATTTGCCTAGACTATGGAGTTTCTGGGATATTTACATCTCAAATAATAGTAAATTTTTTGAAACACGCTGTTATTCCATGAAATCAAGTCGTACGTGAGCTGATAGCTGACGAGGCACATGGAGCCGAGTAGGCTATAAGCCATGTACGATAAGATTGAGTGGAATAACTGTTTTATTCTATCCACATTCACTGAATTTTGAGAAACAGAGCATTTTTCTCATCTCATCTCATTATCTCTAGCCGCTTTATCCTTCTACAGGGTCGCAGGCAAGCTGGAACCTATCCCAGCTGACTACGGGCGAAAGGCGGGGTACACCCTGGACAAGTCGCCAGGTCATCACAGGGCTGACACATAGACACAGACAACCATTCACACTCACATTCACACCTACGGTCAATTTAGAGTCACCAGTTAACCTAACCTGCATGTCTTTGGACTGTGGGGGAAACCGGAGCACCTGGAGGAAACCCACGCGGACACGGGGAGAACATGCAAACTCCGCACAGAAAGGCCCTCGACGGCCATGGGGCTCGAACCCGGACCTTCTTGCTGTGAGGTGACGGCGCTAACCACTACACCACCGTGCCACCCCAGAGCATTTTTATTTTTTGCAAATTTGATAAATGCAAACTTTATACAAAACATCCAACAAAATAATTTCCACTTAGAATGTAAACAAACCGGCGAAATGACAGTAGCAACTTGTGAAAAATGCTATAATAATAATTCTTGAAAAATAAAAAGAGATATATGTTCTTACCATCAAATACTTTTATTCCATATTTTGTTGCTTTTTTTGTATTTTGGGGGGTTTGTTTTCAAGTAGAGTTTTTATTTCGTCCTCGGTTGGTTCAGTAACACAGTTCGCCATTTTTTCTTCTTCTTTAGGGTTTTTTGATGGTTGGCAAACCAACTTAAAGGTGCATTACCGACATAGACTGGGCTGGAGTGTGGAACAGGAGATATTGGGGGGGGGGGGGGGGGGGGGGGAGACGACAACTATACTGTTTTAGCCATTTCTGTTTCTTTTAAATACTTGATAGGGAAGTGATATATCTGACTTGATGCGCTCCACCATTTTGTTTTTCTCTACTCACGGTATATGAGCTGATATCCTAGTAGTAGAGTAGCCAATCAGAGCACTTGATTGCTCATATCCAGTGAATGTGGATAGGATATTATATCAGCCTGACTGATATTACTTTTGTTTAACAATCATTTGTTGATCCTTGCTTTATCCTGGTAAGGGTGACAATGGATCCAAAGCCTATATATACCAGGAGCATTGGGTGTGAGGTGGTACACCATGGATGGATGGGGTGCCATGCACACTCATTCACATGAAAAGCTTATTTACAGTCCCCAGTCCACCTACCAGAATATTTATGTGAGATGAGTTGGGAGGAAACCATGAGCAATCCCACACTGATATAAAGAGAACATGTGAAACAGTAACTTGAGTTCAGAATTGAACCAGTGACCCTGGAGCTGTGAGGAAATGATGCTACAGTGCAGTACAGAAACTACAGCATGTCTTCTGAAAGTCTCAGTTGTAGGCTTTTATATAAAATTTCACCATTTAAGAGAAATAGTTGACTCGAGTGCTAACTGATCAGCAGCTCCTTCACAGAATGGCAATGAGTATCTGCTCATTAGGAGGTACCACAGAAGCACCCACTTCAGTGTTTTATTTATTGGGTTGGTTTCGCTGTGTACACCTCGACCGATCTTCTGTGGCCGTAACCCTCACTGTTGCAAGGTCAGCCCAATTGCCTCTGATTGTTATTAACTTCAATTGTAATAACTTCAATTGAGCCTTGTAACTTGTTTTGTATAGCCTTCAGTTCTGAACATGTCTTCGATTACCATGATCTGGTCTGTCCTTATCTTCTTAACTGTTACCAGGTTCCTAAATGCTCTGAAGTTCAAACCTCTTTCATAGCTGAAAGTCCGAGTATTGGCCATGTTGATCAGAGCAAGGGGAGGAAATTTTGAGGAGTCTTGTTAACTCATGTATACAAAATAAGACATTTTGTTCTCCACTGAAAATGTGCTTTTCTAACCTTTAAAAAGATGCAGTGGTGGCTTTATGTGTCTCAGAGGAAGTACTGGCAGATTGGTAGCTTTTGTGTGAAGGCTCAGGTGATGGTGGGAATTGGGTACGAATACATTGGAAAAATGTAATATAAATGGCAAGCATTTTTGTATTTGTTAAACATTTTGTATTGTTAGTAACTCTGAACTGTGATGTAGCAGTTTCAGTTATCAACTGGAACTTGTTACCAGCATCAACTTTGTTGGAGGAAGTTATGTTTTCACCTCCATTTGTTTGTTTGTTCCCAATGTAACTCAAAAAGTAATGAACAGATTTTGATGAAATTTGGTGTACATACAGCTTTAGTATTATCCGAGGTTCAAGTGATTTGATTATGTGGCTTGGTGGAGGTAATGCACTCTATCCAGTGCCCTTCTAGTATTGCTCTTGTCTTAATTACCTTATTATTAACCTCGTCCTCATGCTGAAATCATATTTGATCATAAACGTGCTTCATTCCTGACTATGATTCCACCAGTGATTACGGCTTTGTATGTTGTGCACACAGATTAAGTTTCTCTTGTCCTACTTGTACTACTAGACTGAACAAAACGACCTCATGGTTTCATGCTTCTAAATAAGACCCTCTGATTGGCTAGAGGGTGAGCTACAGGAGCCAAAATATTTAGAAGTCTATCTAAATCATCCTTCTTTCCATCACTTGTAAAGATGGTTGACAAAAACTAATCCAAATCACAATCACTACGGGTATGTACAGTGGTGCTTGAAAGTTTGTGAACCCTTTAGAATTTTCTATATTTCTGCATAAATATGACCTAAAACATCATCAGATTTTCACACAAGTCCTAAAAGTAGATAAAGAGAACCCTGTTAAACAAATGAAACAAAAATATTATACTTAGTCATTTATTTACTGAGGAAAATGATCCAATATTACATATCTGTGAATGGCAAAAACATGTGAACCTTTGCTTTCAGTATCTGGTGTGACCCCCTTGTGCAGCAATAACTGCAACTAAATGTTTTCGGTAACTGTTGATCAGTCCTGCACACCGGCTTGGAGGAATTTTAGCCCATTCCTCCATACAGAACAGCTTCAACTCTGGGATGCTGGTGGGCTTTCTCACATGAACTGCTCGCTTCAGGTCCTTCCACAACATTTCAATTGGATTAAGGTCAAGACTTTGACTCGGCCATTCCAAAACATTAACTTTATTCTTCTTTAACCATTCTTTGGTGGAACAACTTGTGTGCTTAGGATCATTGTCTTGCTGCATGACCCACTTTCTCTTGAAATTCAATTCATGGACAGATGTCCTGACATTTTCCTTTAGAATTCGCTGGTATAATTCAGAATTCATTGCTCCATCAATGATGGCAAGCTGTCCTGGCCCAGATGCAGCAAAACAGGCCCAAACCATGATACTACCACCACCATGTTTCACAGATGGAATAAGGTTCTTATGCTGGAATGCAGTGTTTTCCTTTCTCCAAACACAACGCTTCTCATTTAAACCAAAAAGTTCTATTTTGGTCTCATCCGTCTACAAAACATTTTTCCAATAGCCTTCTGGCTTGTCCATGTGATCTTTAGCAAACTGCAGACGAGCAGCAATTTTCTTTTTGGAGAGCAGTGGCTTTCTCCTTGCAACCCTGTCATGCACACCATTGTTGTTCAGTGTTCTCCTGATGGTGGACTCATGAACATTAACATTAGCCAATGTGAGAGAGGCCTTCAGTTGCTTAGAAGTTACCCTGGGGTCCTTTGTGACCTCGCCGACTATTACATGCCTTGCTCTTGGAGTGATCTTTGTTGGTCAACCACTCCTGGGGAGGGTAACAATGGTCTTGAATTTCCTCCATTTGTACACAATCTGTCTGACTGTGGATTGGTGGAGTCCAAACTCTTTAGAGATGGTTTTGTAACCTTTTCCAGCCTGATGAGCATCAACAACGCTTTTTCTGAGGGCCTCAGAAATCTCCTTTGTTCGTGCCATGATACACTTCCACAAACACGTGTTGTGAAGCTCAGACTTTGATAGATCCCTGTTCTTTAAATAAAACAGGGTGCCCACTCACACCTGATTGTCATCCCATTGATTGAAAACACCTGACTCTAATTTCACCTTCAAATTAACTGCTAATCCTAGAGGTTCACATACTTTTGCCACTCGCAGATATGTAATATTGGATCATTTTCCTCAATAAATAAATGACCAAGTAGAATATTTTTGTCTCATTTGTTTAACTGGGTTCTCTTTATCTACTTTTAGGACTTGTGTGAAAATCTGATGATGTTTTAGGTCATATTTATGCAGAAATATAGAAAATTCTAAAGGGTTCACAAACTTTCAAGCACTACTGTAGATGAATGGACTATCCATTTATAGCATATACTTCCTCTGAGACACATGAAGGCAGCCGATGGTAACTGCTGCTCATGATACTTAATCAGCGTAACACACCCAGAGGAAAGTGCTGTCCGTCCTCTTCTTCCTCATACGTGTTCTCAGAGATGCCCATGATTGGCTGGTGTCAGTGTGATTGGCAGAAGAGAGACTTGGACTGCACCATTCCTTCCAGTCGGAGAGCAAGGCGAAATTTCAAAGTTGGGATTTTATGTTCAGCCACTCAGGAGCCAGACTATTCTTTTTAAATAAAGAAATACATTTACATGACAGTATTTTGACAGAAAGAAATGCTGACATGCTGATACTGGTTTTGTCTTATTTACTAGCTACATGGGGAAGCCATGGCCTAATGGTTAGAGAAGCAGCTTTGGGACCAAAAGGTTGCTAGTTCAATTCCCTGGACCAGCAGAAATTGCTGAAGTGCCCTTGAGCAAGGCACCTAACCCCCTATGACTCCCCAGGTTGCTCTGGGTATGTTGTACATCACTCTGGATAAGAGCATCTGCCAAATGTCACTAATGTAGATGATTCTTCTAATGTAACGATTCTTCTTTCAGCTGCTCCTGTTAGGGGTCGTCACAGCAGATCTCTTCCGCATGTTTGATTTGGCATAGGTTTTACACCAGACGCCCTTCCTGACACATCCTTCCCCAATCTATCCGGGCTTGGGACCAGCACTAAGTATGCACTGTCTTGTACAACCCCAGTGGCTGGGTATTTTATCAAACCTGCATGTTTTTGAACTGTGCAGGAAACCACCAGCGCTCCCAGAGGAAACCCATGCAGACACAGAGAGAACATGCAAACTCCACACAGAACAGCCCCCATTGGCCATGGGGTTCAAACCCAGAACCTTCTTGCTGTGAGGTGACAGTGCTACTGTAACCACTACACCACCGTGCTGCCTGAAGTAATGATTAATAGCCCCCAAAATTCTGTGTTTTGTATTATTTTGTAATACAGGGTGTTTCAAAAAATTTGATTTCAATTCACAATCTAATAACTTTGAGAATTGGCAAAGTTATTAGATTGTGAATTGACCTCAAATTTTAACAGCATGTGTGGAAACAGGTCAAAATTTTATCTTGAATCGTTTTTTTTTTTTTTTTTTTAATCTTTTTCGGTATAGAAATGCCATTCACTGGAAAAGAAAAGGCATTTTGTGTGTTAGAGTACACTCGAACACAGTCAAACAAGACTGCAGTGTGCATTTATAAGAGAATTCTCTAAAAATGCATCAACTGCAATGCAGATTTGGACACGGCACAAAAAGTTCAAAGAGGAAGGCTGTCTGTGTGTCACGTCCCAGGTGGCACGAATATCGAAAATTTGTGAAACCGTTCATGGAATCCACATACCTTTGAATTTCTCATTCAAATTTTGAGGAATAAATTTTATATTGCTCAACATTAAGCCTGTTCAGTTTCATTTGCCTAGAGTATGGAGTTTCTGGGATATTTACATCTCAAATAATACCAAATTTTTTTGAAACACCCTGTATTACGATGAATAATTTAGCAACAAGAGTGAAACGAATAAACATACGAGTTTAAAAGCTTCAAATCTCTGTTTTTGTCACATATTATCTACATATCTTTGGAATAAAAGTTGTTACAGCTATGGAACACCTGTCATGTCTGTGAATCTGAACAGTACACAATGCCGCTCTGTATTAGTCATATCTGGAGTTGGATCCATATTTAATTTATTTTGGGCTCAACCTGCTGTAGTCTTGATCTTCACTCTGACTTTTAAGTTCATCTCATGTTGGATTAGCTGTTCTCATCTGCAGAGTCGTTCCGTTTTTATGATAGTGCCTGATCCTCCCTGAGCGTTAGGAAAGACTGGGGGTAAATCCAAATGTCTTCCTTTCAAAATTGTCATTAAGGGAACAAACGGATGCTCCTCAGATGTGCTGTATGGAAACAGAAGGGAGTTTTGTCAAGGTTTACATTCCCAAGCTTCACGTTAGACCTTATACAGAAATGAATAATACATGAAGGCAAAAGCTGAATACAGCAAAGCGACACACGGCCACTTACCGTTTATAACGAGGACACTTTGTCCATTCGTACACCTCCCCCTGTAAATACCCCCCACCCCACCCCGACAACACACACACTTACACACAAAAGCATGCTGCTGGGATAGAAAGGCCCACGTGGCTTATTGAGTTGCACTGAAAATAGAAGGATTCAGTTACAGTGGTATTTATAGTTGTCCTGTTTCCCCAAAGGGATTAACAATTAGACTGCACTTACAGTGAATCTGATTTAAATATAATACACAGCAATGCATGCACTCAGACACGTCTCCATATCAGTATACATGCATGCCCATGGAAACATAGATCTTATGCTTTTCTTTTTAACAAAATGTAACTTTGCTTTCTATTTATAGCAAGAATGAATAAAGAAATAATGGACTTGCATATAATACAGTCCGATAAAAATGAAGCATTTTTTCTATTAGCTGGCCAGTCTTAAATAATACATAGTCAGTTGTTGTTGTTTTTTTTATCACATCCTTTCCTAATAAATAAATGCTCCATTTGTAATGAATTGCATCCATTTGTGCAGAAAAAAAAAGAGGCTGCAGGCTGTAGCACCTACTGTGAGAGTTAAAGCAGCTTTTGCACTGTGATCATTGAGGAAACATCAAGATTCGATACAAGCGAGAATAAACTGAGCAGGAGAGACAGAGAGGAGTGAGGTAAGCTGAAATGATGGCTGGATCGATTACTACATTCCTCGAATCATTGGCTGTGTAGAAGAGAATAGCCTTCAGGAAGATGAGCCACAAAACTCAGCGCAAGTGAAGCAGATACAGGTAACTAATGTTCTGTATAAAAGGATTAGAATATGAAATGAAAATTATCACTGCATATTGTTTAGCATTGCATTTCTAAATGCAAGTGCTGAAGTATGCAACACATGCAGATTTGTTTTATTTTCTAATAAAGAACCTAATAAGAATGAGATTTAAAAATGTAATGTGGAATAAATGTGCCTTAATTTTGGAAGAGAAAGTGCAGGAGCTACTTTCAGTACAGAGAGAGAGAGAGAGAGCATCAATAATTCACCAGCTTTGAAAATATCCAGAAGGAAATGGGCTAAAAAGTGAAGAGCAACAAGGTTCACAAACAAAGGAGAAAACAAGAAGTCTTCACATGAAAGAAAAAGAAATAGAAAATCTAAGGAATTGTGTGTGTGTAACTGACTCTCCATACTTAATGCCCCGTTTCGACTCTAATCAGTATTCCTGCAAACTCAGGCGGTTATCAGACTTCTCAATGCGAGACTGCTGATGGATCTGGACTCGTTGGATTTGGGCCTTTTTAAATTGTGATTATAATCACACATGAGTAGCTGATTCTAGATCAGTGCTCACTGTGATGCATTTCACAAATGCTTCCCCAAAGCAACTACTTAGCAAACAGCTACTGACCAGAGTCAGTTTCCTTTCATACAATTATACAGCTTGATGAAGGAGATCGGAGTCAAGATGTGCACAGACCCCTGGATGATCAAGATGGTTTCTGGTTTTAAAGCAGAGCTCTGGTGTTGTTCGACTCCAGATGAATGACATACATTGATAGTTTCCTGTCAGTTTCATGAGACACTCAGCAGAGGTCATATGCATGGCAGTCTGGGAAAACCTACTGGTTGAATTCTGGCAATTAGCCAAAAAGAAAGATGATCCTGTTGTGGCTAAAATTAGTCTTGCCTTGGCTAGAAAGATCTTGGGTGACACAGTGGTGTAGTGATTAGCACTGTTGCCTCACAGCAAGAAGGTTCTGGGTTCGAGCCCAGTGGCCGACGGGGGCCTTTCTGTGTGGGGTTTGCATGTTTCCCCCCCGTGTCTGTGTGGATTTCCTCCGGGTGCTCTGGTTTCCTCCACAGTCCAAAGACATACAGGTTATACTAATTGGTGACTTTAAATTGACCATAGATATGAGTGTGAATGGTTATTTGTCTCTGTGTGTCAGCCCTGTGATGACCTGGTGACTTGTCCAGGGTGTACCCCACCTCTCACCCATAGTCAGTTGGGATAGGCTCCAGCTTGCCTGCAACCCTGCACAGCATAAGCGGTTACGGATAACGGATGGATAGAAAGATTTTGTAGTGTTAGGAGACAGTGCCATGGCCTAATGTTTAGAGAAGCAGCTTTGGGCCCAAAAGGTTGCTGGTTTGATTCCTTGGACCAGCAGGAATAGTTGAAGTGCCCTTGAGCAAAGCACCTAACCCCCAACTGGGTATGTCGTATGTCGCTCTGGATAAGAGCATCTGCTAAATGCCATTAATGTAATGCTATGGTAATTAGAAGGGCATTTGATCTCCACCAAGGTCCAATGCTGCATCTCTCAACGTTAGTAAAAATGAAACTAAATTCATGGATCTGCCTTGTGCCTCAGAATCACTCCAAAATTTAATGGATTCTTCCTTGGCCCATGGTACATCCTTCCACCAAGTTTTATGGAAATCAGGTCATTAGGTTTTGCACCATCCTCCTTCCAGACACACAAACAACCTGCACCGAAAACATAACGTCCTTGGCAGAGGTCATTGTAAAGATGTCTAAAACCTTTCTAACAATGTGTGATTTCCTCACACAGTGAATGTCATGCTTTGGCAGCATTGTTGGATAACTACATATATACCATACACAGAACATACAGGCAGCATGGTAGTGCAATGTGCAGCATTGCCACTTCACAGATCCAGGGTCCTGGTATAATCCTGAGCTCAGGTTATGGTCTATATGGAGTTTTGCATTTTCTCATTGTGTCCATGTAAGTTTCCTTCAGGTTCTCAAGCTTCCTTCCAAAAATCGTGCTGATAGGTGAATGCTGAAGGTATGAATAAGTGTGCAAACAAAACAGAAATAGTATATCTTTCACAATATTCTGTACATAAAACTGAAAAATGGCTACTTGAGTACTGCCATAAAGAGAAACTGTTCTGCTATTCCAAGTAATTGAGTATACAGTTGATTCTGAGACAAATTGAATCAGCATACACCATACATCAGCTTAGTGGAAAAATAAGGCATGCCAGGAGCTCCCCCCCCCCCCAGATTTCCCCCAATTTGTTACCTCCACCAACTGTGCTGGAGAAGGTTCTCGCCTCTGTTTGTTTGTTTGTCTTTTCCCAACCTAACTCAAAAAGTCGTGAACAGCTTTTGATTAAATTTGGAGGAAAGGTGGGCCATGGGCCAAGGAACAATTGGCTAGATTTTGATGCAAATCCAGATATGTACGTAAACATAGTAAACATCTTTATATTCTAATATGTGGCTCAGTGGAGGTATGCAATCTACGGAGTTCTGTTCTAGTTGTTTAGTTGTTTTTAACCTTTTTATTTAAGGTTAAAAATAAAAAAGACAGGAGGCTGAACTGGAGGTAGCAGAGTTGAAGATGCTGAGACCTTCATTGGGAGTGACAAAGTTGGACAGGATTAGAAATGAGAATATTTGAGGGACAGGACGTGTAGGACGGCTTGGAGACAAAGTGAGAGAGGTGAGATTGAGATGGTTTGGACACATACAGAGGAGAGATCCAGGATATATTGGGAAAAGAATGCTGGAGATGGAATTGCCATTTAGAAGGAAAAGAGGAAGACCAAAGTTGAGATTTATGGATGTGGTGAAGGAGGACCCGAGGACGGTTGGTGCTACAGAAAAACATACAGAGGACAGGAGGAGTTGGAGGGACATTATCCGCTCTGGTGACCCCTAACAGGAACAGCCGAAAGAAGAAGATTTAAGGTTAAAAATGCATACAGCAGTTTTTTATTACGTTTTCTAATTTGATCACCATAAAATGATGATTTTGATGACATTGTATTAAGGAATCAGAAAATGGCTTGGCACAGTGGTGCAGTGGGTAACTTGGTGTCTCACAGCTCCAGGCTCGCCGGATTCATCCTGAGCCCAGGTTACTGTCGGACTGCAGTTTGATATGTTCTCTATGTGTCTGCATGGGTGTACTCCAGGTTCTCCTCCCACTTAGTGTTGAGTGTGTTCATGCGTGGGCTCATGTTGCCCATTTCATAGCATTTCCACCTAACATTGAATATCAGATTCATAGTCAGGACAAAATCCATTAAAACGGTTTTAATTTGATGTAAGATGCAGTCAGAGTGGAATGGTAGCTGAGAACAAGTAATGTTTTTTTGTATTTAAATGTAGCCCTCTGTATAAAAGATTTAAGTAAGGGTGAAAAATGCTTTGTCAGGCTCCATATGCACTGTACAACAGCCTTGAGGAGGAGATTTACACATCCTTTCAAGCCTCCATCCGCTACCTTGCACAGTGTTCATCACAAAGCCCAAAACAAAAAATTTTCACTATATACTAGTGCATCTCAAAAAAAAAAAGTCCAAATTCAATGCAGCTGTCTACCAGGAGATGTTTGAGCACTTCATGCTTTCATCTGCTGACAAGCTTTATGAAGATGCCAATTTTCTTTTCCAGCAGGACTTAGCACCTGCACACAGTGCCAAAACTACTCCCAAATGGTTTGCTGACCATGATATTACTGTGCTTGACTGGCCAGCCGACTCACCTGACCTGAACCCCATAGAGAATCTATGGGGTATTGTCGAGAGGAAATATGAGAAACACCCAACTCAAAAATACAGATGAGCTAAAGGTCACTATCAAAGCAACCTGGGCTTCCATAACACCTCAGCAGTGCCATAGGCAGATCGCCTCCACGTCACACCACAATGATGCAGTGATTCATGGTAAAGGAATCCCAACCTTGTATTGAGTGTATAAATGAACATACTTTTCAGAAGTTGGAAATTTTTGTCTTGTAAATCCTTTTTTGGTTGATCTTAGGAAATATTCCAATAATTTGAGATACTGGATTTCTGATTTTCATGAGCTATTGGCTATAATCATCAAAATGAAAACAAAAAAGGCTTGAAATATTTCACATGTAATGAATATAGAATACAGGTAGTCGTCGACTTATGACCTATGCGACTTACGACCGATCGACTTTACGACCGTCTGGTTATGACTGGCAAGTGTTTCCCAGCTGAGCTAGCTGAGCGTACGACAGTTTCTGCCCCAGCTCCCAGCAGTGCCTCTCGCCGCGTACAACAGTTTCCGCCCCAGCTCCTGGCACATGCGCAGTCTCTCTCGCGCTCCCTCGCGCACTCCGTCATACAGTTTCTGCCCCAGCTCCTGGTTTATGAAACGAGCAAATGCTCCCGCCAGCCCGAGCACTGCAACAGCTGATGATGACGTAGATGACCCACAGCCAAGCACCAGTGATGCCAGCGGTCACTGAATTTTGTATTTTGCTATGTTTTACATTTGTATTTTGGTATGTTTCAAACTAAAATATTTTCTATTTTTCACACCTGTATTTCGTATTTTTTGTTTTGCACGTATTAAACGAATTGTACTGTACGCAGTGTAGTATGCAGTGTTTGAATTAAACCAAATAATGAGCCAAGGTAATGAAATAAGAAAATGTTGATAAAATAAGACTTTAAGATGATTACAATATCATTACACATCACAATATACTTACATTCATTTAACATAGGCCGACTTACGACCAGATCGATTTACGACCGGTCAGTCATAACCAAACGCAGTCGTAAGTCGACGCCTACCTGTATATGAAAGTTTACCTTTTTGAATTAACTTATGAAAAATAACTTTTTCATGATATTCTAATTTTTTAAGATGTACTAGTACAGTAATAGTCAGTAGGAATAGGATTTCGTAAAGTAAGCGCTCCATTCCTACATCCCAAAAGTGACGATTCTTTTGCCCTGATTTACACCAGTGCAACATAAATCAGTGTGACTATGCAACCTAAAAATGCACTGCAGACGGATATACAGTATACGGAGTGGAAAGAAACAGAAGATTCAACAAGTAAGAAGATTAAGTAGAATTCAATTCCACAGTGAACAAGTCAAATAAGACAATGGTGAGGAAAAACCCTCTGAGATGACACAAGGGATAAAACTTGTGAGGAACCAGACTCAAAAGGGAAAGTATCCTCTTCTGGGTGACACCAGATTGTAAATCATTACAGTACAGAGGTGTAGAAGAGTGAAGAACGAAAGGCTGTATGAATAGATTGTGAGTAAGAGTTCTGGTATGAGAACAGCACAGTCTTTATAAATACAGAAAGAGTTATTAGAAGGGACAACTCTACAGTAGAACATAAGTAGAACAGCATATAATAATAGTTTGGGGGTTTTGTTATAACTGTATAAAAACAAAGTAACACAAGATAATTAGCTCATCTGTCCATAAGCCTGATGAACTATTGCCATGGCGTGACGTCCGCCATCATCCGTCGTCCACAATTCAGTTAAATCGTATCTCCTCCATCAGTTCTCCATGGATTTCCATTCCGATTGTTTTGTCTGAAAGAACTTATCACTTAGCAAAACCCATCTGGGGATGTGAGCACATACTGTATACCCAGAGCAGTGGGCAGCTGTACTGCAGATCCCAGAGAGCAGCTGGGGGTTAGGTGCCTTGCTCAAGGGCACTTCAGCCATTCCTGCTGGTCCAGGGAATCAACCTAGCAACCTTTTGGTCCCAAAGCTGCTTCTCTAACCATTAGGCCATGGCTTCCCCTGTAAATGTTTGTCTATTTATCATGATGCTCACTTTTCAACAATGTATTGCATGCCTTCATATCACACATTTCACAAAACATTACATTTCCAAACAAGAAGGGGACTCGGTAGAGTGCATACTTCTGCTAAACCACATATTATCAACATCAAAATCAAATCACTTGAACCTAGGATAATACTAAAGCTGCACACCAAATTTCTTCAAAATAAATTCATTAATTTTTGAGATACGTTGGGAACAGAAAAAAATCCTGGATCCACATACACATCTGGATTTGCATCAAAATCTAATCAGTTGTTCCTTGACCCATGGCCCACCATTACTCAAAATTTCATCAAAATCTGTTCACTATGTTTTGAGTTACATTGGGAAATGACAAACAAACAAAAACAAATGGAGGCGAAAACATACAGTAACCTCCTCTAACACACACCGTTGGCGGCAGTAATAAGGCAGCAGGAAAGATAACAATAAAGAAAGATGTTCACATCATTGCAGGTTTTCCAAATATATTTGGGGCACATACACAACCAAAAAAAAAAAAATCACCTTTTACTTAGAGGTGTTTCTATGAAGAAGCCAGAGAAGAAGAAGCCATTTTTGTTTCTCACACGTACACTCAAGCACAGACTTACAGTAAGTACAGTGAAATTCCTCTCTGCATTTAACCCATCTGAAGAAGTGAACGCATACATATGAGCAGTGAGCACACACACATACCCAGAGCAGTGGACAGCTATGCTACAGCACCCAGGGAGCAGTTAGGGGTTAGGTGCCTTGCTCAAGGGCACATCAGCCCAACCTCAGGCCATGGCTGCCCCATGTTAACCTAACTGCATGTCTTTGGACTGTGGGGGAAACCAGAGCACCCAGAGGAAACCCACTCAGACACGGGAAGAACATGCAAACTCCGCACAGAAAGGCCCCTGTCGGCCACTGGGATTGAACCCAGAACCTTCTTGCTGTGAGGCGACGGTGCTAACCACTAAACCACTGTGCACGCTTTGATAAATAGACTCTTGTTCTACTTGTATTTGGTTCTCAGTGGTGCACTTCAGCTCAATTATGGCTCGAATTCATTCATTTCTGTTTTGGTTCTGTGTGCTCTAATTCAACTGGATTTGGGTTCCTAGTGGTGTTTTGTGATGCCCAAAGGAGGAGTTTACAATAGATTCAGGTAGCAAGCTTATATTATTACCAGAGACTGATGAAGTGTATGAAGCCACGTGGACAGCTAAAGTAAGATCATAGTGCACAGAGTTACCATTCAAATATGCTACTTAGAGTACATCTTATATCTAACTAAAAGGTTTTTAATTCTAGTCATATGAGTCACTGGGTTATAAAGGACACAATGACCAGGATACAAACTCTCTGGTCATTTTGAAGAATTCAGGGGCAAAAGCAGACAACTCCATTTTTCTTGTTTTCTGTGAATATTTTTTTTGTCCGATTTCCCTTATAGAACTGGCTTTCTCATATGGAGGCAATCTGAATTGAAACAATAAAGAATCAATTGTAATCAGGCTTGTAGTACTCGAGTCCAGGACTCAGACTCGAGTCCGACTCGTGCCCTAATTTTAAGGACTCTAGCACTGATAAATCAGACTTGGACTCATGCATTAACTGCATTCGGACTCGTAAATTGGAGACGAGGACTCGGATTCTTTATTTTTTGCAACATGCCATAATGATTTGTCATAAGATATTTATATCTACATTAATTTTTCTACTAATTTTGTGCAAGAGAATGCACATTCACCTGTTCATACGTCATGTTCAGGAACAATCTAATGTTAATGGCATTAAAATGTCTGGACAGAACGCCCCTAGGATTGTCCGCTTAGCTTATACGTACAGACTTCTAATGCAGTGGGAAAAAATGCACTGCTATGTGTTCCATATGTAGAAGAACTATCGAGGAGACGACGGGGACAACCTCGAACTTCAATTGTCATTTGGCAAGACTCCACCCAGAGAAGGAAGTGACACGCTATGTTCATTGCGCTGTTGATAGCGGGGCTTGCTGGCAGATGAACTAGCTAGTGTTAACTCTCTCTCATGTTATTTGCCCTGTTGATAGTGGGTGGGGCTTGCTGAGCAATGAACAAGTTTTTTATCTGTAGCCTATTAACTAAAATGGGGCAGTCAAGCAATAATGTTAGTCCAACACAGTAGCAGAGACAGTTTCATATAAAGGCAGCAACAGCCACCGTCAAATGGTGTGGTTGGAGTCTTGTTCTCGGACTCAACTCGGACTCAAAATTTTTTTTAATGACTTGGACTTGAAGACTAGGGACTCAAGACTGGACTCAGACTCGAGGTTTAGTGACTTGACAACAACACTGATTGTAATTAATGATCTGAAAGATGTAACTTTATTAAAACAAAACTAAAAAGAGGTTTTTGATCACCTTTGGCATCAAAAACAGGCATCTCTAATTTATTTTATTTATTTGCAAAAACAGATATTAGTAGCGTCACACACACATTGCGTTGTACTCCAAGTTGGATTCATTCATAAAAAGTCAATGGTCATAAAAGGAAAGCAAAATGACCATGCTTCACTCAGAATTTTGCTTTTTCTACATGGTGGCCCTGAAAAAAGTGTCTATTTTTCAAGTGAGGGCAGAATACCGTAGATTTGTGCAGTGTAATCAACTTAAACATGGGATTGACAGCAATATCCATCATATGTGTCTAAAAAAAAAAAAAAAAGAAGAGCACGTCCTGTTAACAGTGATTGATTATTTCTCCATTGCCTGACTGGCCTGATGTCCGTGTATGGTAGTAGTGTGGCATCTTGTTTAACCTTATCAGTAGACAAGTAGAGGTGATCATTTTTTTTTTGCTTGTGCATGAATTGAATTGGTTGGATTAGGTTTCTTTTTCACCCAACTTGTGATATAGCAATCTGTTTTCCATGTTTTAATACATAATTTGGTGAAATAAATGCCAGTTTAGCAAGCAGATGATGGACGATGTGAATAGCTTCGGTACACTGATTCTCTGAAATGGAATTGTCGGCATGTGTGAAAAATGGGACCTGGCCGATGATGGCTTCTGAAACAAAACCATGAATATAGCAGGATTTTACAATGGAGATGTTTGGTCTTGCAAAAACAAAGCTGCTGAACAGAAGAATGGCACCACCATCAATCTGCTGATGGTATTGGCTCATTTATTTTCTAGGTTGGCGTTTATCGGTTTTTGCGCTTGAACTCTTCTTTTCCTTCTGAACTTTTTTCAAAATTGAAGCCAAACTCCAAAATATGCCGAAATGAGCCAGTGGGAGTCTGATATCCCTTTTCCTCCAACAGGGAATGGGTTCAGTTCGGGTTTGCGCACCAAATGTTGAACCATTCGGAGAATTTCAACCAAAAATAAATTGGTTCTGAACCTGAAAATAATACGTAGTTTTTCCAGTACAAATCGTCAAACTGTGATATCATCACTGGGCATCACATTACTTTGGAGAGGAAGCACAGTGCAGCAATGGAGTATGCAATGGATCTTCAGAAAAATTGGAATGAAAACATATCTACAATAACAGAGCAAAGCTTGCAGGTAATCAGTGCACTCTGCTATCTTGCTGCTACTTTTTACACATCCTTGATGACAATGGTTCTGCTCAAAACTGCTGAAAACGTGGGCTGGCACCAAGGTTCAAAGAATCCTGAACAGAACCTGTTCCCTGTTGGCCAAAAAAGGGTATGAGTGAGGTTTAAAGTCCAGAATGTTAAATGAAATATGAAACTCTGGCAAACAAGTTAAAAGCTTCCAAGCTCCCAAAGCTACCCCTACTTTCATCTTCTGCATCAACAGCAGCACTAGTCAGATTCCATTTACACAACAACTGCCAAGTTCTACTTCAGTCATCCTACCCACTCCCAAAATGACACATCCTAGGTGCATCAAAGCATGGCTCAGTCCCCAAATGGCTCTGGACTGATCTGTAGTGTGATACACAGGGTGTAGAAACAGTTATTTTACTAGAGATGTACTGCACTAGAGGGAGTTGTGAGCCATTTGGGATGGGATTTGGCTTAAGATTTTCATGTGATTGAGCATCTAAGAGTCAGTGCCTTAAGACTGGAGTGTCTCATACCGGTACCTCACAAGATACAAGGACGATGAAAAACAGGTAGGTTTCTCCTCTTGGATTGTTGTTTTGATTATCTAGATTGGTATTTGGGTCACATTTGTTAACACAGTAGTAAATTCATGTTCTACTGAAAACAGAGACATCATCAGAACAAAATAGTATTCAAGTAATATTATGTACAAGCTTGGTGAGTGATCTCACAAAACAAGTTGAAGAGCTTGAGAGATATTGACATTCCTGGAAACTTGTAGGTTGTCGGAAATTTTCCATTTTAATTTTTAAAAAAATCAAAATTATACCAGAACTTGGCATTGTGTTACATCAATGATCCCTAATGTTGGTGATCATGTTGGAGTCAAGACCACCGAAACCAAAACCAAGACCAAAGTGTATCAAGACCAAGAGAAAACCAAGACTTTGAGGGGTTGAAATAACAGTGGTGCTTGAAAGTTTAGATGTGATGTACTGAAATGTGAACCCTTTAGAATTTTCTATATTTCTGCATAGATATGACCTAAAACATTAACAGATATTCACACAAGTCCTAAAAGTAGATAAAGAGAACCCAGTTAAACAAATGAGACAAAAATATTATACTTGGTCATTTATTTATTGAAATGATCCAATATTACATATCTGTTAGTGGCAAAACTATGTGAGCCTCTAGGGTTAGCAGTTAATTTGAAGGTTAAATTAGAGTCAGTTGTTTTCAATCAATGGGATGACAATCAGGTGTGAGTGGGAACCCTGTTTTATTTAAAGAACAAGGATCCATCAAAGTCTGATCTTCACAACACATGTCTGTGGAAGTGTATCATGGCATGAACAAAGGAGATTTCTGAGGACCTCAGAAAAAGCGTTGTTGATGCTCATCAGGCTGGAAAAGGTTACAAAACCATCTCTAAAGAGCTTGGACTTCACTAATCCATAGTCAGACAGATTGTGTACAAATGGAGGAAATTCAAGACCACTGCTACCCTCCCCAGGAGTGGTCGACCAACAAAGATCACTCCAACAGCAAGGCGTGTAATAGTCCGTGAGGTCACAAAGGACCCCAGGGGAACTTCTAAGCAACTGAAGGCCTCTCTCACATTGGCTAATGTTAATGTTCATGAGTCCACCATCAGGAGAACACTGAACAACAATGGTGTGCATGGCAGGGTTGCAAGGAGAAAGCCACTGCTCTCCAAAAAGAACATTACTGCTCGTCTGCAGTTTGCTAAAGATCATGTGGACAAGCCAGAAGGCTATTGGAAAAATGTTTTGGGACAGATGAGACCAAAATAGAACTTTTTAGTTTAAATGAGAAGCGTTATGTTTGGAGAAAGGAAAACACTGCATTCCAGCATAAGAACCTTATCCCATCTGTGAAACATGGTGGTGGTAGTATCATGGTTTGGGCCTGTTTTACTGCATCTGGGCCAGGACGGCTTGCCATCATTGATGGAACAATGAATTCTGAATTATACCAGCGAATTCTAAAGGAAAATGTCAGGACATCTGTCCATGAACTGAATCTCAAGAGAAGGTGGGTCATGCAGCAACACAACGACCCTAAGCACACAAGTTGTTCTACCAAAGAATGTTTAAAGAAGAATAAAGTTAATGTTTTGGAATGGCCGAGTCAAAGTCCTAACCTTAATCCGATCGAAATGTTGTGGAAGGACCTGAAGTGAGCAGTTCATGTGAGGAAACCCACCAACATCCCAGAGTTTAAGCTGTTCTATATGGAGGAATGGGCTAAAACTCCTCCAAGCCAGTGTGCAGGACTGATCAACAGTTACTGGAAATGTTTAGTTGCAGTTATTGCTGCACAAGGGGGTCACACCAGATACTGAAAGCAAAGGTTGACATACTTTTGCCACCCACAGATGTGTTATATTGGATCATCTTCCTCAATAAATAAATGACCAAGTATAATATTTTTGTCTCATTGGTTTAACTGGGTTCTCTTTATCTGCTTTTAGGACTTGTGTGAAAATCTGATGATGTTTTAGGTCATATTTATGCAGAAATATAGAAAATTCTAAAGGGTTCACAAACTTTCAAGCACCACTGTCAAGTCAAGACCGAGACCAAGGCAGGGCGAGACCGAGTCAAGACCAGTGTGGGTGAAGGCTGTTAACAGGAAGAAAAATTTCAAATTAGCAATGAGTCACGTTATTAGTTGCATTTGAAGCAGAACATTTTACATCCAATCCCAGTAATGATGTTAACAAATTAATCAGACAATGCACACACTCTCAGAAAATAAAGTATATTATTGTACCTTTAGGAGTACAATGGCTTGTCACTGGGGCAGTATGCTCTAAGGTATTTATTTGTACCCTTTATATACTGCTTGGGTGGCATGGTGGTGTAGTGGTTAGCACTGTCGCCTCACAGCAAGAAGGTTCTGGGTTTGAGCCCAGCGGCCGACGATCGCCTTTCTGTGGCCCTGTCCACACGGCAATGGATTCAGGTGAATCCGATACAATTGTTTATCGTTTAGGCCTGGCTTCCACACGGCACCGGCGTTTTGGGTGCCCCAAAACGCAATCTTTTGAGAACGGGTCCCAGAGTGGAAAGGTCTGGCAACGTTGCCATTGCGAAGTCGTCTGGATGAGTAGAACGGATTTGTTTACGATGATGTCACAACCATATGACTGTCAGTGCTTCACGCCGGGTAGAAGTGTAACGAACTCGATGCAAGTTGTCAACAAATCCTATAACTTGGTTCATGAAACGCGCTTACAAAATATTTTCACTGTGAATATTTATTGTGTAATGGTGCAAAGTGAGAGAGAGAGAGAGAGAGAGAGAGAGAGAGAGAGAGAGAGTTAGGGCAGAGTCAATCCCGCCAGCAAAAATAGGGAAAAAAAAGGAGTGATCTCACCTCTTCAGATGTTGGTTTAAGTCCTACAATACATTCCTCAAAAAGGGCGTAGAAGAACAAATTAGTCCATCAACGTGTAGCATTCAATTTATTCCGGACCATTAAAGACGCCGCCTTCCGCGTAGAATCATACGTCATCCTCGCCGCCATATTGGATGGGTCAAAGCGGAGAATAAAGATGCCTCATTCATGTGCTGCGTTTAACTGTACCAACAGGTTTACCGTCCAAACGAGATCACATGGGATTACCTTTCATAGGTGAGACTGAAAAAATACTTTTCATTGTATTTGGTCATTATAATGTAATTTTACGAACAGGTTTTTCTGACTTTGTGGCTAATATGAAGTCTCGTGCATAATAGTTTATGCACATGTGTCCTTACTTCTATTGTTCTGGTGTCTCTGAAAGGACCGTCTTACAGCGCCCCTAGAGGTGTGGTATGTGTAATGCATCGTTTTCAGCAAGCGCTGCGTTGCCGTATGGACCTGATATTTTACTGATCGTTGCCCATTTGGACACGATATTTTTTTAAATAACATCTCGTTGCCGTTGTCGTGTGGATGTAGCCTGTGTGGAGTTTGCATGTTCTCCCTGTGTCTGCGTGAGTTTCCTTCAGGTGCTCCAGTTTCCCTACAGTCCAAAGACATGCAGATTAGGCTAATTGGTGGCTCTAAATTCACCATTGGTGTGAATGTGAGTGTGAATGGTTGTTTGTGTCTATGTGTCAGCCCTGCGATGATTTGGCAACTTGTCCAGGGTGTGATTTGATTTATTAGCTTTGCCATAGCAAGATCTATATATGTACATACATTATGGCTGGGAAACCACGGCAGCTTGCGCCAATTACAGTGGCCCCATTGTACCAAATCTGCATGTCTTTGAACTGTGGGGGGAACCAGAACACCCAGAGGAAACCCACGCAGACACGGGTGTACCCCGCCTCTCGCCCACAGTCAGCTGGGATAGACTCCAGCTTGCCCATGACCCTGCACAGGATAAGCGGTTATACAATTGATCATTTTTCCGATAACAGCACAACTACAAGTGTCCTTCCTTACTAAGCCCTGATGTGAGCAGAGTGAGAAAATGTTACATAGACATAGAAACTTACTGCAGTCATAGATATGGACTTCTGCAGTGATACAAAAGAAGTAACAAAAAAAAAAAGTGACCGCATACAAACACTTTTGTGAACTCATCTAATTCTTGCCCGTAGGAGAAGATCTTCATTAAAGGGGATGGTAGTCTCCATCCATTAGCTGTGATGCAGCGTGTTTTCTCATCACAGATTTCCATAATTCTTTAGTTCCATTGTCCAAAGTAGCGCTCAATTTAATTATAGTGATAGTCAGTGGAGGGATTATTCTCATCTGCAATGGATTGAAAGACGACACTACACTTTACGACTTCCAAATAAAGGAGAAGAGGTGTGGCATATTTAAAATATTTACACTAGCTCAAATGCAGATGCTGGACGAAGCATAAATATTACATTTATTTCGACTTTAGCTCTTGTGCCTGCATGTAGAATTAATCCGAGTGCATGAACAGCTGAGTGAAAGGGAGCTATAGGTCTCAGCTGTGGACCAGTCACACTGACGTTCTCAGTTTTTGGTCTTGCTAACAGGTCCTGAGGTATGCTCCAAATGTTGTCTGGTTCATATGATACAAGGGGAAAAAAAAACACGATTTAATTTCTTCCATATGGCATAACAACTGTCAGGAGAACAGATGACAATACACAGCCAATTAACATTAGCGTTCGGAATTGCAGTCTGTGGATTAATCTAGTCAGTGGAGTCCAGGTGGTGGGGTGTAACGCTAACTGGCTTCCACTAACTTTTCATTAATTTGCATTATGTTGACATTTAAGGCATGAAATGTTCTCCTTTAAATGTCCTTTAAACTGAGCAGCCAAGGCCTTCAGGAAAGGTAGTTTGGCTCAGCACAGGCTACTGTAAATTTATCACTGTGTCACAGGGGAGTCAGTGTAACCCTGCTGAGTGTTAAACTTTGCACAAACACCTCCCTTTACATAATTAAATAGTCATGGTAGCATTTAAATGAGTGCAAATAAGTCAAGAGTATACTTGCAAATTCTGCTCAAGTGATTTATGGAAAACCATGGCAATTTGGCTGTGAGGCAGTGACATGCAGCACGTCTGACCTCCAGCTTAATGATCTCTGACAGCAGCATTTCCTCTCTCAATGCCACCGATACAATGGAAAGCACTTAAGTGCATCTTGGTGAGATCATTTCTAGCACAAAAGCTATAAAGAAGTAATTAAAGCAAAGTGGGGAAATGTAAACAGCTCACAAAAAGTTTTAGCACTGTTCACTTCTCCTTAATGATTAATGAACTCATATAAAGTGACAAAACTGGATAATTGAAGATTAGGGGGGAAAAGCCTCAATGAGGCTGTAGCTCATACCCGCCACTGGTGTTGTGTGCAAGTTTGAAATCTGATCAATCCTGTAAGAGGAGTAGCGATTTTTGTGAAATTGCATGTGACCCCTGTGTAGCCGCATCGATGGTAGGTAGCGCCACCTGGTGAACAATTCTTGTTGGAATGTCTTTAGAGTCTCCTGGCTGAGTTTCAGTGAAAACATCCTAGCAGTTTACGAACAGTCGTGGTTGGTGTGACGAGTCACCCAAAAATTTTCAAACACCCATAAGATGTGAAATATGACAGGTGGTACCACTGTCTGGACAACTTTTTTACAGACCAACCTGGGGAACATTCCATGCGAGTTTGATCAAAATCTGATCACTCCTGTCGGAGGAGTAGCGATTTTTGTGAAATTGCATGCGACCCCTCTGTAGCCTCATTCTTGGTAGGTAGTGCCACCTGGTGAACAACTCTTGTTGGAATATGTCTTGAGAGTCTTCTGGGTGAGTTTCAGTGAAAATGTCCCAGCAACTTACGAAGAGTAGTGTTTAATGTGACGAGTCACCCAAAAATTTCAGACGTCCATAAAATCGTAAATATGACAAGTGGTGCCACCATCTTGACAACTTCTGCCACCTGAGGAACATTGTGTGCGAGTTTGATTGAAATCTGATCAATCCTGTATGAGGAGTAGCGATTTTTGTAAATTGTGGACAGATGACGGACGGACGGACAGACATCATGTGATCGCGTAAGCTCAGGCCGGATGAGCTAAAAAATACCATCCTTTTTTTTTTATTTTCAGCTGTCATGTTTGGGTGACCTGCACCTACTGTAGCCTCGGATTACGGTGTTTGGCTGAAAGGAATGGAACCTGATGTGGTCTTCTGCTAGTGTAGCCCATCCATCTCAAGGTTCAATGTTTTGCACATTCTGAGATGCTTTTCTGCTCACCATGGTTGTAAAGAGTGATTATTTGAGTTTTTGTAGCCTTCCTGTGAGCTAAAACCAGCCTGACCATTCTCTCTTGATGTCAAGGTGTTTCCATCTGCAGAACTGCCACTCACTAGATATTTATTGTTTTATGCATCATTCTGTGTAACTCGGATCATCAGCATCTCAGGAGATCAGCATCAGAAACATGAGAAAATTAACAGAAAATTGATCAACACCTTCTAAACAATCAGAATTAAGAATTCAACAGCGTTGTAGTATAAGGTATCTTAGAGATAAGATGTGCATGTCTTGGTATCCGGTCATTTAGCACAAAAATCTTTTTACACAACTCTCATTTCAACATAGAATGCTCACAATAATCAAAATAAAATAAAAAACTCTTCTTGATATAGCAAGGGGTTTATTACGATTGTTTCAAGATGAGAAGCCGGAACTGCCGGCAAATATTAAACTTTTGTTTTCTGCTGCTCTGTATGTTATGGATCGGTTATTGACATATTGTTATTCCTGAAACATGGACTGAAAATATGATTCCTCAGTGTGTTTAGATATACAAGTCATAAGAAACCTTGAATTGTGGGCACCTTCACTGAGAACTTCACTGTCACTTCTGATCAAATCACAAATTCCACTGACCGTCAATAATTTACACGTTTAGCAAAATAATTCACTGGGTGTCTCTTGCCCTGCTTGACAACGTGTGTTTTGCCAACTAAGAGAAAAATCTAATCCTAAAAAGTTACTCAAAATGATTAAAAGTCCATTTGATATCACGTACAACTGTTTTTATTCTATCCACATTCACTGGATATGAGCAATCACACGCTCTGACTGGCTACTCTCCTACCAGGCTATCAGCTCATATACCGTGAGTAGAGAAAAACAAAATGGTGGGGCACATCAAGTCAAATATATCACTTTGTTATCAAGTATTTAAAAGAAACAAATAGCTAAAAGAATATAGTCCGCCCCAATCTTCTGTTTCACACTCCAGCCCAGTCGGTGGCAGTAATGCACCTTTAAGTTAGTTTGCCAACTGCCAGAAAGTCCTAAAGAAGAAGAAAAACAAAATGGCGGCACATGTTGCTGAACCATCCATCTGTAGCCACTTATCCTGTTCTACAGGGTCACAGGTAAGCTGGAGTACTATGGGCGAGAGGCGGGGTACACCCTGGATAAGTCACCAGGTTATCGCAGGGCTGACACATAGACACAGACAACCATTCACACTCACACCTACGGTCAATTTAGAGCCACCAATTAACCTAACCTGCATGTCTTTGGACTGTGGGGGAAACCGGAGCACCCGGAGGAAACCCACGCAGACACGGGGAGAACATGCAAACTCCACACAGAAAGGCCCTCGCCGGCCACTGGGCTTGAACCCAGGACTTTCTTGCTGTGAGGCGACAGCGCTAACCACTACACCACCGTGCCTGAACCAACCGAGGATAAAATAAAAACTCTACTTGAAAACAAAACCGCCCCCCCCCCAAAAAAAAGTAGAAGGAAAGGATTTGATGGTAAGGAGACATGTTTTTTATTTTTCAAAAATTATTATAGCATTTTTCACAAATTGCTCCTGTCATTTCACCGGTTTGTTTACATTCTAAGCAGAAATGATTTTGTCGGACGTTTTGTATAAAGTTATTTATCAAATTTGCAAAAATAAAAATGCTCCATTTCTCAAAATCCAGTGAATGTGGATAAAATAAAACAGTTATTCTACTCAATCCTGTCATACGTTGATTATAGCCAACTCAGTGCTACGCACCTCGTCGGCTATCAACTCATGTACGACTCGATTTCATGGAATAACTCATCTCATCTCATTATCTCTAGCTGCTTTATGCTTCTACAGGGTCGCAGGCAAGCTGGAGCCTATCCCAGCTGACTACGGGCGAAAGGCGGGGTACACCCTGGACAAGTCGCCAGGTCATCACAGGGCTGACACATAGACACAGACAACCATTCACACTCACGGTCAATTTAGAGTCACCAGTTAACCTAACCTGCATGTCTTTGGACTGTGGGGGAAACCGGAGCACCCGGAGGAAACCCACGCGGACACGAGGAGAACATGCAAACTCTGCACAGAAAGGCCCTCGCCGGCCACGGGGCTCGAACCCGGACCTTCTTGCTGTGAGGCGACAGCGCTAACCACTACACCACCGTGCCGCCTTCATGGAATAACTGTTAAATATCTTTGACTAATAAAGCCACAGAGTTGAGCTGTGGCTTTATTATCAACCATTGATAATAAAGCCACAGTCTTTATTGTCGATAAGTCTATAATTTAGGCTTGTCAGCAGAAAGAAGCTGGCAAGAATCCAAAATCTGTTAAACGTCTTTAAACATGGTATTTATAATAAAGATGAAATGTTCTGAGAACTTGTGTGAAAGGACTTTAGAGTTACACTAAAAGACTTTTGTACTAAATGGCCATAAACCCATGTCTTTACCAGGATAGTTGTATATGACCAAAAAACATACACTCCTAGAATTTTTCCTTCTCTTTCTTTCTTACAAAAGTCTTCAGTTTAACTGAAAAGTCTAACTAAATGAAGTTACCCAAATTTGGCCCAATATATGTCTACATAATCAAAAAGCCAACCAAAAGCTGATAAGTTTTGGATAAAAAAAAATCTATTCATGTAATGATGATATAATTACTGTAGTTCTTCTTTACCTTTTAGTTCTTCTGCTGTACATTATAAATCTAGGAACAAACACATCACACCACTCCTCCTTGACTGAGGAGAAAAATGACTGTTTTCCAAACCTCCTTCTTCTTGTCACTTTCTCGCTGTCCTTCTTTCCTCCCTGACCCCGTCCCTCTCAGCAGCAGACTAAGTTCTCATCACTTGCCTCATTGGCTTGATTAGATTTCAATTAAAATCTCTGCCCTTTCCTCTTCTGCAGAATTTGGAGAACGCAGAGGAAACCCTACTTAAAATTGAATGGACAGAGCAGAGTGATAGAAAGAGAGGGAAGAAAGAAAGAAAAAAAGACACATTATTTATTCATGATGCACTCGTAATGATTTCTATTACCAGAGAGATTGCCTTCTGTTAATGGCCACTCTCCTTTATCTCTCTCTATATTTCTCCCAAGTCGTTTTTATGCTGCAGAACGGAACCCAGCATCGATGTTGGATGAGAGCAGAGCAGATGAGCTGAGATCAGCGAGGCAGGGTGAGAACAAGGAGAGACAGTGCTTGTGTCTGTCCCTTCATCTCCTGAGGCCTTTGTCAGGGGTTCGAGGTGTGCGAGATTGATAATGGGTGCTCTTTCATATGTCTGTTTTCACTGACAAAGATAAATAGTTGAAGAAAAGTCTCATGCATTTTTAATTCGAAATGAAACGAGTGCATTAGGGTTTGACAGAATCGCTCTTCCTTTGCTGGAGGGGTTAAACACCTGCATGTATGGAACAGTTTCAGCACAACTGACACTGCTTTCAAAGCTACACACAATACAGCGATGGAAACGTTTAATCGGGACTACCTCTTCATTTTTTTTCCAGAGCTGTATGTCGTCACTGAGCTCAGAGAACACTGTAGTATTTTGAAGCAAATGTCTTATGTCTTAACGTAAGGTCGAAAACGTCGTTTTACAGATTTTTTTTTGTCATGCATGATGATGATGAGCTAAAAAATAATCCAGTGTGTTTAAACCGAAAGTCTATTTCCTGCACCTGTTGCATACTGGCTGTGTGATTACAGCAGAAACAAATAACAAAAAATGCAAAACACTTATAAAAGAAGTGTATGGTCAGTGGTTGGGGTGCCAATAAATATTCATGCAAAAGACCATTTTCATAAAAGACCATCATGAATAGTTCAGTTAGTGCTCTTTGTAAATTAAGCTCTAAGTAAGGAAGAAAAAATGCTGAGCCATGCAGTTATAAGGAAATAACAGTTGGTTATTTTCCAACATTATTTTCCACAGTAATGATTCTTTTTAATTAATTATAGGACAGGTTTGGTCCAATTACTTACAATTAATTACAGGTATGGTTAAAGATAAGATAAGATATTCCTTATTTGATCCCCATGGGGGGAAATTCAGGAGTTGCAGCAGCTCAAGTAAAGAGTAAAATATAGATAAATGTAGGTGAATTTTTTTAAAGAATAAAATGTAACAGGATAAAAACACATCATTCTATCCACATTCACTGGATATGAGCAGCCATGCGCTCTGATTAGCTACTCTACTACTAGGCTATCAGCTCATATACTGTGAGTAGAGAAAAACAAAATGGTGCAGTGTTGCTGAACCAACCGAGGATGAAATAAAAACTCGACTCGAAAACAAAACCCCAAAAATTATCAAGTATTTTAAAGAAACAGAAATAGCTAAACGAATATAGTTTTTTGTTGTTGCTGTTGTTTGTTCCCCCAATAACTCCTGTTCCACACTCCAGCCCAATCAATGGCAGTAATGCACCTTTAAGTTGGTTTGCCAACCGCCAAAAAAAAAAAACCTAAAGAAGAAGACCCTCAAAATGCAAAAAAAAAAAAGGTTTTGGTCAGAACTTATCCTTTTTTATTTTTCAAGAATTATTATAGCCTTTTTCACAAATTGCTCCTGTCATTTCGCCGGTTTGTTTACATTCTAAGCGGAAATGATTTCGTCGGACGTTTTTTATAAAAGTTCATTTTATTGAATTTGCAAAAAAAAAAAATAAAATGCTCTGTTTCTCAAAATCCAGTGAATGTGGATAGAATAAAACAGTTATTCCACTCAATCTCATTGTACACGGCTTATAGCCAACTCGGTGCTACGTGTCTCGTTGGCTATCAGCTCATGTACAACTCAATTTCATGGAATAACTTAAATATAATAGCATATAATGAAACAGAGGGCAGCACGGTGGTGTAGCGGTTAGCGCTGTCGCCTCACAGCAAGAAGGTCCGGGTTCGAGCCCCGTGGCCGGCGAGGGCCTTTCTGTGTGGAGTTTGAAGTTCTCCCCGTGTCCGCGTGGGTTTCCTCCGGGTGCTCCGGTTTCCCCCACAGTCCAAAGACATGCAGGTTAGGTTAACTGGTGACTCTAAATTGACCGTAGGTGTGAATGTGAATGGTTGTCTGTGTCTATGTGTCAGCCCTGTGATGACCTGGCGACTTGTCCAGGGTGTACCCCGCCTTTCGCCCGTAGTCAGCTGGGATAGGCTCCAGCTTGCCTGCGACCCTGTAGAACAGGATAAAGCGGCTAGAGATAATGAGATGAGATAATAGAATATAGGTATAGTAAACTAAAGGTACTCACTATACCTTCTATCTTTTCCCACTTTTTTCCTCTGCCTTTTGTGTGTAATTGTGAATTAGAATTTTTAATAATCTGTTTTCACACTACCGTTGGTGTGTTCATTTTATGCCCTTTGTACAGCACTTTGGCTCAACACCTGTTGTTTTAAATGTGCTTTATAAATAAATTTGACTTGACTATTTATCTTTGTTGTGAAATCTCCATTAAACAAGTAAGTTCCTCGTATCACTTACTTTGTAGCAGCTGTAAACAGTCGCGCCCTCACCAGCTTCTCTTGTTTCTCTATGTTGAAGTTAAAATATTTTTTTAAAGTGCTGCTTATCATGCTACCAAGAACCTGGAACACAAAGTCCTTGGTCCCGAAGACGTTCCTGTATCAAAAAACTTTTAGTTACTGACACTGGAGACTCCTTCCAAAAATGCTAAATAAACATCTCCTCACAGAAAACGTCCTCATATCAACACTTACTTACTTTTTTTAGTTGATGTGAACATGTTAATTGTTGTTAATGTACTATACATACACTCACAGGCCACTTTAATAGGAACTTGTTCTTGATTCTAAGATTTTTGTTCTTGGCTGGCAGGAGTGGAACCCAGTGTGGTCTTCTGCTGTTGCATGCTGAGATGCTTTTCTGCTCACCACGGTTGTAAAGAGTTGCTACATCTTTCCTGGCAGCTCGAACCAATCTGGCCATTTTCCTCTGACCTCTCTTATCAACAAGGAAGGCGTTTGTTTCCACCCACAGAACTGTCGGTCACTCACTCAGTGTTTTTTGTTTTTGGCACCATTCTGTCTGTATAAACTCTCGAGACTGTTGTGTGTGAAAACCCCAGGAGATCAGCAGTTTCTGAAATCCTCAAACCAGTCCTTCTGGCTCAAACCAACACCGATGCCACAGTGAAAGTAAGTTACACTTTGAGATCACAATTTTTCCCATTCTGATGTTTGAAGTGAAAATTAATCGACTGAAGATCTTGACTGCTTTTCATGCACTGTGTTGACAGGAGCATTGTGAAGCTTTGCACAATAGCGTCAGTTAATCCTCTGCTCCAGGCAGCTTAGTAACTCGAGAGTGACATCCTGACGAGCCGTGATTCGTTTCAGAATATATCACCAACCTGTCCTTTATATTCATGTCAGTCATGTCTGCGTGAACATCTTAAGTCCTGCGCATAGATTTCCAGTTTCCAATAACCTGAATTCTTATTTGTCTCCATTTGAAATAATGCAGGACACACAGATGGTTCTTGCTTTCCTATATAGAGATCACTGATAATTATTTATTTTTATTACAGATGATCAACTCTTAATACTTTAGGCAAAGCAAAACTCCTACAGTATATATATTTCAGTTACTTTTTGTGCAACATGTGTCCTGTGAAGGCAACTTTAGCCTGACGTGACCGCTTGGCTGAACAGATCTGGTTTTGAAATCAATATGGACTCCATTGAGTGCGAAGTGGGCTATGACCCGTCTGTCACACTGATCTCTGTATCTGTTTCATCATCATGTCAGGTTTTGGCATCTCCGCCTCCCTCAAGCCTCATCGAGTCACTGGATAATGGATGAAGACTCAAGTAAGCCTGCGGGGAAGTGGCACTGGAGCATCGCAATTTAATCTCCCACCACCGGCAGGTTTACTGTTTATTTATTCTGCGTAGTTCAGCGTTGTCACGTCGATCCGACACCCAAGGCCGGGCAGAACAGGTTGAGGAGTAAATATAGGCTGTGATTTGAAGTGAACACCACGGGTGCATTTGTTTATCACAGTAGGGAGCAGGCATTCTATTTCATATTGATTTATCATGCTATTTTAGGAAATTTTTCATTGTTTAAGTAGCTTTTAAAAAAAAAAAAAGTCTCTCATAACTGAAATATAAAGAATCATGTTACACTGGGGGCGGTGTGGTGGTTAGCGCTGTCGCCTCACAGCAAGAAGGTCCAGGTTCGAGCCCCATGGCCGGCGAGGGCCTTTCAGTGTGGAGTTTGCATGTTCTCCTCGTGGGTTTCCTCCGGGTGCTCCGGTTTCCCCCAAAGACATGCAGGTTAGGTTAACTGGTGACTAAATTGACCGTAGGTGTGAATGTGAGTGTGAATGGTTGTCTGTGTCTATGTGTCAGCCCTGTGATGACCTGGCGACTTGTCCAGGGTGTACCCCGCCTTTCGCCCGTGGTCAGCTGGGATAGGCTCCAGCTTGCCTGTGACCCTGTAGAGCAGGATAAAGCAGCTAGAGATAATGAGATAATGAGATGTTACACTGGCTTATACATTCAACTGAATTTTGTTAACCAGTACTTTACATTAAAAGGTTCTGATATTGTTTAACATTAGTTAAAATTAACAAATCATTAACTCACCATAATTGTGTGGCGTTTTGTGAAAGCTGCTGCTGCTTCTTGTTCTTGAGGTTGCTGGTTCAAACCCAGCCTTGCTTCTTGGGTGGCATGGTGATGTAGTGGTTAGCAAGAACGTTCTGGGTTCAAGCCCAGTGGGAGCCTTTCTGTGGAGTTTGCATGTTCTCCCTGTGTCTACATGGGTTTCCTCCAGGTGCTCCAGTTTCCCCAGCCTAACCCCTGGGTGCTGTAGCATAGCTGCCCACTGTTTCAGATAGTTTAAATGCAGAGGAGGAATTTCACTATATGCTTGAGTGTACATGTAACAAACAAAGGCTTAGCTTCTTCTAATTAGCACTTGAAATATTTGCCATTTTTGTGTGTGTTTATCTTTTACTCACTTTACGTTCCTGGCTCAGTTTATGAATGTCTTGATAAATGCATCACGAGTTCAATAAGAATTAAAAAAAAAACGAACCACACAAAGAAACACAACACATGGAAATGCAGTCCAATCCAATCCAATCTGAGCCAATCGTTATCCTAAGATATAGTGTAAAATACCAACCTGTGTATTCAAGACATTAAAATCCTTTGCTTTGTTTTGCTTTCATGGTGATAAATTCTGTCTAAAATTCTGTTTATTAGACAGAACTCCCTGTGTATTCTTATAAAACCACAGGTTCTGAAATTTCTCTTATATAATCCAATTGCTGGAAGGTTTATTACATTTTGCAAAAACCACTAAAATAAACAGTGAACATATTGAGAAATATGAATACGGAGGAAGACAAATGCAGTTTGATTTCACAGATGGGAAGAATTTCTGATACAGGTGTCTGAAATACTACAGAATATTACATTGCATCCATCCATTATCTATACCTCTGATCCATCAGGGTCACAAAAGCCAATCCCAGCTGACTTCAGGTGAGAGACGGGGTTCACTCTGGGCAGGTCATCAATCTATCACAGGGCTAATTCAGAGATGAACAACCATTTGCACTCACACCTATGGGCAATTTGGGGTAGCTAGTTGACCTAATTGGTGGCACGGTGGTGTAGAGGTTAGCACTGTTGCCTCACAGCAAGAAGGTTCTGGGTTCAAGCCCAGTGGGCCTTTCTGTGTGAAGTTTTCCCGTGTCTGCTTGGGTTTCCCCCACGGTCCAAAGACATGCGGGTTAGGCTAACTGGTGACTCTAAATTGACCGTAGGTGTGAATGTGAGTGTGAATGGTTGTCTGTGTCTATGTGTCAGCCCTGCGATGATCTGGTGACTTGTCCAGGGTGTACCCCGCCTTTCGCCCGTAGTCAACTGGGATAGGCTCCAGCTTGCCTGCGACCCTGTAGAACAGGATAAAGCGGCTAGAGATAATGAGAGATGAGATGAATTATATCATACAAATATTTTTAAAAAATCTTGGAACCACACAGGCACTGCTTCATTCAGGAAGGAAGGAAAAACCAACTCCCAGGGATGAATGAACCTGAAGTTTGGATTTGATCACCAAGTTGAAGATCACCTTCCCTTTTTTAGAGCAGTGTTCTCTGGTCAGGTGATAAAAAATTGAACTTTTTGCCATAAAAATCAGTATTATGCCTGGAGGGAATAGGAGGTGGCTTTTAATCCAAAGAAAACCATCCTTGCTGTGAAGCATGAGGTTGGGAACATCATACTGTGGGGGTGTTGTGCTGGAAAAGTGCAAGTGTTGGTGCACTTCTTAAATCGAGGTATACGTCAACCTTTGGTCTCAAGTGTATAGAAATAAGTGCATTAATATAAACTTGTGATTTGTCTTGTAGCAAAGCTCTTGTAAGAGCTGCTTTTATAGAAAAGTCAAGACTGTGGCATAACATTTAGTAATAAAGATACAAGTGTTAATCCATTACATCCACATGTGATGCAGCTTGCAACATATGAAGGCTTACATTTTGGGGATTACAAAAACGCTGTTCATCTGAAGAAGCACCCAGATTTTTTGTCTCTATACAGCATTCAGCAACTGATTCCAGATGGACGATGGAGAATGACAGCATTAGCATCATCACTGCTTCAGAATAAATGCACAAAGATGTTTTGCTACCATACACCCACAGCTGCTGAAAAGTGTCAGAATGACACACTGGCAGATTGCAGGAGCAGAGGAAGGCACACGAGAGAGAAAATTATTTTTCAAGCTCCATGCATTTTAGCCTGGCTTAAACCAACATAATAGAGTTCAGTTTGAGTGAAGTATGTGATGAACACACAGTTACACCGCGGACTGATTTAGTGAACTGATTTGGAAAGCAGCAGCTCTCTTTGATATTTCCTTCTTGACTGAAAAGTAGAACCAATTACACTCGGTCATTACTTGCTCGTTCTCCGCAACCCATTCACACAGCTGATCACATGGCAAACAAACAAACAAAAATTAAAAATGGCTTAAATTGTAAATCAATCGTCACAGTATGACCTATGGTCATGAGCTTTGGGTAATAACTGAAAGAACAAGATCGCGGATACAAGCGGCTGAAATGAGTATCCTTTGCAGGGTGGCTGGGCGCTCCCTTAGAGATAGGGTGAGAAGCACAGTCACTCAGGAGGAGCTCGGAGTAGAGCCGCTGCTCCTCCACATCGAGAGGAATCAACTGAGGTGGCTTGGGCATCTCTTTCGGATGCCTCCCTGGGGAGGTGTTCCAGGCATGTCCCCCTGGGAGGAGGCCACGGGAAAGACCCAGGACACGCTGGAGGGACTATGTCTCTCGGCTGGCCTGGGAACGCCTCGGTGTTCTTCCCGAGGAGCTGGCCGAGGTGTCTGGTGAGAGGGAAGTTTGGGCTTCCATGCTCAGACTGCTGCCTCCATGACCCAGCCTCGGATAAGCAGAAGAAAATGAGATGAGATGAATCGTCACAGTAAAACACTGCCATAGCATTATGGTATAATAATCAAATATACTATGCACTAAGAGGCTCTGGTTGAAATTATGGATTCTCTGAGGTTACTGGCATAGAACTAATTTGTGAGGGGTGTAGCCCCAAAGAATATCACCAAAGAGTCACCAAAGAGAATCCATAATTACCAGTGCCTCCCAGTGCATGGTACATTTGATTAATATCCCTCATCTAAAAATTCCAAATGAAAAGTGTTCAGATTGAATCTCGGCATAAACTCACTGGAGGCAGCCATGTTTGTTGTTTAGGTCAGAGCGAACTTTGACCTGCATGTGTTCGATGTACCATGCTATCGCCTGCCTCACTCAGCATGGTCATGATACATAGATCTACACAAACAGAAATGCTCGCGGAGCCACAGCTGTGACTCAAGTCGGCCATATAGCTTGAAATTGTGACGTCAGTTCATGGTATATTCAGGATATACCATGACTGACTCGCACCATGATGTTTTTTTTTTTTGACGTCACAAGATCACATTGCTTAATCAGTGGTGGAACTATTTTATACCATGTGAGCCATCCTCTCATCTCATTATCTCTAGCCGCTTTATCCTGTTCTACAGGGTCGCAGGCAAGCTGGAGCCTATCCCAGCTGACTATGGGCGAAAGGCGGGGTACACCCTGGACAAGTCGCCAGGTCATCACAGGGCTGTGAGCCATCCTTGCACAGGCATTTTTTGATAAGGGATACAACATGTACTAGCTATGGTTACCAATAAAATAATTGCATCATCATGATTCAGACCGGGCGGCATGGTGGTGTAGTGGTTAGCGCTGTCGCCTCACAGCAAGAAGGTCCGGGTTCGAGCCCCGTGGCCGGCGAGGGCCTTTCTGTGCGGAGTTTGCATGTTCTCCCCGTGTCCGCGTGGGTTTCCTCCGGGTGCTCCGGTTTCCCCCACAGTCCAAAGACATGCAGGTTAGGTTAACTGGTGACTCTAAATTGACCGTAGGTGTGAATGTGAGTGTGAATGGTTGTCTGTGTCTATGTGTCAGCCCTGTGATGACCTGGCGACTTGTCCAGGGTGTACCCCGCCTTTCGCCCGTAGTCAGCTGGGATAGGCTCCAGCTTGCCTGCGACCCTGTAGAAGGATAAAGCGGCTAGAGATAATAAGATGAGACGAGATGATTCAGACCTTAATTAACAAAAAGTATCATTTGCAAGTCGTAGTGGATTTTTGTAAGTGATGCAGTGAAGCATCATGGAACTTCTCTTCCACCATCACTTTTGTACTGAAATATCAGCAAATATCTCCAGCTTTTGTACTTAATGGACCAGGCTTTTACCATCAGTTGCTGCCTGGGTGAGATTTTAAGGGTCTGTGCTGACACAAAGGTAAAATGCACAAAGAGGAAGTCTATTTGACCTCTTCTTTTTCGCTTTGTCCTTATTTTATATTCCTATAAACGTTTCTTCAGGGTTGCATTTCAACCTGAAGGCCTTCACGCCTTCATTCTCAGCTGAGGAGACGTCTCTTTCTCCTCGTTTCACACACTGTCACTTTCTTTCTCTCTCTCAAAGCAGTATCAGTCCACACACATACACATTCCTTTTTGACAGCCTCACATTCACAGTGCTGCAGGGACACACAGGGCGTCCCATCCGGCAGATTTCCTTACATACATTTAGAACAAATCGATAAAGCCCTCTGCAGAGTTTTACACTATGCCTGGAGGAGCTCTCAGTCAAGGGGAGGGGAGGTGAAGCACAGAAGGAAAGAATCGTGCAGTTACGGAAGGCTCAGGTGTACCGAGGCGTGAGGGTTAACTGCTGCACTTCCACAGGAAAACCCTGTTTCCCCCAGAGCATCTTTGTTCCCACATTCACGATCAGAACATGTACCGTAGAATTATATCTGTGTAACATTATAAACATTTTGAAACAAATTAAAATGGAAACAAAATGACAATTTTACCATTTTATTCCTTTGAAAAGGCGACAAGTAGCAAATGTTACAGCTGCCTCTATTTGAGGATTGGTTGGAGAAACTGGGGTTGTCCAAAAACTCCAACAATTCCAATTTGGAATAACTGAAGTAAGCGTCTTTTTACCCCCAGTCAGTTTTGGCACACGGTTTAGGCATGACGATAACACGGAGGAGATTAGAGTCCTGGTCACACGACGGCTTGCAATGGGTTTGCGAATACTTGGCAATGAAAAATTGGTAGCATCACCATCAATCATGCGATGCACGGTGAATGTTCTCAGAGTTTTGCAAGTTGTTTTTTGGTATGTGTCTGCCTCGTAAGTGGCCAAAAATGTCGCAAAAAATTTAAATGCATACGTTGAAATTTGGTGGCGATGTTTTCATCGGCAAACTAAGCGGCAAATACTTGCAGATGGGTTTGGGAACACTTCCCAAAGCTCGAGGAAGCATCACCACCAAATGCCTCATTTTCATCGATAACCCATCGCAAAGCCTCATGAGCTGTAGTGTGACCATAGCCTTGGACTCATAGCTCCAGTCTAAAGAGCTACATTTGGTATAGACCCCTTTCACATGATGTCACCGCGCCGCGAGATTTTGTTAGGCGCCATATTGGAAGACCAAGTACATGCACTCACAATATAAAACAAAGTACGAGCGAGAGTAAAGTGACACGATGGATGATAATTCTGGTTATGTGAGTACATTACCAGCTGCAGAAAGGGCACGGTATGTGGAGAAACTGGCTGTGATTGATGGGTTTGACCCATATGATAAGACTCGCGGCAAGGGAGAATGGAAACATAAGGAGGACCTGACACCAGTTCTGCCATCTGTTTGCTACCCAGACATTGTAAACTATTTGTTGTTTACACCCAGTGCCTACACTCAGTGTTCGAACTATGCCGATATTTTCGGGGGGTCCCTTTTTTTCCCTTGGGGGGGGTGCTTGCGCTTGACTCGGAGCGCGGATCTCCAAACCCATGAGAAGCCTATCTTACGCACATATCACACTGACTCCACACCTCCACACACGCATCGCGTCTGAAGTCATAACTCATCAGGGGAAATCATGTCCACAGTGGCATGTTCAAAAAATAACCTCGCGTCAACAATGATACCACATGCAAAAAAAAAAAACAGTCAGGCTACTCAACAACCAACCTGGCAGCAGCGAGCAAGCCCCAAACCATCCTAAATTATTATTATTATTATTATTAAATTGTAGAAGTCTGGGAGGCTTGCTCCTCATACAGTTATCAACTTGGGGCCAATTTAGCATGTTTTAAATCTGAATTTCTTGCGTTTGCTTACCTCAAAGTGTCCGCAGATCATGCACAGACTTATCCATTATATCCACAGTTTTTTGCCAAGTCTCTCACAGGTTTCTTTCAAGTCTACTGTTGGGCCAATAAATCATAAATAAAACAGCTAAGATTTGTTTAAGTCGTTTGCCACTCCACTTTATTCTCGTGGGTTTACATATCGCTGCCATTATTTCCCCCTAATCACGAGTTTGTTGGTCTTCCAAAATGGCGCAGGGTCTGTTTACTTCCGGTTTCGGGTGACGTCAGTGAAAGGGGTCTATATGAGGAAAATGGTCTAAAGTTCTGTCCATCCATCCATGATCCATGTCGTTTATCCATCAGAGTCATGGGGGAAGATGGAGCCAATCCCAGGAAGCCCAAGTGGAGGAAATCCACATGGCCTAAAGTTCTGGAGGAAACCCACATGGCCTAAAAGTTAATTTCTGGCTAATTTCTTTTTTAATTATTATTTTTTAAGGTCTTCCAGACTTAGACTCATTGTTCACTTTCACATGAACAGATTCACTCCCTAACTCAGGGATAATTCAATTTATTCAGGATAAAATTAGTTCATGTTTAAAAGTCTTTAATTTTCTGTAAAGTTGCTTTGCGACAATGCCTGTTGTTAAACGTGATATACAAATAAACTTGACTTCACATGACGAACTGCTTTATCCTTGTTAATGTGGCCATGGATATGGAGCCCATCCTGGGGCAATTCATTAACATCTAGGGGTAACTTATCATAGAAAATCCACCTACTGGCCCCTTTCTTGGAGGTGGAAGGAAACTGGAGAACCTTCCAGAAACCCAATGCAGAAACAGGAAGAACACGTGAAACTCCACACAGACAGTAAGGCAAGCTCTGGTTTGAACCCAGGAACATGAATAAATTCATAAGATTTCGAGGTAACAGATGCTAATACGCATTGTTAATGATTGTCAGAACAGCCAACACCTGACACTCCATTAGTACTTCATATTCTATGCTTTATAATTGCAACTGCTTTCAGTAAGTAATAACCTTTCTCAGAATAATAAAACTATCCTGTCAGCTTTTCACTATGTTAAAGCACAGCCCTGTCCCAACCTATCACTATTCACGCCAAAGCTCTCACCTTGCCTCACACATCATTGTGATATATATTCAGGAAAAAATGAAGCTGCAATTGGGAACATTGTTACATTACAGAAGTTCTTTTGTCGATTAGAAGTACAGCTGGTTGCACACTCACTTTCAGCACCATTGACCATCAATGAGAACAAAAGGCATTTGGGTATGACAAACTTTGAATTTCCTATGGTTCAGGAAGTGGATATGGATAAATGTCTTCCAGTTCAGAGCACACTTCTCCAGCTCACTGGTCATATAAAGAAGATATACAGTTCACTCTTTAGAAAAGTCAGAGTCTACTATGAAGAACTCTTCTCAGTCCACCAGTTTTCAGAACCCTATACTGTTTCAAATCTCTCAAACAGACTCCACTTCATACCAAGTCATCTCCCAATGTGCTGGTTTAGGAAACTAACAGGCGGCAATACAACATAAATAAGGACAAGGGGGTGTGATGAAGTGCAGTCACTGTTACCAATATAAAATTGATTCTTTTTATCCAATATAAAGAGCATTTTTTTTTAATTCTAATACAGTACCACAGCAATTTTCTACATACTACAATCTTTTATTCAGGGTGGCACGGTGGTGTAGTGGTTAGCGCTGTCGCCTCACAGCAAGAAGGTCTGGGTTCAAGCCCTGTGGCCGGCGAGGGCCTTTCTGTGCGGAGTTTGCATGTTCTCCCCGTGTCCGCGTGGGTTTCCTCCGGGTGCTCCGGTTTCCCCCACAGTCCAAAGACATGCAGGTTAGGTTAACTGGTGACTCTAAATTGACCGTAGGTGTGAATGTGAGTGTGAATGGTTGTCTGTGTCTGTGTGTCAGCCCTGTGATGACCTGGCGACTTGTCCAGGGTGTACCCCGCCTTTCGCCCGTAGTCAGTTGGGATAGGCTCCAGCTTGCCTGCGACCCTGTAGAACAGGATAAAGCGGCTAGAGATAATGAGATGAGATCTTTTATTCATGAAAAAAATTGTACATTTCATCCATTTATAGTTACGTAAAACAAGTTCCTGTTATCACAGCTGTAAACATTCATTTCTTCACCAGACTCTCTTTTTCTCGTTGTTGAAGTTAATAAGACAAAATAAAAAGACATGTTACAGAGAAACTAGGAAAACTTTGTGTCCGAAAAGTTAATCTTTGTCTCTGACAAAGTGCTGACTCTGGAGTGTGACTCATCCTAACAAGTGCTGATTGTTATTTTATTTTTTTTTTTAAAGGTAGAATGTCCTTTTAGGCGGCACGGTGGTGTAGTGGTTAGCACTGTTGCCTCACAGCAAGAAGGTTCTGGGTACGAGCCCAGTGGCCAATGGGGGCCTTTCTGTGTGGAGCTGTGTGTTCTCCCCGTGTCTGCCTGAGTTTCCTCCGGGTGCTCTGGTTTCCCCCACAGTCCAAAGACATGCAGGTTAGGTCAATTGGTGGCTCTAAATTGACTGTAGGTGTGAATGGTTGTTTGTCTCGATGTGTCAGCCTTCCAATGATCTGGTGACTTGTCCAGGGTGTACCCCGCCTCTCGCCCATAGTCCACTGGGATAGGCTCCAGCTTGCCCACGACCCTGCACAGGATGACCTGGAAAATGTTACCTACACTATTAGAACTAAAGGTACCAAACTGCACTCATTGTACGTCGTTCTGGATAAGAGCGTCTGCTAAATGCCGTGTAATGGAATGCACTTTCCCTTGTTGCTGAGGTGGTACTAATGGGGGGGGGGGCAGGAGTACATTTAGGTTCTCTCTTTTACCTGGGAGATGCAAGTTGGCCTAGTGGTTAGCGTGTCTGCCTCATTGCAAGTTCTACTCGTGGTGAGGTCATACCAAAAACCATCATGAAAATGGTACCTACTGTCATCTGGCAAAGCATGCCACAACACAGTCAAACTCTCATGGTTACCAGAGGACCCCTCACCCCACCGTAACCCTACCTATGTAATAGGCAAGAGACCGAGGGATATAGAAACAGATTGGTGCCACCTGACATTGCCTTAAGGGCCTGGCTAGTACTGGGATAGGAGACTGCCTGGGAAGACCAGGTCCTGGCAAGACCAGGTCCTGGCATAGGAGGGACTAAAATCCATAAAATTCTGTTTTTATACATGCCATGTGGTAGCTAGTTTGAGGTTAGCATGTGGAGAGAAATGTCAACTCTGTTGTCATCAAGTCCGTTAACGGATTGCCTGGATTAACAATAACAGAGTTGACGATGACTAACGGAGTCAACACTTGAAATGTACCCACAATTACAGAATGGGCCATAGACATGGATGCATCATGAGTAGTCAGCCATAAATATAAATCATACACTGCACAGACATACAGTATGACCTTTACTCCACCAGTGATCGGCAATTCTCAAAGTGAGTTCACAATCCATTATCAAAGTTATATTTCTTATTGGACGGCATGGTGGTATAGTGGTTAGCGCTGTCACCTCACAGCAAGAAGGTCCGGGTTCGAGCCCGGTGGCCAGCGAGGGCCTTTCTGTGTGGAGTTTGCATGTTCTCCCCGTGTCTGCGTGGGTTTCCTCCGGATGCTCCGGTTTCCTCCACAGTCCAAAGACATGCAGGTTAGGTTAACTGGTGACTCTAAATTGACCGTAGGTGTGAATGTGAGTGTGAATGGTTGTCTGTGTCTATGTGTCAGCCCTGTGATGACCTGGTGACTTGTCCAGGGTGTACCCCGCCTTTCGCCCGTAGTCAGCTGGGATAGGCTCCAGCTTGCCTGCGACCCTGTAGAACAGGATAAAGCGGCTAAAGATAATGAGATGAGATGAGATATTTATTATTGAGCTCTTGTAGCTCTTAGCCTGTTTGATTGGCCACTTGAATTGAATGAACCAAGATACCAACTCATTAACTCAAATTGAACATGTTCTGCTAGAACTGCTAGAAGAGAAAAACATTCACCTTATCATCTGAAAAGCTTGGAGGTCGAATCCAGATGATGCCACGGCCATCTATAGCAAAATTACACATGCTCTTTGAGTAGGAGCAGTGGCATTTTGTCTCTGTCAGTCAGTCAAACACAGCAACAATCAAGGGTATTTGTGAGCTCGAGTATATAGAAGAGGGCAGACAGCACTTTCCTCTGAGTTTGAGCCGCTGCCCTGCAACGCAGCATGAACTGCTTCTTCTTTGGGCTGCTCCCGTACATTCAGGGTTGCCACAGCAGATCTGTTCCACATATTTGATTTGGCGTAGGTTTTACATTGGATACCCTTCCTGACGCAACGCTCCTCCGTCTATCCAGGCTTGGGATCAACACTAAGTATGCACTGTCTTGTACAACCCCAGTCCCTGGGTATTTTACCTAATCTGCATGTCTTTGAACTGTGGGGGAGTTATGGTGATGATACACAGGGCAACTTTTTGGGCAATGTTGCCGAGCAATGTTGCTGGCAACGGGCAACTAGGTTTGGTGAGCTTTGGTGAGGTAAATTCCTCCATATAGAATATTAAAATAACAACTTACCGGCGTAAAAACAGATGAGGAGTCTCTCCATCTCTTCACTCCACTGACACTGAGCGGCCGCCATATTTGTTTGAAATTTCTGATCCGAACCTCACCGGAGGTCACATGACTCGATACTCGCGTTCTGATTGGCTTATCTCAAAAAGTTGCCAGAGATTATCAAAACCATTCAGAAAGAAACAATGTTGCCCAATCTCAATAGAAAAGAGTCAAAACGCAATTGCCCAGCAACATTGCTCGGCAACATTGCCCAAAAAGTTGCCCCATGTATCATCACCATTAGAGCACCTGGAGGAAACCCAAGCAGACATGGGTAGAACATGCAAACTCCACATAGAAAGGTCCCCTTCGGCCGTGAGGTTTGAACCTGGAACCTTCTTGCCGTGAGGCAACCATGCTGCCTGTCATGCAGCATGAGCAGGAGTTTGAAAAGTTGCAGTTGGCTGGCTTCAAGTGTCTCAAAGGAAGCATGTCTTAGCACTTCACTCTCCTGGGTCGGTTAGTAAGTAGTACAGTACTTCAATAGTGAACAATTTGGCGGGGGGGATTCCTGGCTGCAAAAAGTTGAGTTTTTTGCTTGTGAATTGCCGATATAGAGGACAATATTAATTGAGTCAATATCAATATTAATATAAAGTGACTAACTGCAATATTTATCATTTGAGTGCAGAAAAAAAAGAAACGTAAAAGTACATGAAAGCTTCATGGATTTCAGTTTTATGAACAAATTAAACACAGGATGTGATAGTGGCTTGTCAAGGTTACTTGTAAATAATATACAGTACAAGTCAAAGATTGAACACAGCTTCTAATTCAGTGAATTTTTTTCTTCGTTTTTATTAATTAAAAGTCACTTCATGTCTTAAAGTAATGATTGTTGTTTCTCTTTACTTAGTTTAATGGTTCTTGACAAAATATGGATTACTACAGTTGTGGTGTTGAATAGGGCTCTTTACTATATTTTAGATTAGATTAGGTAGAACTTTATTGATCCCTTTGGGAGGGTTCCCTCAGGGAAATTAAAATTCCAGAAGCATCATTAGAGGATAAACAGAGAATAGAATAGAAAAAAAGAGAGAACTTCTAGATAAATTAAGTCTTTAGAAAACTTCTGGATAAATACATTAAGTATTTACATATACAAATATATTAAAAAGATATGAAAAAAGTCCAGCAGGAGAGGTATTATTTATTATTTGATCTCAAATGCATTAAGAAGGCAAAAAATTGCACTAATTAACTTTTGACGAGATACAGCTATTAACCGAAAAGCATTCCAGGTGACCACCTCATGAAGCTGGTTAAGATAATGCCAGTAGTGTGTAAAGCATCATCATGGTTAACGCTGGATACTTTGAAGAATCTAAAAACATATTTTAACACTTTTTGTTTGTTTGTTTCCTGCATAATTCCATGTGTGTTCCATGCAGTGGCGGCTGGTAGTCTTTCAAACAGGGGAGGCTGGTCGGTTATGATATTTCCAGATTTTAAAAGAAAAAAAAGAAAAAACACATCAATTTTGCCCGTACTCTTGCCTCTGATCTGGCTGATTGTTGGCAGGGTCACAAACTGTGAAATAACAGGTTCTTTTGGCCCATTAGCCTACTGTCCAATATACATGATGGTGGTGTTGGGGGGGGGGGGGGGTATCTTTTAACATTTTATATTTTTAAATTGTGGCATGTTGTTTAAAAATTGATCATTATTGAAAGCAGCTCTTTGTCAGGAACCTCAGCAGTAACAGCAGAGTGTTCTGGAATAGGCACAAGCACTGACCTTGGGGAGCCAAACATAGAGCTGGGTGCCACACATTTCATTCAATGACACTTTCCCTATATTTTACTTATTTTGACTGAGAAATGTTTTATTGACAATTTTGATAACCCTTCACTTTTAATCCAGGTCTGTAGTGTGAAATGTTCTCGGCTGTGTTTTTATTTAAAAATATGTTTTCCAAATTGTAGCTGTGTTTAATTCATATCCAGAAAAATATATATTCCAATATAATATACTCAGCATAAACATTTTAAATAGATTCTATATTTTTGGTCCATCCATGACATATTACTAAAGTAGCCTATTTACTGTTGTTGATGTGGGTCACTTGCTGTTAGCCAATTCACTTTCTCGTACCAGGAGAGCTGAAAGGAACGAGTATTATTCCCTACCTTTTTCACCAAGTCAATTTGAGGCGTTGGTCTACCCTGCTCTTTAATTTTAATTTTTTTCCTCGAAAGGAAGACTGGCAAATGGCTTCGCCAAAATTAAATCAACAATGCTTGGCATCCATGCGCAGCTTTCTTGCTAGCTGACTAGCTCCCTCAAGTTCAAGTTCAGTCACTCAAACGAAATTTCTGGAACTAAGATAACAAACTTAACACTATATTTACACTTTATTTACAATGAAAACATATACAAACTAAAAAAGCTGGTAGAAACCGTCTGTAATGAATGAAATCGAAATGTAAGCTGATCTCTTACAATACACCACAGCACTTGCGAATCCGCATGGGACTGAACTGAAATTCACCGCTGCCTGTCTATAGTTGAAATGAGCTGTCAATCAAAGAAAATATCCGGCCACTTTCACCAGTCTCCTCGCGGAAACTGCCATGTCCCTCCCACTGTGAGGCTGGGAGTCCGTGGGCGGGCATTTTCGCAGTATTTGTCCAATGACCGTCTTGCATTTTGATATTGAAAAGCGCATAGCTCCCAAATGCCATTGAAGTCCACTGAGGCTGGGCTGCATCGCGCCGTCACGAGGGGGAAAAACTCACGCACACATTAGGCGAACTGGGGAAAGTTATAACGGAATGATTTCGCACTGTAGTGGGTTGAGCACATATATTTCTATGATTCTGGATCTGAAATAGTAATGTTATAAGGTCGGCTATAACATAAACCTAGCGCAATTTATCCTACACGATGTTCGTCATTTTTAGAGGAGGCTGAGCCTCCCTCGTTGTTTTCGAGCAATCGCCCGTGGTTCCATGTTATTTCGTAGTTTTGATGTCTTCAGTATTGTTCTACAATGTAGAAAATAGTCAAAATACAGAAAAACCTATGAATGAGGAGAGCACAGGTGTCCAAACTTGTGACTGGTCGTGTAATAATAAAGGAAATGGAAGAGACTTCATGGGTCATTTCTTCATTATGGACCTCATCATTCATGAAATTTCATGAACAAGCTCTCTCTGGTGTTCACTTCAGGAGCACTTTATTACTTCACTCCAATTAGTGTTGTACAGCTTTGCACTGTCGTGGAGGAGAAGCAGAGGAGAGGAGAGGAGAGGATTAGATCCCAGGCTGAATGATCCACCACTGCCCGCTGTAGTGTAATACTTTAATGTGAGCTCAGAGCAGAGAAAGGATAGAGAGAGAGAGAGAGAGAGAGAGAGAGAGAGAGAGAGAGAGAGAGAGAGAACACTCAGGTTTCTAACACAGATGACCCGTGCTGTTAACTTACTTTACTTCTGCACGGAGGAGTGAAGAAGCTATTTATAGACAGCAAGAACAAGAAAAGGGAAACTGATGCATTTTTAAAAAAAAATGAATATAAAGCTCACTCTTCCTTCCTCCTCCTCCTCTGCTCACAGTGTGATTATATCAGGACTGTTTGGAGTACTGCCTTACAGAAAAGGCACAGCAAGTTCACGGAGATGTTTTATACACACTTCACATTGCACACATTTTTCTTATCTAGTTTTTATTTTCATTTCTGTGATTCAGTTAATCCGGTGTAAAATCGTGTAATGTTTACCCAGGATTTTTAAATATAATTTTACAATTTGATTTATTTTCATGTCAATTTACAGAATTATATTTTTTCTTCATGTGATTAAAAAAAAAATCATGATCTGTAATTTTTTCCTGATAAATGTTCGTAATTTTTTACATTTATTTTCTGATAAATTTTCAATTTAATAATTATTATTAATAATAAATATATTTTAATTATGTATTATTAATATTTACTATTTTATTGCTATTTTTACTTATTTTAAGTAAACAAAAACAAATTAATAGTAAATATTTATATTTTATTCTAATTATTATTAATTATTAATACTATATCATTAGTTATTATTGTTCACTCATTAAGTAATAAAACATTATTAATAATAATAATACTGTGCAATTCAACTATACAGTTTTCAAAAGCACTTAACAACTAAAACAACTCACGAAATAATCACTAATAATAATGTATAAAAGTAAATATACCTACATTAAAAAAATATATCAAAAAATTAGTTCATTCATCCAAACGCCTGCCGGAAAAGGATTGTTTTTAGCTTACTCTTGAAAACATTAAAAATCAGCAGTGCATCTGAGGTCGTATGGCAATGAGTTCCATTTATTGTCAGGTTTTTCACATCATCTTAGTTTTATTTTTAAGATTCATTGATTTTTTTTTTCCAGGTTCACTGCTCACAAATGGTGCACGTAGTTAAATGTTCATGTGAATTTCGGTACAGTGAATTTATTTTCACATGTAGCATGTGTCTTTCAATTTTAATGGAATGTTCTCAGATGAATCATTCTTTTCCACGTGATCAAATCGGTTGCTTATGTTTACTTGAGTTCATGTCAGATGTCAGGGTATAACATGGTGAAATGCATCTTCACTTGTGATCGCATTAAATCACAAAACACTTATGATCACTTGATGAAATGGGTGTGATGTTCATCCTTCTAGTACTTCACCAGTCATCCCAGGCTGTTTTTTTTTTTTGAAAGCAACTTGATGCTAGACTACAACCATGTGACTTCGATGAAAGCTGCCATCACAAACTGTTGCATAATTTATGATGAATGCTGCATATCATAAGGAATTAATGTCACAAGTTACGGCAAACCCAACACTGCGAGAAGGATGATGTGAACTCATTTGCACTTTCCCGTAGAAAGCAGCATTTGCTTCAGGAACGAAAATTTCCAAAGTGACAGAGTGAAACGTCCTGATTTTGCATTTACGCAGAAGTCCCCCCCCCCAGGACATCTAATCCTGCTTCTGATATAAAATGTCATATTCACATCCACACTGAGATAAGAAAATGGAAAAAAAATAAAGTCAAGTCAGATTTGGCGGCAGAAAGCATACAGATGAATTATTACTCCACTTTCTTCATCCATCATCAATGTGGTCTGTTTATTTCATGACTCATTTTCTGCAAGACGGAAACCAAGTCCAGTAACAAACACATCAGCATAAATGATCCTCTGCTCAAGTTCACTCTATTATTCAAACACGGTGATATCGGATTCAGCGCATGAAGTTCAGCACAACTTCCTTTCCCAGTTCATTTAGATGCCCGTCATGTGGACAGCAATTAACCGCATTACAACCACAGGACATGCAGCAGTGTGTGTGCTGTAAAAGCGGAAGGTATCGTTTTCACCCACACTGGCAACAATATTCAGTTCTTAAGCCAAAGATCACACAATGGATCTGAAGTAACCAATTACACACCATGTCTACAACAAACACTGATGCTTACTGATCTTTAGACAACAATTCTCCAATCTGATTGGTCAGAAGGTGTTGATTTGTTTTCTATAGCAGCAGCTCTGACGACAGTCCTGACCAATTTTGGAAGGAGTCTGCAGTGTCAGTGCTTTGTAACATTTGAAAGTCTCCATTACATGACATTACTCTTATCCAGAGTGACATACATGACGCAGAAAGGGTTAAGGCCCTTGCTCAAGGGCCCAACTGTGGCAGCTTGTCAGTATTAGGGCTTGAACCAATGACCTTCAGATCAGTAACTCAGAGCCTTAACCATTGCCCCACTTCACGTTTTCAAGATGGAGGACTTTCCAGCTTTTCTTGGTGAACATACGTTGCATTATTTGATCTCATTAATTCCGACAAAGAGGGGGAAAAAAGATAGACTGATAAGAGAATGGCTGTTTATACAGTAGCTGTGAACAGAAGTGATAACAGGAACTAACTTGTTTCACGGATGTTCCACAACGTAGCCAAAACGGGTCAAAATATGACGATGTGTCGTCCTTTTGCAAATAAAAATAGCTAGTGCTGGCAAATATTTTGGTATAAGAGGAATAAAATATTCAAGGCGTGCTGTTAAAGGAAAATTTTAATTTTAATAGTAACTCCACTTTGTGACGCGTGTTACTGATTATTAGTTCATCCAACCGATGGGCGATGAGCTTATGCCATCATGTGCCGTTCATCGTCCTTCCGGCGTCGTCCACATTTCACGAAAATCGCTTCTTCTCTCTCAATTCTTCATTGATTGTTATTCTTTTTGGCAGGAAGGTAGGTCTGCCTGGGGTGCATGTAGCTTCTCCACAAATTTACATAACTGCAATTAATAAAGAAGATATGGACTAATTAAGCCCTAACGAGCAGTTTCCACACAAATCTCTTCATCAATTCTTCACCAGTTTAGATTTTTTTTGCATACAACTTCTACCCAGATTTGCTTAATTACAATTATTAAGTTATGGACTAATTAAGCCTTAATGAGCAGTTCAACAAAAATCCCTTCTTCTCAGTCAATTCCTCACTGTTTTGGATTCTTTCTGGCAAATAGTTCGGTATTCCTAGGTTGGATATAGCTTCTATATAATATATATAGCTTTGATATACAGCTAGGTCAGGGGACTGTGAGGGCCAGGGCAAAACCTTCAGCTTGTGCCTCTTGAGGTATTCCATTGTAGATTTTGAGGTGCGTTTTGGATCATTGTCTTATTGTAGGACCCGTCCTCTTTTTAACTTCAACTTTTTTACAGATGGTGTGATGTTTGCTTCCAGAATTTGCTGGTATTTATTCGAATCCATGCTTCCCTCGACCAATAAAATGTGCCCTGTGCTACTGGCTGCAACACAACCCCAAAGCATGATCGATCCACACCCATGCTTCAGAGTTGGAGAGGTGTTCTTTTCCTGGAATTTGGCCCCCTTTTTTCTCCAAACATACCGTTGCACATTGTGGCCAAAAAGTTCTATTTTGATTTCATCAGTCCACAGGACTTGTTTCCAAAATGCATCAGGCTTGCTTAGATGTTCATTTGCAAACTTCAGATGCTGAATTTTGTGGCTAGGACGCAGGAAAGGTTTTCTTCTGATGACTCTTCCATGAAGGTCATACAGTATTTGTTCAGGTGTCGCTGCATAGTAGAACAGTGCACCACCACTCCAGGGTCTGCTCAATCTTTCTGAAGGTCTTTTGCAGTCAAACAGGGGTTTTTATTTGCCTTTCTAGCAATCCAACGAGCAGTTCTTTCAGAAAGTTTTCTTCATCTTCCAGACCTCACCTGGATCTCCACTGTTTCTGTTAACTGCTATTTCTTAATAACATTACAGTCTGAGGAAACAGCTACCTGAAAACACTTTGCTACGTTCTTGTAGCCTTCTCCTGCTTTGTGAGCATCAATTATTTTATTATTCAGAATGCGAGGGAGTTGTTTAGAGGAGCCCATGGCTGTTGATTTTAGGGACAAGTTTGAGGAGTCAGAGAATTTATACAGCTTTGAAATCTGCATCATCTGACCTTTCCTACCGAAGAATTTGAACAAGTCACAGCTCAATAAGCTAATTAAGGTCTGGAGCCTTGGTAAAAGTTACTGTACCTGAGAGCTCAAATGTATTAGGGTGCCCAAACTTTTGCATGGTGTTCCTTTTCTTTTTTCACTCTCCAATTGTACAAATCAAAAATAATACACAAATCTTGCAGAAAACGCTGAAAAGAAATGCCTCGTCTTTGCCTTTATGCCTTTTGGTGATCATGCCACTGTAAATCCTGGAATTTTAATATTTTTATTTTAATAACCAAATGTTATATTTTTTTTAACCTGCCAATGAATATACTCTGCCAGTCAAAAGTTGTATTATTATTATTTTTAACCCACAATTGGCAATTAGGATGAAGGTAACATTATTTGGTAACTACAGTAAAACTAATAGTAAACCTGTGCAGTTATAAAAGTAGGAACACACCCACATACTGTTCCTTGAAGATTAAAACAAAAAAAAAAAACAATAAGAAACCTAAACGTGATTGTAAAACTGGGGGGGGGGGGGGGGGGGTCCTACATACCTCATCAATCCTGTCTGTTTCAAAGCACCTAACGTGGGCAACTCCGTCTTCACCCTGCTAAAAATAATCGCCCCGGCATGAAATATTTACCTCGGAGTCAGGGAGGTCGGAGGAATGGGACTGCGCAATGCAAGGAAGAGGAGGAGGGGCGCTTATTCAGCACATCACATTACTTATGAATCAGACACTCAGACAGCAGCATCAAGGGCCGATCACATGGGAAGAAAAACATACTGCAGGCCATTCATACGCCCGGTCTGACTGAGGTCATATTCACATTGACATTTACAAAGGAACCGCGCAGATACAGTGTTAAAGATGGATTTCATGATACTCATGAATCTTTTCATTGAACGTGGTGTGCCTATGTCCTCAAACACGTGTCCGTCAGCATAAGAAGAAGAAACCTTTGTCACATGCACACTTCAAGCACAGTGAAATTCATCCTCTGCATTTAACCCATCTGAAGCAGTGAACACACACACACCCAAAGCAGTGGGCAGCCACACCAGAGCGCCCGGGGAGCAGTCAGGGGTCAGGTACCTTGCTCAAGGGCACTTTAGCCCAAGGCCACCCCATGTTAACCTAACTGCATGTCTTTGGACTGTGAGGGAAACCGGAGCACCCGGAGGAAACCCACGCAGACACGGGGAGAACATGCAAACTTCACACAGAAAGGCCCTCGCCGGCCACTGGGTTAGAACCCGGAACCTTATTGTTGTGAGGCGACCGTTCTAACCACTACACCACCGTGCCGCCCAAAGCTAGCCAACAGCTGAGGAGAACAATTTAGGTGGCTATCAGACAGTCATTATGCCATTTACTGGATATAAAGATGAAACAACAGTTGGAAGGAGACAGAATCGATGGAAATTACAACCTCGTGTCGGTACATTACAAAGCAAAGACTCAAACATTACACTACAATTTCATTTCGCCTTGAATATTACATCGCACCTCCAAACTACACGTACTGTATTTTTACTTCCAAAATATTGAATATCACAAAAGTGTAACATCCATGTGGAATTTTATCATCAACTTTCTCAACAAAGACTTAATTTAAACATAATTAACAATTATTCCACGAAATCGAGTCGTACATGAGCTGATAGCCGATGAGGCGCGTAGCACCATGTACGACAAGATTGAGTGGAATAACTTTTATTCTATCCACATTCACTGGATTTTGAGAAACGGAGCTTTTTTATTTTTTGCAAATTCGATAAATAAAAACTTGGTACAAAACGGCTGACAATCGTTTCCGTTTAGAATGTAAACAAACTGGCGAAATGTCAGTAGCAATTTGTGAAAAATGCTCAAATAATAGTTCGGGGGGGGGATACGTTCTTCCCATTTTACTTCTTTTTCCATATTTTGTTGCTGTTTTTGTATTTTCTGGGGTTTTGTTTTTAAGTAGTTTTTATTTCGTCCTCGGTTGGTTCAGCAACATGCTCCGCCGTTTTGTTTTTCTCTGCTGACGGTATATGAGGTGATATCGTAATAGTAGAGTAGCTAAATCAATCAATCAGAGTGCGCGATTGCTCATACTATATCCAGTGAATGTGGACAGAATAAAGTATGCAATAAAGTGGCCACGTGCAGCTCAGAGGCTGGAGGTATGATGTGGAAGAGATGTTTTGAGTTGCACTGAACAGCATGAAATATATCACATGCTTGGCAAATTAGTTATCTTTCCAATTAATCCATTTGCCAGCAAAACAGTGCAGCTACACTGCATGGCCAAAGGTTCGTGGACATATGACTATTACAACACCCATATGTGCTTAAACCCAAACTGCTGCCACAAAGATGTCTTTGTATGCTGTAGTATTACAATTTCTCTTCACTGGAACAAACCTGTTCCAGCATGTCCGTGCTGCTGTGTGCAAATCATGGTCCATGAAGACATGGTTTGCCAAGGTTAGAGTGGAAGAAACGGAGTGTACAGAGCACAAAGCCATGACCTCAACCTCACTGAACACCTCCAAGATGAACTGGAAGGCAGACTGTACCCCGGACCACATCACCAACCTCACAGCAGGGAGCTCAACAGTTAAGGCTGTGATTTATTCATCAGAAGGTTAGGGGTTCAAGCCCCAGCAACACCAAGCTGCCACTGTTGAGCTTTTAAGCAAGGCCCTTAACCCTCTCTGCTCCAGGGCACTGCATCATAGCTGGCTCTGAGCCCAGCTTCCTCGCAAGACTCTCGTCTCTGTGAGCCTACCACACAGACTTAATACTTGTCATTTTTAGGGCATACCTAACAACCTGTGTTTTCTCTCCCCCCCCTCCCAATCTGTCCCTCTGAGTTACATGTTGGTCCTGAGATTGAGATGCTGGCCTCTTCTGCCCCTCGGACCTGCTTGATCCATCCTGGTGCCCTATGTCTGGTTGGAGTTTTATCGCATCGCTCGTGTGGAGGACGGCCCCATGAGGACAGTTGAAAGTTACACCTGGAGGACGCTCTGGACTCTTACAGTAATGCTTTTATGGCTGAGGACTACAGTTGACTTGCTAACTTTAGGACTGCAGTTGTCATGAACAGTTTTGCACTCAAGTTTCCATCAATGAAGAGTTTATAACATCAATGAAGCTGACTTCATGTTAAAACTGTTAATATTATAGTCAGGCTGTCTGTTGTTGCCCAAATGAGGATGGGTTCCCTTTTGAGTCTGGTTCCTCTCGAGGTTTCTTCCTCATGTCGTCTGAGGGAGTTTTTCCTTGCCACCGTCGCCACAGGCTTGCTCATTGGGGATAGATTAGGGATAAAATTAGCTCATGTTTTAAGTCGTTCAAATTCTGTAAAGCTGCTTTGCGACAATGTTTATTGTTAAAAGTGCTATACAAATAAACTTGACTTCCTAACAAGCTGGGATAGACAAAGAAAAGAATTTCACTGTGTTGTAATGTCCACGTGAGACAGTTTTTTCTTCTTGCTACACTCCAAAATCGAGTGGAAAGCCTTCCCAGAAGAGTGGAGGTTATTAAAACAACAAAGGGGCATAAATCTGGAATGGGATGTTCAACAAAGGTCACGTGTCCACAATTAAAACATATGGCCAAAAGTTTATCAGCTCAAAGTAATTAGCTTCATATAAGGAATAAAACATGACGGGACATGATGTAACTGGAAAATAATCAAGTCACTAAGGTTTTATTCCTCTTTTAACAAACAAAATGTCAATATTAAGAATTATGTTGTGGAACCTTCAAGAAACAAGTTCAGTCCTGTTATTAGTTTTGTTATAGTAGCGATAAACAAAAGTCATTCACCAGGTAATCTTGTTTCTGCATGCAGTTCATCAGGCTATTGAGAAACTGGAAAAGCATAAACTCTTCATACACTTCTGTCCTGAAGACTTGCCTGTTTTGGAAAACCTGTGTCCAAAAAAATACAGCTTTATCTCTGAGTGACAAAGCACCGACACTGGAGACTCTTTCCAAAAATGCTGAATAAACCTTTCATTTATATAAACCTGTCATTTGTCTTGTAGCAAAGTTAGTCATCAAATATTAAATTCACCGGAATCAAGAACTGAATTATGCTAAAATCAAATATGCGGAACAGATCCGCTGTGGCGACCCTGAACGTACGGGAACAGTCAAAAGACGACGACGAAGAATCAAGAACTTAACAGCACTGTCGTAGAAAAACGATGTATGAAGCGCTTTATTGTTCCTGTTTTCTTTTATAAACTACATTCTAATGCTGTTTCAGAAAGGTGAAATCTGATTGCAGTGATGTCTGGGTACATTTTGTTCCTAAACGGTACAATTATGCTAACTCAATTGCTTATGACTCCAAGGGTTTATCTAATTTTGCTCGACTTAAACTGCTAGAACATCGTTGTGATCATTAACATGCTGACCCGAGTCCTCTGAAAGGAAGCCAGGTTGTGTGTGTTTATATAAAAAAAAAACCCTCAAATGCTGGAAACAATAACCTTCTCAGACTTCATCTTACATCTTCCTGTGTAATTACACTGGTGTTGAGGTCCGGCAGCAGACGCTCATGTGCCGCCTTTAATTAAGCAGAAGATTTCAAACGGTGCTAAAGTGTCAGCTTAATTAACTCGAATGCCCGAGTTCACCAATATCTCCTGCCAGTTCGACTTAGTAGAAACATCACGCTCACCTTAGGACATTTGGCGCTCCCTAAGGGCATGAAAAATACAAGAAAACCAATTAGCTATGCTCACATGAAGGCTGGTCTTGTGCTCTCAAGTTGCCCCAATTAAGCAAGCTGCAAATGAACCACAGTTTCCTTGTATTCAGGTTGTTTTTATTTCTTAATTTATATGAGTTACAATGAAGCTTAACCCAGTTCTACATCAGGATGTTTAGTCACACTTCTGTACACCCACAAAAAGATGTGAGCGAGATACGAGACTTGTCCATGACTTGAACCTGGGTCTGTTTGTGCGCGTTAGAGTTCCTGTGTATAAGAAAGGCTCGGATTTGTACAACCCCGATTCCAAAAAAGTTGGGACAAAGTACAAATTGTAAATAAAAACGGAATGCAATGATGTGGAAGTTTCAAAATTCCATATTTTATTCAGAATAGAACATAGATGACATATCAAATGTTTAAACTGAGAAAATGTATCATTTAAAGAGAAAAATTAGGTGATTTTAAATTTCATGACAACAACACATCTCAAAAAAGTTGGGACAAGGCCATGTTTCCCACTGTGAGACATCCCCTTTTCTCTTTACAACAGTCTGTAAACGTCTGGGGACTGAGGAGACAAGTTGCTCAAGTTTAGGGATAGGAATGTTAACCCATTCTTGTCTAATGTAGGATTCTAGTTGCTCAACTGTCTTAGGTCTTTTTTGTCGTATCTTCCGTTTTATGATGCGCCAAATGTTTTCTATGGGTGAAAGATCTGGACTGCAGGCTGGCCAGTTCAGTACCCGGACCCTTCTTCTACGCAGCCATGATGCTGTAATTGATGCAGTATGTGGTTTGGCATTGTCATGTTGGAAAATGCAAGGTCTTCCCTGAAAGAGACGTCGTCTGGATGGGAGCATATGTTGCTCTAGAACCTGGATATACCTTTCAGCATTGATGGTGTCTTTCCAGATGTGTAAGCTGCCCATGCCACACGCACTAATGCAACCCCATACCATCAGAGATGCAGGCTTCTGAACTGAGCGCTGATGACAACTTGGGTCGTCCTTCTCCTCTTTAGTCCGAATGACACGGCGTCCCTGATTTCCATAAAGAACTTCCAATTTTGA